>NC_056741.1:811154025-811529025 GCF_019279795.1 Protopterus annectens | reverse complement strand
AGTGGACATACCACTGACAACCCCCATTGGAATGGACAGGTAATTCCCTAACCAAACGTGCTGTGCATTGCTGCTTAACTAGTGTTTTACCCATTGCACTGTGCATCGATTTATGTTTAATACATTCATTTTTGTCAGTTAGTGAATACTGTAGCAAGGTAAAAACAAACAAAATGCATTACTCATCATTTCTCAAGTGCTGCTGCTACTTATTGAAAGAGCACCATGGAAGTTAAAGTCAAGAGCTCACTTTAATCAGATCCACACTATTCCATATCTAACAGAAGTAGGTCCCCAGTATTACCAGCTGGCTTTTAAGATACTACAGTAAATGTTTTGATTAACTGTGTACAAATAGGTCTAACATTGTACACAAATATTTATTCATTTGATTTAAAATTTGATAACCAGGTAAATTAACTGGTTAGCTGACCCTTTTCAGTCATAACCTGGGTTCCAAGGAGCAAAGTACATAATACAATAATAAATTGATAACCAAAGTGAAAATACATCATGCATCATGTGATAAAATTGTATTTCAAAAGTAAATACATATAGAAAAGGGGGTTCTATTTCAAATTGCTGATGTACCAGATAATGAATCCCATTTCATCGACACTACTTCATCAAATCTTCACTTCTTTGAACTCCCGGAACAACGGCAGTTCACCCAGGGTAAATAACCACTCGGCCATCATGGTGAACCTTGCCCTTTCCCCACTGTAGTGCGATCTCAGAGTTGGTATATTTAGTTATGGGGGAATGTGGGGGGCAAAGCCCCCCACTTGGAGGGTTTACTTGTTTTGCTGTTTGCTGTTTTGTCTTAGTAGTTGAGTAGTTGTTTACCCCGGGTGAATTGCCATTGTTCCAAGCATTTGATGAAGCGAAGATCTGATGAAGTGGTGTCGATGAAATGGGATTCGATTATCGTTATGTTAATGATTTGAAGTAAATCCGAAAAGAGGTAACAATAAACAACAATTTTCATAATATTTCAAACAATGTGGACATATGTACAATATTTACAGTATTTATAAGGAGGAGTTCTCTTAGCAGAGTGATACCTATATGTGGTACATGTAAATATTCCAGTTGCAGTAAGTCTACAAGCGTACAACAACTTATCTAGTGTCACAAAAGCAATTACAGGCAGTTTCTTCTATAACATGTGCCTTCAGTTTAGCATTGAAGCCATCCAATGTAATTTAACAGCATATTTCTCTGGATAGTGTATTCAGTAGGTTCATAGGTGTTTACTAGGCTAACAACCACAAGGGCCTTTTTAGGCCTAGCGATGCAACCCAAATCTCTGACAAGTTCTGATACCCTTGAAAAGTGGAAGCAGGGGCTTGGGAGATGAAACATTTACAGGTTGCCTATATCCATTTGAGACATAGGTGCCAAACCAGGGCTGAATTTCCTGTTTCCCATCCAGTTGTCCAAGTTGCACCTGAGTAGGGTTAGGGATGAACTCTGTTTCACATGGATGGGGAGCCTGTTACATAGATAGGGTAGTCTCTGGGATACACACTTGTCGCTCCAGCAGGTACTATTTATGTCACAGGCAAGGTTTAAGTCTTTAGAATGGGTAATTCTGGTGCTGTTTGTTTTGTGAATATGCATGAGATCCATCAGAGTGGGGTCTGATAATGCCCTGTATGCGAGACATAGATCTCCCCTCAAAAACCTATAGGAGACAGAATACAGGGATAAGGCCTTGAGGCAGTCTGCATAGGACATTTTACTTATGCCCTGTATTTTTTTAGTGAGGAATCTCTGTGGACATTCCAGTTGTTGGATATGCCTGGATAGGTACATACCAAAAGGGGCATTGTACTCAATGATAGGTCTGATGAATGCTGAATACAGTGAAGCAATGACTTCTTTGGACTTAGACGCCATACCTTTGTTTATAAGTTATGCAACATAGCATGATTTCCTCACTACTGTAGACATATGATGGTCAGAGGCTAAATTACTATCTGTGTGTGTCCCTAAGTCCCTGACTACTGGGTCAACTCTAAGGGGTGTGTTGTCAGTTTGATAGTTACAATGGGTGAATGACTTCCCAAAGGATACTATTATGTATTTCTTGGCATTTAGTTGTAGTCCATGGCTCTGACACCAGTTGTTTATCTGTGTCAGCCTCTCCTGGAGAACATTTGTGTCAGGATGGGATTCAATGAAAGCTCCTAATTTGCAGTTATGTGCAAATTTAATTAGCCAGAGACCACTGACATTGGTCTTGACTTCAGAGAAGTAAATGCCAAAAAGGAGCATTCCAAGGACTGATCCCTGAGGGACTCCACTTGTGAGTGGCATCTTTGTGAGCAAGTTGGCTATCCACCGAGTGGCATACGAGTTTGTACCTAACCTCTTGAATTTGTCAAAATGCCTGAGTGGGGTATTGTGTCAAATGCCTTGGCCAGGTCAAGGTTGGCAGTGTGAACCATTTTTCCCTCATCCATTGTTTGGTTACCTTCTCAAAGAAGTTCACAAGTTTGAGTAGATATGATCTGTCCTTAATGAAACCAAAATGGATTAGGTCCGGTGTCCTAAGGTTTACCATATCTCTATTCATCATTTCCATGATAATTATTTCCATGGCTTTACATATAAGACTAGTGAGACTTATGTGTTTGCAGTTTCCAGGGTCTGTAGATGGCACACCTTTGTGTAGAGGGATGACTACTGCTGTTCTTCATTCATAAGGCAAGAAGCCTGTTTGGAGGATACAGTTAAATAGTAATTCCAGAGGCCCTGATAGGTAATGTTTCATGATATTTAGAAGGCATCCTGGGATATTGTCTGGGCTCATTGATGCAGTGCTCTTGGTTTTAGAGAGAGCATTAAGGACCTGTTTCTAGTCATAGTAGGGGGAGTTATACTGTATTTGCTGACATTTCCTGAGGGGAGGAAGAGAGGGGTAAAGTTGGTAGCCCAAGTTTAGTGAAGGCCACTTCCTCTATGGTGATGCCAAAATTGATCTCATCAATGTAATTCCATCATCCTGACTTCCTCTCAATGACTATGATGATTTAGTTATTTGTTAGGTTGATTTTAGTCATGGAGGAGGGCACCAGAACCATAACTGGCTCATCTAGTGTCCAGTGCTAGTGAGGTAAGTCCTGCTCCACCCCAGTAGGTCTTCAAGTGAAAAGCAAAAAAAAATTTCCATGAGAAGCCAACTGGTGCATCATCTGCCACAGCTGCCCATCCATGCCCCCCTCAACTCTTTGACTGAAGAAAAAAAAACACTTTGATTCCATATCCCCCTCAATTCTTTGATTGAAGGGGATATATATATATATATATATACACACACACACACACACATATATATATATATATATATATATATACATATATATATATATATATATATATATATATATATATATATATATATATATATATATATGGTTCCACAACAGATGAACAAAATGCCGGATCACCGACAACCACATTGCGGAGATGACATCGCCAACAGCAGACATCCCCGACAATGGTAAGTCAAGGTATTACAGAACGGAACGCATTTCCGCTCCCGTAATACACACAAACAACACATTAAAATGTGTATAACGGGGGGGCAAGCCCCCCTGCACCCCCATGTGGGGGGCTTTGCCCCCCACACCCCCCCTACTTAAATATACCAACTCCAAGATCGCACTACAGTGAAGGAATGGGACTAACTCCAAGTCTGCACTAGTCACCATTGTCGGCGATGTCGTCTCGGAGATGTGGTCGTTGGTGATCCGGCGTGGCGTTTCATTCATCTGTCGTGGACCCATATATATATATATATATATATATATATATATATATATATATATATGACTTTGGCCAGACTGAGACTTTATAAAACCAAACGGAAACAAACTACAAACTGTTAAAAATCGGACGGCACACGATAAGAGAGCTGAGAACCAATTTAATCCACAAACTGTACGAACCAAGTAGTAGTAAGCGCTTTCGGCAGGTTAAAATTACCCGCCTTCTTCAGACAACCACAAGTTTGTGAAAAAATTAATTTATACATTAAAGTTAAAAACTTTCAACCTATTAGGTTCAAATGCATCTTTACGATGAAATAGAACCATGACAACCTTAAAACGGCAACACCGCCGTACTAAAAACTATATATGGCTATAAGCCAACATAAGCAATGGATTAAACATATTGTTGCAATATATACTAAACCAGAGCAAGGAACATTATAGCAAATTTGCCTATTAGGGCGTTTTGCCATAAATTATGATGCACACAAATAATTGCAAATTGTATTGAATATCAAAACCTAAAAGCTGACATTTATAGTTATAAATATCAAAGAATAATAAATACTAGGGAATTTATGACTTATAAAGTCATGAGATGTTATAACATCAATTGTGTGAGTGATAATTTTAAAAAATCTAAATTAAATTCTAAATATTGTACGTTGCAAGTTGGAAACAGTAGAGTTGCATACTAATCATATCATTACGACCCCTAGAGTAACCAACTTGTCAGAAGACAAATTAATATGCTAAAAAACAATTTAGAAAATGTATATGAAAAAATCATTATAGGTAGGTATGAATCAGTATGAATTACAAACATGATAAATTAATTACAAAATACATTGGTAAATATGATTAATTTCTACCTATTGAGAGATAGCCATTTAAGTACACATTTAATTGACAGACCTTCATTTATACCAGGAAATACATGTGCCCTAGTTCTTATCTGCCATAATAATTCATCAATTTCCAACAGGATCTGCCAAGGTCCACCTCTCGGGTCTATTACTCTCTGCTGTAATATAAAGAAATAGAAGGCATGGCCAGAAAATTCAAGGCAATGCCTTGCTAGGGCATTGTTGGCATCTGCCTTAGTGACTGCATATTGATGTTCATAGATTCTGTTTTTTAGCTTTCTCTCGGTTTTACCGATGTAGAAAGCTTTGCAAGAATCACAGATGGCTGCATAGACAACAGACGTGGAGTCACAACTATAATGCCCATTGCATCTATACTCCTTATCATTAATTGTGCATGCTGTTATTTTTCTGATGAATTTACATTGTGGACATGCACCACATTTAAACATGCCGCAATGTCTATTAGGCTTACGGACTTGTTTTCTTTCGAATATACTTTTCATGTTTTCCCCCCTCCTGTATGTAATCTTCGGGCTATCACCGAATAAAGTACACAATGATTTATCCTCTTTGATTACCCCCCAGTTCTTATTAACGACTTCTCTGATTTTTGTTGAATCAAACGAGTAAGTATGTAAAAAGCTAATGCTAAACTTGTTAGGTATGTTATTAGAAATAGCATTACTACAAGTTTGCGTTATTATATGGTCATTCAGATGTTGTAAGTCGTTGTCTGTGTGACCGAGAAGTAAGGGGGAGAAATGTCCTGTCTCTCTTTTGTTAGTTACTTCAATCATCACATTTGAGACCATAGACTGGGGGTAACCTCTTGCAATAAACATATCGAATAGGTTATTGCATTCAATATTGAAGTCAGCTGGATCACTGACCATACGGGCTGCCCGCACCATCTGTCCTTTGATGACTGATTTCTTTTGATGGTACGGGTGGTTGCTTGAAAAGTGGAGAAAAGCGTTGGAATATGTTGGTTTCCTGAAAATTTTGCTTTTTAGCTTTTGATTATGTGTGTCCTTAGTCAATAAAATGTCAAGATAGTTAATCTCCAAATCATCAAATTTGTATGTGAATTCTAAAAAATTTGTTAGCTTAGTAATATTTTCAATAAATACTGGAATCAAGTCACTATTGCCTTCCCAAATGCAAAAAATGTCATCCTGGTAACGAGTATACCAGGAGACATATTTGGAAAAAAGTTCTTCCTTAAAGAGATAACTAGACTCCCAATGAGCTAAAACCGCGTTGGCGAAAGATCCGCCACAGGGCGAGCCCATAGCAACGCCAGAGGTTTGCAAAAAGTACCTTCCCTCAAACATGAAAAAATTATTAGATAAAACTATTTCTAATAAGGTCTCTGTCAAGTTAATGGTATCATGGTCCACTTTTTTTGACAGCATAAATTCCCTGACCCAAGCTAGACCAACCTGCTGTGGGATGACAGTATATAGGTCTTTAATGTCGATCGTAAGGAACAACATACTGTCATTGTATATAAGAGTGTTTATATTTTTAAGGAAAGACCATGAATCCTTACAGATATGAGGTTCGGAACTAATCAAGGGTTTCAAGATGTTATCCACATATTTTGCACAACCTTGGGTGATGGACCCTCTGCCATCTATAATAGGTCTAAATGGAGGCGAAGTAAGTCTTTTGTGTAATTTTGGTGTTCCAAAAAAGGCCGGAATTTTAGGAGCCGGCATGATCAAGTAGTTAAGGGTTTCAGTGTCAATGTATCCTTCCAAAAGAAGGTCATTGAACATACTATTAATTTTTCTATAAGCTCCATTTATTTCATTCAAAGATGAAATTTGGTAGGAAGGAGAATCAAGATGTTCAAACAAATACTCTACGTATTTGTAATGATCCATGAAGGCTAACCCCCCACCTTTATCAGGTTTCATGACCCTGATCTGACAATCTTTGATAAGTTGGATAAAATCATTCTCTAGGGGGGTGATGTTATAAAACTTTTTCTGTTTACTGTACAAAGTTTGGTTCTTAATGGCCCACATATCCATTTCACACATTTTTTCAAATGTTTGCAAAGTGGAGTGTAGCGGTGGGTTGTACGTACTAGCTACTCTAAGTAGGTTAAAAGCAGAAGAATTATTACCCATTAGGTAATTTAAGTTTAGTTTACGTATAAAAACCTTCAAGTCAATAGTAAGTCTGCCTATATCCATACTACGGCCTGGTACAAAAGAAAAATCTTTTGCTAGAAAGTCTATAATGTCTTGATTTATAGTCAAGGAGGTGTAATTATATACTATAAAGTCACCATTAGAACTTTTACAGACTTTAGGATTTATTCCAATGTCCATAACTTCATTCATCTCCTGCGACCACGTCTCCTGTTCCTCGAGTTGTTCTGTCGTTGTGCTTGAGGGCGATTGTTGCCCCTGTGATTGTTCACCCTCTGAAAATCCTGGTTTTCAAAGTTGTTATGCATACCAGGCAAATCAGTGGGAACAGGTGGCAATTCATCATTATTAGCCTGGAGACTAATGCTAGAATTGTTAATGGCATTTAATCTGGGGCTCCGTCTGACCACTGGTCTACTGTTGCCACCAGTGTTGTTAATGTTATCTGTAATAGACAAAAGTGGTTGAACATGAGAAGAGTCAGTTGCGGAGGGGCCACCTGTATTTTCAGTTTGATTCTGTGTGAGTCTAGGATATGCTTGCTTGTTTGCATAATCCTTGATGTCCCGTGCCAATTTCTTTTTCTTATTTGCAATCAGTTTGTCAATAGTGGCATTGATACTGACAAAAATTATCACTCACACAATTGATGTTATAACATCTCATGACTTTATAAGTCATAAATTCCCTAGTATTTATTATTCTTTGATATTTATAACTATAAATGTCAGCTTTTAGGTTTTGATATTCAATACAATTTGCAATTATTTGTGTGCATCATAATTTATGGCAAAACGCCCTAATAGGCAAATTTGCTATAATGTTCCTTGCTCTGGTTTAGTATATATTGCAACAATATGTTTAATCCATTGCTTATGTTGGCTTATAGCCATATATAGTTTTTAGTCCGGCGGTGTTGCCGTTTTAAGGTTGTCATGGTTCTATTTCATTGTAAAGATGCATTTGAACCTAATAGGTTGAAAGTTTTTAACTTTAATGTATAAATTAATTTTTTCACAAACTTGTGGTTGTCTGAAGAAGGCGGGTAATTTTAACCTGCCGAAAGCGCTTACTACTACTTGGTTCGTACAGTTTGTGGATTAAATTGGTTCTCAGCTCTCTTATCGTGTGCCGTCCGATTTTTAACAGTTTGCAGACTGAGACTTTAGGAAGACGACTGGTGCATCAGCTTCCACAACAGCCCATTCACACTCCCATCAGTTCTTCAAGTGTGCAGTGAAAAAAAATAAAAAAGAAATGTTTCTTCTTATACTAACAATTCAGTACTCATGATTACAGCCTTTAGCATGTTGCACTCAGGGTGATTGCCCCTTCACCCCATCCTTACTTTGCAGCTTGGGGCATTGACCCAGTGTAATAATTTTGAACAAATGAGTGCAACTGGTAGTCAATAAAAACTCTTTAAGAGATCACAGTGGTAGATATGTTTGTCTAGAAGTACAAAATGACAATCATACAAGGAAAAACTATGAAATTACTATCAAAGTAGCATATTAATGGTCAAAATTTGGATCAATAAATATATAGTGAATTCATACCTATTACAAAGTGTGTATGTATCAATGGCACTTGTTAATTGTAAAGAGTTACAACAAATCACTGTATCCTGAACCTATATGTAATAATCATTAGAGGAAGAAGCAATACTAGTCAGTTCTTGTAACAGTAAATCCAAACAAATTAATGATAATATACAGTAACTGTTATATTAAAGGGCATTTTAAAAATCAGATGTTGAACAGAGTGAGTTTTGGTGACTAAACAAAAGTGTAAAAGCAAAATTAAGCGATTTTAATGCATTAATCCATGCAGACCTGTGTAGAAGATTTTGCAGATTGTGGTTTCTTAACCTAACTAAAATGGATATTCAGAATTTTGTTGCTAAGACATGCATTATTATCTGTGTAAAAGTAACACTGTGAAATTTTCAAATGTACATAGTGAATAAAAATTTAGTGGAAGTAGTTCAAATTATTTGTAGCTGCTTATACAAACAAGACACTAACTGCTTTAGATCAAGCACATCCTTGCTGGTATAACAAAAAATTATTTTATGCTGGTATATATATATATATATATATATATATATATATATATATATATATAAAACGTACCCAGATGAAGGAGCTTGGATATCGTAGAGTCAATATAAAATCCCAAAACACAACTTCCTGATCACTACGATGGAACACACTGACTAAGTATTAAACGCTCAATGCAGCTCCAATCCAAAAAAGCTTGTTGATAAATCCTTCCTTTGTCAAACGGTCATGGCGTCCCAAACAATCTCACAGGACCAAATAAGCGCTTTCACGGTGTATAGCACCGCTTCATCAGATGCTATACACCGTGAAAGCGCTTATTTTAATTGTTTAATAAATACGCAAGTTTCGATATATTTTTAACCTGATGTCTACGGAGTAGTTTTACTAGTGCTAAACAGTTTTTGGGTACGTTTTATATATATTCTTTTTGGAACCGCATTGGTTTTTTTGTTGATATATATATATATATATATATATATATATATATATATATATAAATAAGCACTTAAATACTTGTTTAGGTGTGGCAGGTAACATTAATTAGTAAAATGTCTGAAAGTGGACAGTTTTAAAACAGCTGAGCATGCTAGATTATTAATACTTTTGATGCTGCTGCAAGACAAATTTAGACACCCTGTATCAAGAAGGTAAAGCTACTTTATACAGCAAATAACCTTCTAACTGATAAAAATACAAGCATTGTTAAAACTAATGGTTGCCAGAACATATAGGCTGTTGCATGTACCAAATAAATGAGCTGAAAATCCATGACAAGATACTGAATCTTGCCGAAATATTCGAATCTGAACCTCTGGATAATGTCAAAGCTCAGACTTCATAAAACTAATCAAATGAGGCATGATCACAATATGGAATATATGACATAGCTGGGCAGACTACCAGAAAAAAAGTAAGTCTGCAAAAGTGCAGGAAGATGTACTGAGAGCTTTGTGAATGGTACACATTGAGAAAACATACGAAAGATGCTCCTCGTAAGAAAAAAAATTCAGTCATTAAGCACTTACAATATCAATAGAAATAGCCAGTGACACAATATGAGAGTCCTGTTAATGGCAGTTCGACTACATTTCCAGTGGAAATTGATTGATGTTTCAACCTAATGGAACAAGCTGGTGTGAATTTCAAGCAGATGCAAAAAAAATGTTTGCAGGGGCCCTGCAACCTGGCTGCAGGTATGAGACGATCTTTGTATCCCACAGCTCCTTATATATAATATCCTAATATATAATAATAACAAATACGCACACACACATATATATATATATATATATATATATATATATATATATATATAGGTCCCAATCATTTGGTCGACTCACATTTGGTCGAAAAATATTTCAGGCAGCACACTTCACTGAAAGCTCAATTGGTCGAATCACATTTGGTTGAAAATGAAATATAGCCCCTTCTCCACTGCAGTGTGACCCTGGAGTGAGAATATTAATGAAAGGGGTTGTGGGGGGCAGCTACAATGGGGGGTGTGGGGGGGCATAGCCCCCCACATTATTCAGATAAATACTGTCATCTCTGTTATAACTATCTACATGTATCTGTGAAATTTACTACGTATGTGGGGGGCTATGCCCCCCCACACCCCCCTATCTATTTATTCTAACTCCAGGGTCATGCTACAGTGGGGAAACGGCATAATGCTTTGAATGTCATGTGTCGATGTTATGAGTTTCGACCAAATGATTTTTCGGTGTTTTGAGCTTTAGGTGTTTTGGTCTCTCTGAAAGTTTTGTCGATCATATGAACTTTCGTTCATATGAAGTAGACCCATATATATATATATATATATATATATATATATATATACAAATATAGTACAAATATGACTCTGTCATTGTCCATGTCGGAGTGAATGACATATATATATATATATATATATATATATATATATATATATATATATATATATATATATATATATATATATATATATATGTATATGTGTGTGTGTGTGTGTGTGTGTGTATATGTGTGTATATATATATATATATATATATATATATATATATATATATATATATATATATATGTATATATTTATGGGTCTACTTTGTTTCATTGAAAGCTCAATTCACTGAATTTCAGTTTACCCTGACCAATTTGCTGAAAGCTCAAATGACTGAAAACTCATTGCACCGAATCTCATTTCACTCAAGTGAAGTACTGGCAGTGTAGAGTACTGTAAGGCAAGTAAAAGGTATATGCCCTTTTCCCCACTGTAGTGTGATCCTGGAGTTAGTATATATAGTTAGGGGGGTGTGGGTGGCACAGCACCCCACATTATAAAATGAACAAGATACACTCTAGATTCTAGATGGCTACATCTTTTTTTGGGAAGAGAAGTGTATTTCTGGTAACTTTAAGAATGGGCAAAAAAAAAAAAAATAGGGTACAACTTTTTATCTTGAAATTCTATGAGATAGAAAGAGATGAAGAGAGCGAGAGAGATTAATATTTTTGCCACAGGAGTATTTCCCCTTGTGGAGTGTTTCTTTTTACACAAAGTTGTGTGAACAAGGAGTTAATATATTAAAATAATGGGGTGTAGTGATGAAGCCCTAAATATAGGGTGGAGTGTGGTGCCCTTCTGTAAATATATATATATATATATATATATATATATATATAATATGTATCTATAGCCATATCTGTCTGTTATCTATATACATATATATATATATATATATATATATATATATATTATTGTTGTGCAGATCTGTTTCAGGGTGTTCTATAAACATTATATACGTTATAAAATGAACAAGATACAGTCTAGATTATAGATGGCTGCATCTTTTTTGGGGAAGAGAAGTGTCTTTCTGGTAACTGTAAAATTGGACAAGAAAATGGTATACAACTTGTTTTCTTGAAATTGTATGTATTTATGTATGTACCCATGCAATTTGTTTTTGTACTCTATTGCCATTGACCACTGACTCATCTTTTGTCAGAGCCTGAATTATACTCTCCTCTTGGCTCCCTACACCATGACAATCCCTCAGGCTTGACCCATACTTGGGGTGGGCTGTCCTTGGGGGAAGTCTGTACACCATGCACCAAGTTTAGGACTGGTTCAGGTAAGAAGCCATTGAACCCTACCTTTACACTGCCTTTCTAATGACGTGCAGGCTGATGTCATTAGATGGGTTTGCAATGGCACTGTGAGGGCAATCTCTACCTATGTGATGGCACATCCCTCCGTGCCTGCATTTCTACAGCAGTTACAACTGTCATTTTGGCCCTAATATCACCACTGAGGCACATAAAATGTCCATGCTTCTCCATGTTCCCTCACCTTCATCTTTGGAAGAGGCAAGCAAGCCAGTGCATAGTAATTTCTCTTCCAACTTACCAGCTGTAGCAAGCTCCTGAGCCCCTAGTCACACCTGAGTCTTCATGCCACAGAGCTGGCATAGGTATCCATGCAACTTGATTAAAATTTCGCTAACATCTGTCCATTGTTGTTAGAGGGTTCTTCTGTATTGCACAGTTTATAAACAAACAGACTGTGTCTAGATCCAGGGATGTCATTGTTCCCTTTTACTCAGCCCTCATTAGGCAATTGTTGAATATAATGTCCCCATTTTAATCTATCAAGACATATGCAACAACTGGAAGTCCTACAGAGATATTTTACAAAAAGAATACAAAGCCTAAACAGCATGTCTTACATGGACTGACTTAAAGCCCTGTCACTATACTCAGTATCCTATAGACTGCTAAGGGGTGACCTGTGTCTGTCTTACAAGACATCCTCTGATACATTACATGGATTTAATGCACATCAGCAAGTCAAATGACATCAGAAATACTCAGTCTAAGGGATCTAAACTTCTTCTGCAACATCAACAGAACAGTTTGGAGGGGCAGGTATATTTTGCAGAGGATGCCACTCGTTTGTAACAAACTCCTCACCCACATAAAGCAAAGTTCATCCCTTTCCATATTCATGTGCAACACAGATCTATGGATATGAAAAGAGAACATTTACCAAAGGACTGTCCCCTGTGCTATTAATGCACAGAGGCAACTCCTAAATGCTTTAGCCAATGCATGGGCCCTGTCAAATTATTTATGTTATGATACCAATTATTTTTATTACAGTTAATATACAATTATCGACCATAGGATGGGTAATACCAAGCTATAGCCAAAAGGGATAGGTTACTTTGAGCACAAAAAGGGAAATTGGCTAGTTTTAAAATGGCCTACAAGGGAAGCTAGCCTAGTACTTACCTGTGGAACTATAAATATATAAGCAGAACAAGTGGAATCCCTAAACAACAGAAATGATCATCCATCACAGTCAGCTCTGGTACCTTAACAGAGAAATCAAAATATTCAGAAAAATAAAAAGGTCCAGCATGAAAAGCTGGAACAAATTAAGTATCATTTTGATGATCATCACACTATCCTTGTACACATAAACCCATATGAAACATTAAATGTTATATACACATGTATTACAATTTCATTTTATTAAATTATCCCTTTTCAGAAAAATCTTTTCTGTGCCCACACTCAGGGATGCAAGCAGGATTTAGAATTGGAAGCCAGCTTCCAGGTGGTAGGGCAGCCTATAGTTCACCAACTCATTCCAGTGAGTGTTTGCATATTTCAAACATACAACTACATCATTGGTCAATGCAAATGTTGGCTTGCAGAGCTTTGGTAATTTAGCATTAGGGAGTAATTGCAGTGGATGTTTTGAGGTTTTTAATAGCATACTGAGTGTTCTTTTTTAAGAGGCAAACTGTGGACATACTGCTACATCTTGGCTGTCTGTGAAGTACAGCTAAGGTGGCAACTAATGATGTACAAAGGTTGAGCTGCATATAGTTTAAATAATGAGTGTTTTTCAGAATGGAGCTATGACTCTGTGTTTGCATTCTCTTATGATAGGAAAACAACATATAATATTTAGTAGAAATGCAGAAATGTGAGCAAAAATCACATTTGGCACTGTACCATTGGAAGAAAAGAAGACAAGATATCCTATTAGCAATATAGTGCTATTTCTGTAGCAATAAGCAAACATTTTGATGAGATATTCAATATAGGGCTCTGAGTGGATGCCTGAAAGTTTACTTTGCACTCTTTATTATCATCAAGAGTTGACAGTACACTTTTGAATTAAAAATAAAAGATGAAGAAGATAGGATACACCTTGTTAGTAACAAAGTAGTATTGCCCTCTGACAAAACCTATACTCGCCTATTCTGGGTTACATAATTGGCAAAGAGATTCTAAGTACAGCTGCTTATAGCATCAAAACAATTTGACATTATATATGTGTAAGTTGTGTTGTAATATTAATTTGCTTTATTTTATTGAACAGTGACTCAATGGGTAGCATGCTTGTCTTTGGTGCTGGAAATCCAGAAAGTTGTGGGGTCTATTCCTGCTCCAGGTGATTGGATTAGTTTTTCAAATTGTTGATTCTGCAGTACAGCATGGGGGTATTACAGCATACCATCCTTCAGAGGAGATGTTAAACCAAGGTCTTGTCTGCTTGAGTTGGTGGTAAGTCAGGTGGATGAAAATGATCCTCCAATACCTACCAGGTCCTTTATACACCCACACACATATATGCAGAAATATCTCTAATTTATAAAATATTTACATATTTATAAATATTTACATATGTGCAACATAAATATACAAATGCGTTTATGCATATTCATATGTTCCTTTACAATCATGCTAAATTTTCCTCCCTATTAGACCCCCACTCCTTTTCCCATAACCACCATCTGATTTGACTTAATATTATTGCCAAAATCCATTTACCAATAAACATAATTTCATTTATTCTTTCATTCCACATAACCCATATAACATAAAATAACTTTTTATCTATTTTTTTAACATATTCTTTATTTCTATTATTATGATATCCATATTTATTTTATCCACTTCTTTTATATCTTCAAAAAATCTTTTTTTACATAGCTTCCCCATAACTTTTTTTACTTTTTTATATTTCAAAAACACATGTTACATATTTTCTTCTTTTGGACAATGTCAACATGTTCTATTACTTTTCTTTTATATGGCATATTTCCTTTTATGGATGATTTATCTATTGGCAGTCTCCACAAAAACTCTTGACACTCTACTTTCTTATTACACGATTTGCTTCTTACTTTTATAGCTCTAATTTTTTCGTCAATTAGATTTTCCTTTGCTTTTACGTAATGCTTATACCATCATTTTTTATCTTTTTCTGTATTTTATTTTCCACAAAATATTTTTTCTTGGTAACATTTTATTTCTTCATGTATACAATCTTTTTTTACTGTACCCCCAAATTTATAATACTTATATTTGTACAGTTATAGTACTAATCTGTCATCTTTTTCATTTATCCACTTTAATACAGTGTACAAATTTGATGAAGCAGTGTGCTGGGTTAATTAAACCTCCTTCTTCTTTATTTTCATAAAAAGATCCTCTTTTTACTGGGTTTAGTGTAGAACCCCATATAAATGAAAAATGATCTGCAATAATTAATTTTCAAATACTGTTGGCAACATAAATATACTTGCTAAGTATGCCATTTTTCCCATCAGTATTGAACTTATCATATAAGCCTTTTTTTGAATGATAATTTATATGTTCTCCAAAAAAAGACGTTTGTTTTATTTCTTCTATTGAATTCTACTCACATCTTTATTACCAAATTTCATACCTAACACAGACATTTGATTTATTGTAACATACATACCCCCAATCTTTAGTACATCACCTAAACCTTTACTTTTCTCTTTATTTAAAGCTATCCCTGCCATCTCTAGACACTCATCTATGCAAATGATTGCTTCTTTTATCCAAAATTTGCTTTCTGCAATTGTTATAATGTCATCTGCATATGTTAACAGAACTGGAATTCTTAAACCTTCAGGTGTTATATACTCTACCTCGTTCAATTTGTAATTTATTTCACATACTATCACATTCATAACTAATACAATAAGTATACAAATAATTGTACATCCTTGACTTACACCACTTTTCATATGTATCTGTTGGCTTAACCAGCCATTTGCAAGTATTTTTACTTTATTATTACTGTACCCTGACATATATAATTTCCTAACTTTTTCACTTATATTATATTCTTTATTACCCGTAACATTTCATGTCTAGTTGTGTCAAATGCCTTATTAAGGTCTCCTGTCATGATTTTTGCTTCTTCTTTTCCATTTATAATATCATAAACAATTTCTCTATCATTAATAATTCTTAAGAACCCTTCCTCTTTCTATTATATATGCTATTTTCCATACTATTTTCCATTTTAGTTTCAAATCTCTTTTGTATTATTTTCATAAATATTTTACAGTCGTTATTATTCAATATTATTGTTCTCCATTTTTTAAATTGCTTTCTATCTTCCTTCCTCCATATGAATTTAAGTATTCCACTACATAATTATTTATACATAAAACATTCATTTAACTATATATTCAAAATCTTTAACAATATTTTTTTTTGCCAGTCCTTTAATTTGTATACATTTTATACCCTATTCCATCTGGGCCTGCAGCCAAATCTATATTTGCTTGTCCTAATACTTAATCTAGTTCAGTTAAAGAAATCTCCTTTTCCAACTCTTTATTCTCTTTTTCTGTTAACTTTTTTACTTTCTGTATTTTTTTCACTACCTTCTATACTTTCCTTTAAACATTTGTTATACAAATTGTACAATACCATTTATATTATTTTCTCGAGTTCTTTCTGTTTCTCCTTTTCCATTTTTTTTTATTTCTGGAAATCTTCCTTTACTAATCTGCTTAAGTAACTTAATACTTCTTCTCTTTTTCCTTGTAAAAATATATTTGCTTATGTAACAATTCTTGTATTTTTTCTTGATTTCTTTCATATAATTCTTTTTCTTTGTCAAAGCACTTTCTATCAGTATGTTCTAAATCTTCCAATGCATCATTATATGTTCTTTTATCATTTTTTTCTCTACTTTTCTCACATCATATTGCCACTGTAAAAAAACATTTTTTATATTTTTCCTTAAATATTATCCACCATTCAGACCAATTGTTATAAAATATAATCTCACAGCAATATATTTCCATAACTGTATTGCCAATCTCTTTCTTTCATCATTCCATGCTTTCTCCTTTATTCTTTTTATTCCTTTGCCTATTTGTATATATTCCTTGTTTTCCTTTATCTCTAGCCATATTGCAAGATGATCAGAAAATCATGTTTCAACTACCTCTCCATCTCTTATAACAGAACCTTCTGATAATATAAAATAATATATTTCAGTTCTATACATACCCCTTTTGTAAGTCTATGATTTTTTGTCCCAAAGCTTTAACATACCACATCTTATAACTTTGAACATTTTTCTTATTTCCATTCTTTTTATGCTTGCCTTCTTAATCACAGGTAAAGTCTCCTGTTATTATAATATTCATATTTATCACTACATAGTCTAAAATCTGAAGAAATAAGCTTTCCCTTTCTTTATAATTAGTATAAGCATATAATGTTATAATTCTATATACTCGTTCTTTCTATTTTAAATTTACAATGGTTAATCTTACCATTTTTACTAAAGTTACATATAATATCTTTACTGTATTTCTACAGAATATGGCTATTCCAGAACATCTTCATTTCCCAAATTCCAGATTATCTTTCCTGTCTATAATTTCTCTGTAATATTTCTTCATTAGTTAAAAATCTTTTGTTTTCTAATATATTTACATCTACATCACAACACATGTATTACACCACTCCAAAAATTTCTATTCTTCTTGCTATATTTTTAATTGTATTCACATTTATAGAAAGCACTTTAAAGTTTTCATGTTCACTTTTCCTTAGATTCATGCTTTCATAAGTTCACAGCTAATTACTAGGATAGCTTTCTTAAAAGGCCATTCTAAGCCTAACCAATTTCCTTCCCAAAGGTCAGAATCTAACACAATACCTTGTGTGTGTGAGTTAAACACCTTAACCATTATATCAAGCCCCAATCTTTAGCTGTATACACTATATTCTTTTTCCTCCATTTCCTTTGTACTTATCCTTTTAAAATGTCTTTTTCTGCCTTTTACCCTTTTACCAATAGAATTCTTTTTTCCCTTTATTACTTTCCAGTTTGTCTTCATCACATATTCCAGCACCTTCTTTTATATCATCATTACTATTTTTTCTCATCTTATTTTTCTTCTATTTCTACAACTTTTAAATTTTCTTCTCTTTGTCCATTTTCTTCTCTTTCTTTTTTCTTTTTCCTTGCTCGTATTTTCATTTTTGCAATCCATCCATAAATATCTAATTTTATTTCATTTATAACATTTCAGTTCACATTTTTTTTGCATCATGTCCCATTTCCCTACAAAAACAACATTTTCTTTTGTCACAGTTACTTATCAAATGTCCTTGTTTTCCACATTTCTACACAAACAAAAAACATGTTTTGGGTTGTCTCCAGTATTTTATGACACCCCTATATCCCTCCACATTTATCATGGTTGTTGTATGTATATTTTTTCTCTTTCTATTTTTAACACAATATTATAATCCCAGGCACCAGTCCATAAACCCCTTTTGTCAAAAATGTTTGCAGTGTCCTGTACTTATTTACATAAAGATTTCACATATCCTTTCAAAGTCTCTCTTTGTAGCTCTTTTTGAAATTCTATATGAATCTTGTTTTTTGTTTCCCTGTTAAATGCTTTTACCACATAAAGATTCTATGGGTTACAGCCTTTCTTTTTTCATATTCTCCAAGAAAAATTCCCAATGAAAAACAATCTTAAATATAATGTCATAAAATGTCTCTTTGTTAATAAGAATAAATGCTCTTACCTCATGTTCTTTTACATCCAAAGGAGCAATTAAATTGTCTCACACTTCATACCTGTCCATTTTGTTTGTCTTCTTTACTTTGAATCCTTCCCATGTACTTCTGTTTTTCATTTTCTTTTGCCTTCTTTTCTGCTACTCCACTTTTGTCTTCTTTTACTTATTGTGCATATGTTTTCTTTTCCAGCTCACCACTAGTCTTCAGGATTGTCTATGAATCCCCCTTTTGTATTTTCTCCATAATGTTCCCCCAGGAAACATCTCCTCCATTTTCTGGCTCACTCTGCACCAGCATTTTTAAATAAAGCATCCTCAATTCTCTCAACTGAAGGGACATCATTTGCTGACTCTTCTGCATCAAACAGTTTTTTTAAACATTTCCTCAGAATCCTGCACACATTCTCTGGACTTCATATTTGCTACCTCATTCATTTCTTTCACGACTCCATCATCTCCTTCTCTCTCCATCTGCCTCCCCATTTCTTTAGGCCACCTCCATGCCTGGAAAGGATACAGGAAATGCTCCTTCAAAATGGGTCCCACTAACAACAATAATGAGCAGGGGAAATTCCACAATGCCCTGGCCAAATTTCCCCTGGTTTTAAAAATATCACCTCTGATCTCTGTTGAAAAAAGGCTACTAGCCTAGTGGGACTAACACAGACAACAAAGGATAAATAAATGAGTAAATAAATAAATTAACAAACAAAAAACAAATAACATATATGCACAGTACACAGTGACATGGCAGTCTGTTGAGCAATACACTGTAAGGAACGTAATGGTATTCTATGATACTCTTTTGCTCAACTGGCAGTACAAAAACAGTGTCTTGCACAGCACATATTAAAGCACACTGCACATAGAAACATGGTTTTCCAAGTGGAGCTAGACATTTCGCTTTGCTGTTATCATGATACCAACATTTGATAATGTGGTGTTGAGTATAGAGGATTATGATTAGGCCTTGAATCATAACAGGCTTATTAAATACATTGTTGAGACATGGATATCAATAAATTTACCTCAAGAGAGAAGTTCTTAAAGAGTGGAGAACACATAGTAAAAGATTTTGATTGGGGACCTCATTATACTTATTTCTAGTGCATGGAATTTTATCTGCTCCATGCATAACTCCCAATTCTCCAGATTTTTGCACAATGTATAGATTTTTGCCTCATTGTTTTAGCCTGTTCCTTATAAAATTTATGGCTTTCTGACAGATAACTGAAGATTGTAGTCACTAAATAATGACAAACATTTGACTTTCAGACTTCATATCCACCAGAAAATGCATGCTGATTGTCACAAAAGGAGACACTGCCAGCACAACTATCTGGAATTTTGTAAATAATTATATGTCAATAGTGAATTAGAACTATGTAAATGTATATATTTTAACAGTGGAAACTGGGATACAGGAGGTTAACCTCAGCCTAGTAAATTTCAGAAAAAATAGCTGAAATTAAATTACTTTATGGCAGCAAGGAGACACAGTGTCTGAAACTAAGGAACTTTCTGTATTGTCTTGGAAGTGTTTTATTGTTTTATGACTTCTAGCATATACCCAAAGATCTGAGGAAAAAACCCTTGTCTGTGTATTTTCACAGGTAGATGCTAAATACTACCAGATTCCAACAGTGGAGGTTTCACCTGGGATAGAGTCAGATGACAAGAAATTATGTCATTCTGCAAGCTATCCCAGCAGTAATATTTGAGATATTAATTTAAGAATGCTCTGAATAGGACACAGCATTCTGTATTCTGTCTTTGATCTAACAATAACATCAGCTAGAAGATCCATTCACCACATCTGCCTTGCTCTGTAGTAAGTACATTCTTCGTATATAGAAATTCTCTTAGATATAGTTAGGACTATAGCAAAGCTTAGCTTAGATATTTTTCTTTATTTATTTGAGACTGTTCTGCAATGTTGTTTTAAATAGTTCCTATGATTTTGAACTCTGATGTCACTGTAAATATGTAATTAGTATTGTCTTGTTCTTTTATTATTTATTATTAAATATATTTAAACATTTAATTGTGACTGATCTGTCTAGAGATATTTAAGTTCTGAGAGTACTTGCATATTTATTTGGTGACACCGTGAACCACTCCTAATAGCCTTGCTCTTGGTCAAACTTCCATTTGTATTGATAGTAACATTACACAGTAAGATTGGACACCCTTTGTTAAGGGCCTTTAAATAGTTGATAAGGAGTGGCTGGTGGCAGTGATAACTATCTTGTAGTCTGGGCAAAGGGGGGTCATAGCTAGTAATCCTGTGCCAGCCTTTCCCAGGTGTGTGTGTTTCAGCTATTAGGGCAGAGACACAAAGCACTGGTTGGACAGAGAGGGTGCTGGATGTCTTGACTTGACCACTCAGCTGAGATCTCAACTCTATAGCTGTGCCAATGGAGAGTTTTACTGGGGATCTGGAGAAAGAGGGGGAAACCAGCCCGGACTGACTGTGGTCTCTGTGTGCTCTTAAAAGAAATTGCACTTGATGCAGAGAGCTGCATCAGGTACTGTTGTGCATGTACCTTGTCATCCTCCCAGTGTATGTCCCCCACTGGTGCCAGTGGTAAGGATTGTGGCTCCTTGATTAGTGGCCCAGTGCTGGGGCATCACACTGATACAAAACCTACTATTCTATCAACTTTTTAAGTCTTTAAAAGAAATATTTAAAATATGTCCCTGTGTTTTGGCCTTTCTCACTCCATTATTTTGGCTTTGTGCAGATTTTTTATGCTAAGAGGTTGAGAGGTATGGCTCCATGGGCTAACATATAAAGAAAATAAAAAGGAAAGAAAGAATGCAAAGTGTTTTACTGGCTTTGAAAGCTGGTAAAGCACTTAACACTATCAAACAGATATCAGTATACCTGTCACATTCTGGACAGTTCTGCACAACTCCAAACATAATGGGGAACAAAGGATCAAAATCAGGGACAGTTTTAAAATGTTGCTCTAATTCACTTGAAAAGTTAATACAGTAGGAGATTTTGTATCAACAGTGCATTTTCCTAACAATAAGAATTATGGAACTCTGACGTATGGCATTGTTGCCTGGCTGAACTCCTTAATGATTTATCAGAAAATCTATAATTTTGTGAGGGACAGGGGAAAAATATGAGTCAAAATCAGGGATGTTCTGCAAAATCAGGGACCGCTGAGACGTATAAAAAAGGCCCAAACACAGTGCTCTTCTTGTAGAGCACTGTTATGATCAGGTTTCGTGCTAAGGAATTGATTAGCAAGTTTATATTTTTCCCGATTTCAGTGCATAATCGTAGAGCTCAATGCACTACATAAAATATGGAAAACTAAAAATGAAGGTAGACACATAATTTTAGCAACATAGTGGTATTGTGTAATGAGTTGCTGTACAAGAGGAGAGGGGGGTTCTGACTGTAACTTTATGTTCTGTATTGGACTTTATAGTAATGCAGAAGTAACGTGCATTACTCTAAAATAATTGAATTGAAATAAAAAATGATCGGAACAAAAAAGTAATAGTGGAAAGCAACAATAAGCATTGCAGCAAATTTCTGACTGGCTCTGCTGCATGAATTCAGTTTTGCATGATAACTTGTATTTTGAAATAGCTGAGCAGTGACATTTTTGTCTTAAATGCTACTATGATATTTAAGTAAACAGTTTAAAAAAAATCTGTGGAAACCATATTTGACACTACACTACTGAGGAAAAAAAAGACAGGATTTACGCTTTTAACAAAATGCCACTATTCTGTACTCACATCTCCTTTTCCAAGGTACCTAATAAAAGTGCAGTCCTGAATGGAGCATTAAAAAAATAAGATGGTACACAAATGGTAAGCAACATAATATTGTTGTAAAGTGACAAGTCCTAAAATCATGTAGAGACTAAGCTTACTGTGCTAACAATCTATGCTGTAATGTTTATCTGCCTTATTCTGTTTGTGTGTTACATAGTGACAACAGTACTGCTCTGCATAACAGTGGCTAAAAGGAATGCAGTGGTATTCTATGATACTGTCTTACTCAGTAAAGTAAAGGTAATAATGATTTGCACAGTATACATTAAAGCATAATGCATGGAGAAACTTTTCCCAGTTACTGTGTGCTCACACACCCTATTCTGAGATATGTGGGAGGTCAGAACTGGAGCAGTGACATTTACCACTGCTCTTTATATTAAAAGAAAAGTAAAATGTGCTATTGTTTCTGTATCCTTTTAGTACCAGTATCTGCCAGCACTTAAGCTTCTCCCAGTCATACTCAGCCCCTTCATTTCCCATCACTAGGGTGGTAGGCGGCAAAGTTTGGGGGCAGGAGCCATCTGGGAGGGCCATGGCTCTGGCAGCTATGAGGGTTAATTGTGTCTTTTACTGGCATCTCAGCAATCAGGGCATGTTTTGAAGGTGACCAGACCTCATATTCTGGGTGGGATGGGTGAGGGTGAATGTAAGACGTGTGACTTGCATCACCACTTGGAGGGTACTTCCCTTATACAGGTGCAGGCACCAGTGAAATTGCTCAATGAGAGCTACTGCCAGTCAGAGGCCTGGCACACCATGTACCTGCTCTAAACTGTATCTGCATATTCTGCCCCTCCAGTATTGGATTATAGATGTATGCCAATTGTTCTGCCCCATCGCTCTCCGTGCTAGATCTGTCTGCGAGACAAGCCACTAATCAAACTTGGGTCATAATCAGGGCTTTATCATATTTTATATATAATTAAGCTGGGTTTACATATGTCTGGAACATGTTTTATTAACTGAATTTCTTATTTGCTTATCCTCCTTCCATTTCTGGTCCAGCAGTCGGAAAACAGCAATCATCTTTGAAACAAATGGAATTATTTATTATATACAGTATTTAAAGAGAAGCTGTTTCTTTTGTTTGCTGTGGATACAGAGTTCATTTGTTCATTTGGAGTAATTTGATTATTCATAGACTAATTATTTCTGTATTTGTTTTTCTTATAGTTATAGCTTGTTAGGAAATCCTATTGCTTTTTTAGAATGAGATCTAATTTTTGTTAATGTAGAAATGGTTTCATCTGAACCCAGTTCAAAGGGTGGGTCATCTACTTTAAAGAGCTACTGCAGTGGCTGTAGAAGAATTCCAGTTTGCAGTCATTATGCCTAGTTTCAGAACTAAAGCGGTGTGTGAATTTGTTCGACTACAGCTCACTCTACTTATTTTGGGTTTGTTTCTCATCTATGCTCCTTCTTTACTTTTCAGCTGTTATTCTGACAGCTCCTGCTGACATCACTGCAGGTTTTAAGAATGATTCACCCTGCAATACAATATGCACTCAGAAACTCAGCAAGATACTATAATTTTTAGCCAAAATACTGGTTTAGAAGTTTATTACTGCAGGAGTGATAGAACTGTTACTAGGCTTATATTGTAACATAGAGTTAAGTCTATTTTTCTAACCAGATAAAACCGATGTGGCAGTATCTTTCAAATGAGATTAAAATAACTGATGCTTTTAGCATTCAGTTTCAATCAGCTGAGTTTAAGATTCAAGGTTTACAAAAATAAACACTGTAACAATTTGCTGTTTCCTTATGTTATTTTTTTACAGATTGGAAATCTACATGTTCAGCATTTTTTCAAAATAAATTTTTGACATAGCAGATGTCACAGCTTTGACATGAGTAATTGCATTAGGTATAGATGAAAATAATTCCTTTAAAGGAAAACATAGCTTAATTTGCAAGTCCTTGGATGATAGTGGATCCATCAGTTTAGAACTTTATTGGTAAAAACAAAACAAACATGGTGGTAGTAATGATGGCAAATAGTATACCATATGGTATACAAGTGAAAATCCACTTTAATGTCGAAAGAAGAAAATTGTGTTGGCAGCTAAGGACCATGTGGCCTACCTAGTCTTTTTGTTATTTGTTTAAGAAAGTGCAAACCTTATTTAACAGTTTACACCAGCCTGGTACTCACAACTATGCATTTATGTCTGTCCTTGATATTCTTGAATTCGTTCAGCTGGTCTTGACAATACTACTGCTACAGGAAGGTTTTTATAATCATTCACCACTTTTTCTGTGAAATAATACTTCCGACCATCTGTGCTGTCTAACATGAATCCTGAAATTGTCTCCACTTTCTCTTAATTTTTTAAAAGACCCTGTTTTTGAAGTACTTATTGAATAGTTTCGTACATGTACTCATCTGCCTTCTTTTCTGAAGGCTATACAGCCAAGGCAGAGTTGTAGCTAGGTGAAATGGCATCCTAGGCAATCCCCCAATTCACTGTCAGAAACACCTTTCAGAAACTGTAGAAAGGAAATATGCTAGCTCCTTGCTACAGATCACACATACACTGTGAACAAATCATTTAAGCAGCCATTATATCAAGTGTGGCTGCTTAAACAAATACCAAAACTGTGCACACATCTAGTTGAGCAACACCACTGACTTGATGCGAATGATAAGTATCTCTTCTATAGTGCTGCTCGCACTCCTTAATAACTCACACCTGGAGCAGCTGTCCCGTTACGTCAACCTAACTATAGCTTTCAAATAGTTCATGAACCAGTTTTGTTATGAGCCTCTAAACTACCTGTAGCCTGTCTGTCTTTGCAAAGATGCATCATTCAGCACAACACACAATATTTTAGACTTGGCTGTAACAATCATCAGTACAGTGGAATAATTACTATTATTTGCTTGTTTTCTGTTGATGACAATTCTTCCTTTGTGTTCTACTATGCCTAAAGATACCATGGCCTTAGGCTGCATTCAGCTAGTGATGCCAAATGGAATGTAGAATCCTTATATTCTGTTGTGGACCTTTTAAATATGGATGGGAACATGCTGAAAAGAGTTGAAAACCAGGTTTAATAAGAAGAAGGAAACAAACTTCAGTGACTAGCACAAACACAACTGCTCAAGTCCCCCTGCTCCTGTACACAACAAAACAGTCAACTCTTTTGTATGATACAGCAAAACTCTCTTCTGCTTTAATAGGGTGATGCTGTTCCAAGTCTCATACTAATATTTTAAAGCAAATATCCAGAAAGTAACTGAAAAAAATATCATTGCTACCATTCTAAATTAATAACTGATTGGGAGCATGACTGGATTGGTTCATAAAACATGCTTTTGATGCAATAAAGCATAGATCTGTTAAGAGATGACACTTTGAGTTTGCAATTCAAAGGTATCACAACACCATAGTCCATAGCATGACACAATAAGGCACAAGGAATAACACTTTATTCCATGATGCAGTGTACCAGAACACAGTGGAATGATAATGTACAATATAGTATATTTTATTTTTGTGTAGATCACCCATCCTTCTTTGAAATCAAACACTGAACGTGTGAAAATATAAACGCCTAATGCATTATTTTTCCTGATTCTGAAAACTGACACAGAGGAATTGTAAACTCTGTAATAAAAACATGTCTTAGTCTTTATGAAATCATGATATTTTGATGCCATGTGAAGTTTAATAATGAGCTCACATCAGAGTAAATATAGAAATGCTTCTGTCCACTTTTGCTGTCTCTGTTATACAAGACACTAGCTCACAGAGTTACAGCAGAATACTTTGCAAAATTCTTTACCCATCTTCAGTGAAGTTAAGACCTGCAGTGATGTCAATGAATAAAGTCATGGAAACATTATAAACATTATATACTGTGTGCTATGCTCATCAGATTTAAGAGGATAACAATTAACTGCAAATGTAATTAATTAAGTTCAAATCAAGATTTAGTGCAGGGTGGAGTATTTCATACATGCATGTCAAAAAGGGTCATAAAAGCTTCTCTTTAAAGTGTAATATTGCACTTTCCATTGAAAATATAGATAACAAACCCAAAAAGAAGGAGGTAAATTCATTATATGCAATATCATATTTTACAGGGTTTTGATGCAAAAAGTCTCTTATTTTTGCAATTTATTTTGTTGATAAGGATGGTCACTTAAAATGTTCTCAAAGCTGAAAACTCCTGACATTACATCATGAAAGACTGAACCCAGAAAGCCTTACTAGCTATATTAATGTATAGGTTACTATTTTCCATGCTAAATGTAGCAAAAGGAAAGTCTTATATCCTAGTAAGATAAATTGTCAGCTATGTCTCGCATGTGGAACACCCTGCATTGAAAATTAATACATGTGATGATTTATTAATAAAAATATAATGTAAGTAAGTAGCTATTTTTTAAAGAGGTATGCTGTTTTTGAGAACCCAGAATGCTTTGCTTGTGTATGCAAAACATTGTTAATACCTAAGTGACATATTTTTTGGTGTGTTTCTAAAGAAAAAATGAGTTGACAATGTAACTAAAACATCAAAAAACTTTATCATCTTAATATTGATATCAAATCATATATACCTTTAATATCAGAAGTATAACCAGAAATAAAATTAACTGTAAAACACAGATGCATGGGAAGCATAACAATACACTTTAAAATAGTGCTACATTTATGGAATGATTCTTACAAACTGTTGCCTCCTATAGCAGCAACACTTTTTTCTCAAGAGAACAGTCCTTGGACTTGCATTTAGACTTGCTGGTTAATGTAATCTTTATTTAATCCATTAGATGGCAGCTTACATATAGTCACTGATTTCTCAGAGTCCTGACTTACTGTGCCATAAAAAGAAAGAGAAAAGAGAAATATATACCTATAAATAGGCAAATGGCACAACCTATTTAAATATAGAAGGAAAAGATTAATGGCATAGTTCAATATGTATAAACCAGCGGACATACATAACCTCATAATTCATTACTTTTGAAAAGGTCAGACAATTATACCTCTAAATGCTGCCCAGGTTAATGCTGGATCTAGATCCATCCATCATCCGTAACAGGATAAGGCAATATGTGTGATGCTAATAATTATGGCTACTCAGAAGTTATAAAATGGCAGAGGGAGGGTATGTAAGAGACCGAGGGTGCGAGGAGACGTGAGAAATAAGTGGAAAGCTACAACAGCAAGACCCAGGACTCACCTAAGCCTCTCTGTTTTTTTGATTAGTAAAGATGTCATAAAACACTTCCTTTAACTACCACACTATGCAATTCTTTCTTCTAGAAAATGCATGTTTTTATGATAAAATACAGAGCTTTAAAATCGGTGCATTACTTTGAAAATAACAGTCCATCAGACCATACCCAAGGGAGAAAAGAACAGGCAAAGTTCAGTAAAAAGGAATAAGGTGCTTTTACAAATACTGAGACATCAGCACAGCAAGTTCATGAGAGGTCAACATAATTGCACAATTCTCCACCTACACTTTGAAGCCTTCGCTTTGCCATCTTGGTTGAATTATAAGTTATATCTCTGCTTCTTTGGGAGGTCCCTCATTTCAAATAGAAGTACTGAGCATTAGATTTTTCCCTTTATTCCAGGAAACTAAAGGGCATCTTATCAGAGAAATAAATCTATGCCACACTCTGGGGAGGCCTAGAATGATTTCCAGTATGTTCTGATTTCTCTTTTCACAAACTGTGACTGATTATTAAAGCACCTCTTAACCTTTGCTAAATCACGCTCTATCCATTCCAGTGGGTGGGAAAACATTGACTCCTACACTGCCTGTCATAAGTGAGTATTCATCTGTCTGATTAATCCTGCTCCCCCTACACACATGCTCACACATATATATGAGCTACAAGTGAGCAGATACACACACACTCTCTCTCATACAGACAGACAGATGCACGCGTGCATGCACGCGCACACACACACACACACACACACACACACACACACACACACACACACACACACGTGTGCCAATATTCTTACTTTAATGGCAAAGTGAAATGATAGATACAGGTTCTCTTTCAGTATCCTATTATCTCTGCCTATAAATAACTAGAAAATGCAGATTATTCCTGTAGTTGAACAGCACAGCATTAGAAAAGACAACTGTGACTTTCAAAGTAGAAATTCTATCACTGAGGTTATTAGGTTAATTGAACCAGAAAATGAAACTAACGCAGTTTATCAGCGTCACCATAATGTCAGACTTGTAAAGGAGAACTTGATTTTTAATTGCATTTGACCTCACAAATGGTTGCAGGCTTTAAAACAATTTTTGACTGAGGATTTTTTCATGCAAACATAATGTGAAACCAATAATCATACTCATTTTTTTTCATAATGCTATATATTTAAAATGTACTAAAGAGAATTTTTGCATATTATTGTTTCTAAAAAGATCTTGTACCACAATTTAAAGATCATACCATGTGTTTGTTACTTTTCTGGGTATATAATCATTTGGAAGAACTCCAAAGGCTAGGCATGTTTTAAATAATTTTATTAGATATATTTGGCCTTGCCAACTGCATGAATGCTAGAAAGAAGTTGCCTGTTTTCAAATATAAGCAGAGAAAGCACAAGGATAGTGCAAAACCTAAGATATTTGAATGTTTAATGGAAACACTTGAACATCACACATTTGAAAATGCAAATATACTGCTTCTTTTGCAGTGTTGTTTTCTTCTCACTTCAGAAAATGTTCACTGGATTATACTTTGTGAGTCTTAACATGTAAAGAAACAAATGTCACTTACAGATTCAGGAAACCAATGTCACTTACAGATTCAATAATAGAGATATGATGAAAACAAGAGGAAGGCAGTGGGGAACAAAAAGTCAGATGATGAAATGACACATATAACCACATTACTTTTTCTGGAGTGTGAAAAACACAATCTCCCTTGCTATGTAGTATCTAAAATACATATACATATATATGGTTTCATTTCATAATCTCGAGATGCTGAAATCTCGAATTTCAGCATTTCGAGACCATAAAGCCAAAACTGTACAAAACCGAAACTTCACAAACCCGGAACCATAAACCCGAACACACAGCATACACCACATCACATACAAACCACATCTACACCACAAAACAAATAAACACAACCCCCCCCACCAAACACGCAAATACCTACACTACACAAAAGCAGGGGGGCAAGCCTTCCTGTACCCCACACATAGGGGGCTGCACCCCCCCACACATATATACTAACTCTGAGATTGCACAAACAGTAACAGACAGAACACTCACACCCAGACATTCCACAGTCACACACACACACACACACACACACACACACAAACACCAACACATCCAACAATTATACACTTATACGTTAACCTACCTACCCTAACCCACCCAAACAACTTAAAAACAATCTAACACACACTCAAACTCCCACTCAAAACCCTTAAAAAACAGTCACTTACCTTACACTCTACGCATATCTATACACTACATCAAACTACATCCAACATAAACACCACACGTCATGTAACGTAAAGCCATAACCATGAATTTGAGATATTCGAATTCGTGATTATGCACTTTCCACATTTAAAAATTCGGCTTTATAGTTTCAAAATGCTGAAATTCGAGATTTTAGCATTTCGAGATTATAAAGTGAAAACATATATATATATATATATATTTAGCTGTTATAGCTGTGTGACAGCCCAGAGGTCATTAAGGCTACTATATGCAGTGCACCCATTGTTAAGGATAACAATTTGCACTATGATAATTTCTGTATTTGTTGTTCAGTTTATATGAAAAATACTGTGTAGTACTACATTATCTCGACAAATAAGCTTGCTAAATTCAGTATTAAATCAGTGCACTGTTTCAGAGATGCACAGTTTATAAAAATCATGGGCCAAAAAAGTGCCTGCTTGCACTGCTGCTGATCTGTGTTAAGGCCTGGATGCAAGAGGTCTCTCCAAGGTTATGGAAAATGGGTATCCAGACTTCATATGGAATCACTCAGTGGAATTAGTGAAAGTTTTAGCATTAGTTTTCTGATTCTTGGTGGAAATCAATATATAGGCTACAAAAATGGTAAAAATTATACTACACTGGCAGAAAGGGAATTCTTGTAAGATGTAATATGTATAACAGCTCCATCTGTGGTTGTGGCAAATAACATTCTGCATGCAAAAAAAGGTGCCAGTCACAAGTAAAATTTGTTCTGTGCATCTTTCTTCTGTTATACCAACACAAGAGTGAATTTCTGTTTTTAGGAAGATGCATTTTGCAAGAAGGATCTGGCAATAAATTGACAGATATGCTGACAGCAGTCTCAACACATGGATGCAGCAATTGTGCCAGTACAAGTGGTTAATCAGTACAGTCACCGCAGTAGACAAGATAAATTTGAACAAATGTATTCTTCAAACAGGTTTGCCTTTATAATGACTGAACTGGTTACAATAAATTGATGACAACTGAGTTTGTACACAATGCTGCAGCAAATGCAAAATAAATACAAGACAGAGCACACTCTGCTGGAAGTCTTTGGGAAGCTGCATGATGCCAAGTACTGCATAACAAGGCTGGAATCCTAGATGAAGAATCTGGAACAATGTCGATTCACTGAAGGTAGTTTCTGTGACTGCAAAAAGTTCAAGAAACTTCTCACTGAAATTACCTTCAGTGAACATAAGAAAGCATTTTTTGTTAGTTTCACTGGGTGTAAAATGTGTGAATGCTCTTCAGTGAAACTAAAGTTGCCTATATAACACACACCTGAAGAAACCTCAGGCACAGTTTGTTTATACAGAAGACAGGAGAAGGAAACAAAATCATCAGTTCTTGAATAGGAGGAAGGAAGCAGCTGCTTAAGATATGATTCAAGAACTGCCAGAATGGATAGATATTTCAAATGAGAAGTTGTGCAGGGTAGCTAGATGCATCTGGAAAGCTATTAAAATTTCCTCAGGTTCCCTTACCATTCTGCCAGTGGTGGGGTCATTATTCTAAATATATATATATATATATATATATATATATATATATATATATATATATATATATATATATATATATGAGATTACTTTTTGGGCTCTCAGTTGAACTAGCAGTTTGGTAGTTTTGGGACTCGTGTCAAAATATCTATCTTTTAAAAAATGTCTGTCTTAATGCAAGCTTTCTGTATTCATTCAAATTTGCTAAATATACCTCCAAGTACTTTTGCACCATCATTAACTGATCCCCTCTTCTCTTCTATTACTCCAGTTTGTTCATTCTGTAATTTCTTAATAATTTGAATCCGGCCCTATATCACTGTCACTCGTCTGGTCAGGATAAAACAGACGAACATCTGTGGGTTCTCTTCAAGCAGCTTTATTATGTACAAACAATTATCGCATTCATACATTCTCACTCTCTGGCTGCACTCTCAAAATGGCATTGAAGCTAGCACATGCTTGCTATTTATATGCAAGTGCCGTCCTTGAAATGCTTCTTAAAGGTACAACACACACACACACACACACACACACACACACACACACACACACACACACACACACACACACACACACACACACACACTACTCTACAATCACTTTTTACTATTCCCCCAACCACTTCTTTCCTCATCCTTAACTTCCTTTATGAACTCCTTTTAGGGTGTCCCATTTACTTTCAAAATCCACTTGACTTAAATGCCTCTTCAGTAGTTCCCTTATCCAGTTACTGAAATCTTGTTTGCCCGCAAAGTGCATGGGTAACCTCCACTGACATTCGGTCTTTCTTATCTTGGAGGAGATATATTTAAAATTATTGGTGCATGATCTGAAATCATGAGGGGGAGTATTTCCAGCTGTCTGAGAAGACACTCGTGTTCAAAGGTTATTTAAAATGTATCCAGCCCTCTTCATGTTTTATGTCTGGCTGAGAAGTACATGAGTAAGCATTCTGCAGCTTCCTTTAATTGAAATACTTTGCAGAATTTTGATAAGTATCTAACTTCTTTCTGTGTAAACTCTCTTCTTACCCCCCCCAGTGTCATCTCTGTGACATACGGTATTCTTATCTCCGCTCATTAAATGTTTAGCTTGGTAAAGGCTTCAGTAAGGATATCCCTTATTTCTTTTATTTTTGTATCAGGTAGTAGGTATAGATTAGCCATGGTTATCCTCTTGTCCTGCCAATCTCCTCTGATTAATACATATCACACAGCTGTATCGATGTGTTCTTCCTCAGTATGTCTTCTTGCCCCTCTTCTAATCCAAATAAGCACCCTGTTTTCCTTCTTCCTATATATTGCACTATATAATCAGAACCTCTCATCTTTGTCACAAGGTCTTTATGCTTATTGAAATTCAAATGCATCTCTTGCAGAACAGTTACCTGTACTTCATCCTTTTTAATGTGCTCTATTATTTTCTGTTGTTTATCTGGGCTAAATAGTCCATTATTTCTCCAAGAGAATATAGACAACCTAGCCATAATCATCTTTTAAGTCAGCCCTGACCATCTAAACTTTAGTATTGCTGTTTAGTTTCCTTATTATTATTATTACCCCTTGAATCTCCATCCCCTTCCTAGTGGCTGCTCCTTTCTCTAAGCTCTTTTGATTTTTCTGTTGTGGTATAAACCTAAGATGTATGTGTCTGCCTGATATAGCCTTTGCATCCTGCACTACACTCAAAATATCTTTAAATTGATCCTGTGTAGTCTGCTTTCTCTCCTTAACCTCAACAAACATGTCCTCAACATAACTATTTTCAACAATTATCCCTTTCATTTTTTTTCTAGTAGTAAAGGCAAATTTACCCTCATCGGCAGAAAAACACCAGAAAAAAACTGCAGCATTTGTTGGTGGTCTCTTGCTGAGCGATGCTAGGCCTCACTTCTTACTCCTGTGTACACTTGCCCTGTTGGTCATGGTCCTGTTACACCCACTACTTGCATGCTATCCATGGATTGCATAGTTGATTAAACACTAATCGTTGCCCAGTGACAAAGCATCCAATCCTATAGCATACAAAGTCCTTAACTGGTATCTTCCAGTCCTGTATAAAGTAAGAAGAACATATGTCCTGCCCCTTCACTTCAACCACCCAATTAGCTTTTAAACATGGCTTAATCAACAAAAGGCTGGTCACATAACATAAGGCAGTGGAGATTATGGATTTCATACAGGTTGTGAGAGATATTGCACAGAGGGCACATTGTGGATTACCATAGGAAGTAAATAAACCAATCAACACATGAAGAAATAGTGACCCAGCCTCTCTGAGAGGTTTACATTTCAATGTGTTAACAAATTAACCCCTAATTATCCTGGGGATTAGTTAGCAAAGTATGTTAGCCTTACTCTGTTAGGGAACTTTGAATTTGTATCACATTGTCTATTCCAATAAATATGTCCCATGTATTTTGAATCATTGTTCTCTGTTGTGACCGAAGTATCTCAAGTCCAGTGCAGCATTTTGCCATTTCCCTCACTCTAACCAAGGATAAATCTTCATGGCATGTAGTCCTCCAAGGCCCTGCCTACTGTTCATAGTTCCTGTTATAGCCTGTGGTTGGCTCAGACTACAAACACTTTGAAATTCTTCTCCTGATCTCGGTTTCTGGAATAACATTCACCTTTACAAAAGTTTCCTGGACCATACGGAAATAGATTCTCATCTGCTTTTGCTCGTTCTACATCGTCTGTTGAAACACTGGAAAAGGTTTCAAAGGCATCTGCCATAAACTCTTTCTTTCTGTCTATTCGATTCTGACTGGATAATTGGCCTATCAATGTCTTTTTATGTTGGTCTTGTGGGTCCCCAAATTCCTTTTTCAGTCTACTTAATGCCTTCTCAATATCCATAAATGTGTTTCTGCCTGATGCAACAAAAAACTTAAATACCCCTGGGTACAGCAACTTACATTTCACTCCTACTTGTCAACATTTCCTAATCATTTGTGAAAAGTGGCTTCTTTGGTTTCTTGTGGCCACATTGTCTACGACCATTATGGTTTGCACTATCTTCAGTATTTGCTCCTTTTTCTGTACTAAAGAGAGAGGACTTCTTTTCCACTTTTATGCTTATAACTTCATGAAGAGGAGTCTAGGGATCCACTTAGCAGTAGACCCTGCTTGCTAATCTCTGTGAGCCCACTCCAGTTTAATTTCCTCCTGGGGGATGCCTGTCCATTTAGATATACAATCAGTCATGAAGTCTTTACAGTCTCTGCTTTCCACTTTCTCAAGTATGTCAGTAAAGTGAAGATTCTCCCTTCATGCCCTGTCTTCTAGTTCCATTAATTTCAGTTATAAGCTCTCCTGCTGGATTTCTTGCTATAGCATTTTAACTTGTAATTCTGCTGTGTCTTTTTGCAGTCTGTATCATCTGAATGCCTCTTCAGTTTCCTGGATTTTTGATTATTGTTTCTGAAATAACCTTGCAAGTTCTCACTTGAATACCTCCATGCACATTCTGTCAATCTTCAGCTGTAATGTGGTATCCTCTCCCCTTTGTATGTCTTTTGGGGAAGACTGTTGTTCAGCTACTTCTGCCATGTAGTCTAACCACCCAGGTTGTTCTGTACCAAGCTCTTTTTTGTTTTTCCCAGTCTCTTTGCTATGATTTCTTCCCATCAATCACCAAGTGTGCATGTATGCAGGGTACTCGCACTCAGTCAACAAATTTTATAAGTTACGCTGGTGACTTTTTTTTTTAGTTTTATAGCATATCTTTTTGAGACTTACACTAAGACGGCCTACCACTCTTGAGATGCATCTTGTAATTTATGTTGAGAACTGATCTATTTCATAAGATTGACATTTCAGAATGTTGACTTTGAAAAGATTGAGACAGTATGGTTGATTGCTGTTCAAACACTTGGTTTTTTTCAGGGGGCAAGCTTCCTGCACCCCACACACCCTTGCTAATTATATATATATATATATATATATATATATATATATATATATATGTACGTGTGTGTGTGTATATATATATATATATATATATATATATATATATATATATATATATATATATAAACTTTAAGATCACAGATCAGATCACTACAGTGTGAAAAAGGGCAAATTCTCCAATCTGCACTGCACATTGATCTCACTGAAATAGTTTTCCTGCACTACTCAGCAGTCAGTGTTTCAGACCATTAACCATTTCGTCTCGATCTTTTGAAAGTCAAAATTCTGAAACATCGATCTTATGAAGGGAAACTGTCAAGAGCATATAACAATCTAGTTATTATTGGAGAGACACAATCATAAATCTTTGTAGTACATGGACCCTTAAGAGTTTTACAGCCTTGAAATCTATCACACATTTAGCACTGCCACACAGACATCCAGACAGCTTTAGAAGGTGTTAGACACTTCACCCTGTCACACTTTTATTTGTGTGGCAGTGAAAAAGTATATTATAACTTTGAAAGCTGTCAGAACAGATCACTGATGATGTAGTTCTCTGGTGGCTACCATATGTGCTACAGAGTGAGACCTAATTATTTAGAGCTTTTGAAGTACATGACACAAGTAAACTACATAGACCTCCCAGAACCATTAACTTTATTCCTAAAACTCCCATCAGGTCCCTAATCTTAACTTATAACCATGCTCCCTAGCCCTAACCCTAAACCCCCTTTCATTTTCTAATCCTAAATGTCCTCTGTCGCTCCTTAAATGTCAATTCCCTGATTGCTCCCTTTTCCTAAACTCCCTGATCACACCCTAACTCTATCCTCTCCACTTTTTCCCTAACCTAAAGCCCCCGATTGTTCCCGAACCACAAACTCTCTGATCACTCCCTAAATTTAAACTCTGTGATCAGTCTCTTAAAATAATTTCCCCAGGTGCTGTGTCACCCTAAAACTCCCTCTTGTTCTCTGACCCTAATTTCATACCCCAGTCCCTAACCTTAGCCATAAATCCCTCAGTTGTCCATTAAATCTAAAAGCTAAACTCCTGTGCCCTCCTACTCTCACAGCTACTGCACTTACCTCACTTAAATTCAGCTACATATTTATATGCCAGCATCAATCTCACTGCATGGCTGCTACACCTTGCAAGAATTTGGTGTGAGCAACATTCTATGAGAGCTGAAAGACACTTAAGTTCCTGGTCATGGAACTATGGTCTGCAAGTAGTCAGGACTTGTGCGCTTATAGCAGAATAAACGTGTTACACAAATACTACTACATTCTGGAGATATTCATTTTCAGGTGCCAGTACCTTTTCAGATTTTTCTATATACTAATTAAATTTCATAGGTTATTGCAAGCTGTCTTACCAGTGTGTTGTTGGAATACTGAGGGATCACTAATTGACTAGGCCCATATTTTTTGGTTTTGTAGCAAATTAATTGAATTTAGATATGATTTACATGGTAATTGCAACTTACTATAGCCAAACAGAATAAGGCTGGATACTCAAGCTTTTCTCGTTTCTTATTCTGATGTTTTACTGTTAGTAGGAAAGAAAATTACTGGGAACTAAAATAGAAAGGGTCAATATGTCATATGTGATGAATAGTCTGTGTCTACTAGAAATTCTATGCAAAGATAAGAAGGTAAGGGATAAATGAATAAACAGAAACCAGGGATTCTTAAATTTCAAGCTATAGACCTATACTGAAACTATGTAGTATGCTGATTGAGAGATATTTGTCAGGCAAACTTATTCTTTATTCTAAGTTTCTGTACAAATATATCACTTGCTTGTTAGGTATAAACAAAAAAAAACATTTCCTCCTTTTTATATATGAAAGAGAGAGCACTTTCTTTGCACTTTTACACTTAACTTCACAAACAGCGGTCTAAGAATCCACTTAGCAGTAGACCCTGGCTGGTAATCTCTGTGAGCCCTGTGATGATGTGAGGCAGTGCCAGCTATGCCAGAGAGAGTAGAGTAGTGCTTGTGTAACATATGCCAGCATAACGAGCTGGAGTTTTGTAAAGAATTTTATGTCATTTGAATATCAAACTGATTTGTACAGATGCTTGTGTTAAAAATGTATTTGTAGAGTTGCTTGTATTAAAAATGCATCAACAGTAGGTCTTGCTGAACAGAAAAGAAATATACATGTATGTCAGCCTGTATTGTAACTGATGAAATGCATATATGTTAACAGAGGATGCTGGAAGGAAAGGGGTTAAGCTCAGCTCAGCTAACTTTAAGAAAAATAGCCTGAAATTAAATGACTTGGTTTAGGCCATAAATATTTAATCTCACAGGTCTGAAGGCAGTCACAGACGCAATGTCTGGGCTGAGAACCTGCTCTTATTGTCCTTATTGGTGAACTAATTGCTACAATGAGGTGCCAGAGAATGGCTGGTTAGTCTCTGCAAAAGGATGAAAGTATTTGAATGGTTTTACAGTCTCCAGATGCTGGAATAAGTCTTAGCAGGGTTCTGGGTATGTATTGTGACACATCTGTGCTAGATCCTGGCTTAATTTCCAGTGAGGGGGGTAGTGTGGGAACTACAGAATCAGGTGACCAGATGTGATGGAATTCTGTAGCCAGCACTGAGATTGTATTTAGATATTAGTGAGAGATATGATAGTGACAGTCAACACTCTGTTTTTGGGAACCTGACAACAAAGACACTCATCCACTTCATCTTGCCTTACTTTAGTAAGTAACCAGGGAACAGTTATTCTTTAGTCAGTTAGGAAAATAGTGAGATTAGGTAAAAGTATTGTTTTTCTTTATCTGTCTGAGTCTTTCCATCTGTGTTATTTTTTTATATTTCCTGTGAATTGAAACTCTGGTGTTTATTGTAAATAGATATTCATATTGCATTTATTTGGTGGCACTGTAGCTTCATGCTCCTGAAAGTCTTGCTGCTTGGTCAAACATTACCACTCATATAAGTAATACTTTTACTATGAGTAATTGGATACACCGGTAAGATCCTTAAAATGGCTGGCTGGTGGCAGTGAATCTAACTTATACTCTGGGAGGAGGTGGTATAGTAGGTAAATCTGTGCCAGCCTTTCCCAGGTGTGTGTGTGTGTGTGTGTGTGTGTGTGTGTGTGTGTGTGTGTGTGTGTGTGTGTGTGAAACTCAAATCTCAAAGAGTGTGTGTGTGTCAGCTATTTGGAACAGGGACACGGAGCACTGATTTCTGTAGAGAGAAAGGTGGAGTCTTATTTGGAACCTCGAGAGGAAAACCCAGCCCCAGGACTGGAGTGTGCTCCCTGTGTGCTCTTAAGGGAAATTGTGCTTGGTGCAGAGAGCTGCATCTGAAATTACTGTGTATATCTATTTTTGTTCTAAGTAAACATTCCACACCGGTGTCCATGGTGAGGATTGAGGATCCTTGATTACTGGCCCAGAGGAGGGAAGTAACAAGCCCACTCCAGTTTAATTTCCTCCTGGGGATATGCCTGTCCATTTAGATATACAGTCAGTCGTGAAGCCTTTACAATCTCTGCTTTCCACTTTCGCAAGCATGTCAGTAAAACAAAGATTCTCCCTTCATGCCCTGTCTTCTAGTTCCATTAATTTCAGTTATAAGCTCTCCTACTGGATTTCTTGCTATAGCATTTTACACTGTAGTTCTGCTGTGTCTTTTGCAATCTATATCATCTGATTGCCTCTTCAATTTCCTGGATTTTTGATTATTATCTCTGATATAATTTTGTAAAATTGTAAAAAAAAGACTGTTTCAAGGTTTTCAAGTTAAAGAATGATGCCACAGTACAAAGACAAAATAATCGATTTTAACAATTGGCTAAAATTTTGGTGTCATTCAAAGGGGATCCAGTGTCTGTCAGCCTGGGATGACATGCTCGACAAGCCATGTTGCTTCGCTAGGGACGGCTTGCACCTGTCACCACTGGGCTTTCGGATATTGGAAAAGGCTCTTGCCACCCCCATAGTGCCTTTTTTAGGCAAGGCTCAAAAGTCAAACCCACCCCCATAGACAGCACAAGGAACAAGAAACTAAGGGTAATGCTGCTAAATGCCAGAAGTCTTAACCTCAAGATGCACGCACTCAAAGCTCTCCTCAGTATGGAGAACATCGATATCTGTGCAGTGACAGAAACCTGGTTCAAGGCTCCGGAGAGCACCCCAGCACTACCAGGCTATACCTCATATCATGCTTTTCGGCCCCAAAACCCGGACCGAACCACAAAAGGAGGGGGAGTTTCCATATTTATCAAGGATATCCACACCTCCAGGTTAGTGGCATTGCACGAAGTATCGGAGGCCATCCATGTGCAACTGACAGTGGGCAAGACTGCTTTTCAGTTTATAGCATCCTACAGACCACCCTCTCAAAGTCAGGAATCCCACTCAGCTTTCCTGAAAACATTGGAGAACATGAAAATCTCTCCGAACACCATTATATTGGGCGACTTCAACTACCCAAACATTGACTGGGAGGACTACTCAAGCCCCAGCACCTTAGCCCAAAGGTTCCTGGAAATTATAAACTCAAATGCTATGGAACAACCAGTCACCACTCCCACAAGAGGGGACAACATACTAGACCTGATCATTACCAACATGGGGACTCTATGCTCCACACTAGAAGTATATCCCTCATTGGTAAGATCAGACCTTAAATTAATTTCACTGGATGTCCAGATCCCGACCCCACCCCCAGCCCAGAAAACCACAGTGAAAAACTTCTCAAAAGCGAACTTCTCACTTCTCAAAACTGAAATGGAATCCTTCAAGACCCCAGGGCCAGTGGAAACTACGGCCCAAACTGCAGAATCCTATATAAATGCATTCTACGGACATCTCTAGGAATGCATGGATCATGCTATCCCAAACAAAACCAAGACCCAATCATCCAAAGGCAGGCGTCCAGTCTGGTGGACCCCTGCCATAAATAAACTGTACAACAGAAGGAGGAAGCTACTACATGACAGAGCAAAATCCCTAATAGGGAAGGCATCTCTGATCAGTACTAACAAAAAATTACGATCCCTCATAAAATCCTCCAAGGCCAGCTTCGAGAGAAAAATTGCACAGTACACCAAAGACAATCATAAGGCTTTTTTCAGTTATGTTAGAAACCTGGGATGCAACTCCCACACTTGTTCTGAGTTGATTCTAAACGACAAAAAATACACTGAAACCACAGACATCGCCAATATCCTGGCAGACAGGTTCAGTGCAAACTCCCCCTCCCTCCCCCCCAAAAGAGCAAGTATCTATCCCAGCAGAGGGCTGCCTCCCAAACATCCCTGATGCTCAGGTGAAGGCTGCCCTCTCCAAATCTGAAAACACTGCTTCCATGGGACCAGATGGCATCCCAGGTTGCGTCCTACATGAACTCCAAGAGGAACTAATCCCTCAAATGAAACAGCTATACAATCTCAGCCTCACTACAGGATATGTGCCCACAGAATGCCGTACAGCAACAGTGGTCCCACTCCACAAAGGTGGAGCCTCTACAGACCCTGGAAACTATCGCCCCATAAGCCTGACTAGCTTAGTCTGCAAGGCTATGGAGAGGATCATCATGGAGCTCATAAACAAAGACATTGGGGACCTACAGACACTAGATCCTACCCAGTTCAGCTTTGTCAAGGGCAGATCCTGCCTTTTGAACCTGGTTGACTTCTTTGAAACAGTCACCAAAGCCATAGATGAAGGGAAGGTAGTCCACACAGCCTGTCTGGACCTTGCAAAGGTATTTAACACAATACCCCACTCGGGCATCATAGATAAGCTATCCAGCTTAAATATAAACCCCTATGTCACAAGATGGGTCGCAAACTGGCTCAAAGACAGAACCGTTGAGAAAATTTGACTTTCTGCTTGTTTTTTACCTCCTGGATTCACTGCCTTCACAGAAATTCACTTGTTTCAAAGACAGAACCCACAGAGTGAGAGTTGCTGGAGCCATGTCAGACTCGAAACCGGTCACAAGTGGCATCCCACAGGGTTCTGTCCTGGGACCATTCCTGTTCGGTATATACTTTTCCGAGGTACAGGCAAACGTGGGAGGACTATGGCTCACCAAGTTCTCAGACGATTGCAAACTGGGCGCCATAATCAACTCTCCAGCTGACACAAACATCCTTCAAAAAGGTCTCACAGAGACAGATAACTGGTGCCAGAGCCATGGTTTAAAGCTAAATGCCAAAAAATGTATAGTCATACCCTTTGGCAAAAACAATGTGCCCACAAATTACCACATAGGCAGAAACCCATTAAGTACAGAGAAAGTTATTAGGGACCTGGGGACCCAAGCTGATAGCAATCTCTCCTTTGAAAACCACATTGCCAAAGTGGTTAGAAAGACCTTCTACATAGCCCACCTCATCACAAAGGGTTTCACATCTAGATCAAGAGAGGTAATCGTGCCCCTTTATTCATCCCTCATCAGGCCCATCATAGAATACAATGCCCCTTTTGGGATGTACCTTACCCGACACCTGCAGCAATTAGAAAGACCCCAAAAGTATCTCACCAAGAGGATCAAGGGTCTCAAACAGATGCCATATGCTGCTCGGTTAAAAAAACTCCAGCTCTACTCAGTTGCATACCGCCTACTTCGAGGTGATCTATCCAAATAGCTTTTTCTTCTCAAAAAGCTCAGCACTTGTCTTATAAGCATATCCCTTGTCTTATAAGCATTCTCTTTGCAGGTCAAGCACTCCTATATTATACAAATCTCTCACTAGCAAAACCCCCCAGGAGTGCCCACTTCCCTGCTAAGCCCACTACTTTTCTGTCTCATACCAACTCATAAATCTTTCTAGCATGTCGAATGGTCAGATGCTGGCATCCTCTCCTGCCCAGTTGGTGAATCTGGGAATTCTGAGACAATGTTACAATTGCCTCATGTACACGGACAACCCTCTCCTCCTCCCACGTAACACTAACACTTGCGAGAGATGCAGCTATTTAGCCAAACTGGAGACTGAGCTCTCTCAACTCAGGACTGGCAAGACCAGGCAGGAGGAGAAGGCAACTACACACACCACAATACCAGTCTCACATAACTCAACCACACCACTGAATCAAACACATAAACACACCAAGACATACACGGAGGCTGTGATGTAAAAATTTACATAAACAGCAGAGGCCTCCAAAGCAGACACCCAAACAACTGCAAACTCAATACACCACACAAACAACACATAAACAACAAAATCAGTGTGCAAAGCAGTCACTGCCCTTAAGGCCAAATACAACACCAAACATACTTGTCATAGGTGACTCCATAGTCAGACACACTGATGTCCCACTCACCAGGCTGAACAAGGAGAAGGTCACGGTAAGCTGCCTATCGGGTGCTAGAATCCACCACATAACACAAGCACTCAGGTCACTCCACGGCAAGTACAAGTATGACACAGTCATTGTCCATGCTGGTGTGAACGACCTGAGATGTACCTCCCTGGACTACATGAAAAGAGACATAGAGGAGCTCTCTGATTATGTAGCCCAGGCAGGTATGACCCTGACCCTGAGCAGTATCCTTCCTTCACCAAGAATGATGCCACAATATAGTGACAAGATGATCAGCTTTAACAATTGGCTTAATTTCTGGTGTCATTCAAAGGGGATCCAGTGCCTGTCTGCCTGGGATGACATGCTCGACAAGCCACGCTGCTTCGCAAGGGACGGCTTGCACCTGTCACCCCTGGGATTCTGGATATTGGCTAAGGCTCTTGACACCCCCATAGTGCCTTTTTTAGGCAAGGCTCAAATTCTAAATCTACCACCCTAGAAAACAAAAATGTGAAGAAACTAAGGGTAATGCTGCTCAATGCCAGAAGTCTAAATCTCAAAATGCACGCACTCGAGGCCCTTCTCAGTATGGAGAACATTGATGTCTGTGCTGTGACTGAAACCTGGTTCAAGGCTCCTGAGAGCACCCCGGCACTATCAGGTTTCATCTCATATCATGCGTTCCGGCCCCAAAACCCAGACCACACCACAAAAGGAGGGGGTGTATCCATATTCATCAAGGATACCCACACCTCCAGGTTGGTGGCTACGCCAAGCATCGGAAACCATCCAGGTGCAATTAACCATTGGCAAAACTGCTCTACAATTTGTAGCATGCTACAGGCCACCCTCTCAAACTCAGGAAACCCACACAGCCTTCCTGAAGACACTGGAGGGTATAAATGTATCACCAAACACCATCATATTGGGTGACTTCAACTACCCGAATATAGACTGGGAACATTACTCAAGCCCAAACTTTCTAGCCCAAAGGTTCCTGGAGTTCATAAATTCAAATGCCATGGAACAACTAGTCACCGTCCCCACAAGAGGAGAAAATATACTAGATCTCATCATCACGAACATGGGGACAAAATGCTCCACACCGGAAGTATATCCCTCAATGGTGAGATCAGATCATAAACTAATCTCACTAGAAATCCACATCCCGCCCCCACCCCAAACAAAAAAGACCACAGTGAAGAACTTCTCTAAAGCAAACTTCACACTACTCAAGGCAGGTGTGGTATCCTTCAAGGCCCCCGAGCCAATGGAAACCACAACCCAAGCTGCGGAAGCCCTTACAAATGCCTTCTATGAACACCTTCAGGACTGCATTGATCAGGCAATCCCAAATAAAACCAAGACTCTTTCCACCAAGGGCAAATGTCCAGTCTGGTGGACCCCAGCCATAAACAAACTTTACAATAAGAGGAGAAAGCTATTAAATGATAGAGCAAAATCCCAAAAAGGGAAGGCATCTTTGATCAGCACTAGCAAGAAACTACGATCCCTCATAAAATCATCCAAGGCCAACTTTGAGAGAAAAATTGCCATAGATTCAAAAGACAATCATAAGGCCTTCTTCAGCTATGTCAGAAACCTGGGTGGAAACTCCCAGATATGCTCAGAATTAGTCCAAAATGATACAAAAATCACTGAACCCACAGACATTGCCAACATACTGGCAGACAGGTTCAGCGCAAACTTCACCCCCCTCTCCTCCCCAAAAGGAGAGATAACTATCCCAACTGAGAGTAGCCTCCCAGACATCTCAAATGCGCAGGTGAAAGCTGCTCTCTCTAAAGCTAAAAACACAGCATCAATGGGACCGGATGGGGTCCCCGGCTGTGTGCTACATGAACTCAATGAAGAACTAAACCCGCACATAAGGCAGCTGTTTAATCTTAGCCTCACCACAGGATATGTGCCCAAGGAGTGGCGTACGGCAACTGTGGTCCCACTCCATAAAGGCGGTGCCTCTATGGACCCTGGTAATTACTGCCCCATAAGCTTAGCAAGCCTGGTCTGCAAAGCTATGGAGAGGATCATAATGGAACTCATAAACAAGGACATAGGGGACTTGCAGACCTTGGACCCAACCCAGTTTGGCTTTGTCAAGGGCAGATCTTGCCTTTTGAACTTGGTTGACTTCTTCGAAACAGTCACCAAGGCCATTGATGAGGGAAAGACAGTCCATACAGCCTACCTTGACCTTGCAAAAGCTTTCAACACAATACCCCACTCGGGTATTATAGAGAAACTTACCAGCTTAAATGTAAACCCATATGTCACAAGATGGGTTGCAAACTGGCTAAAGGACAGAACCCACAGGGTTAGAGTTGCTGGAGCCATGTCAGACTCCAAGCCGGTTACAAGTGGAGTCCCACAGTGCTCAGTCCTTGGCCCCCTATTGTTCGGCATCTACTTCTCAGAAGTACAGGCAAACATAGGAGGACTATGGCTGACAAAGTTTACGGATGACTGCAAACTGGGTGCCATAGTGGATAGTACATCAGACACAGACATCCTTCAGAGGGTCTCACGGAAACTGATAGCTGGTGCCAGAGCCATGGCCTGAAGTTAAACGCAAAAAAGTGTATAGTCATACCCTTCGGGAAAAACAAGGTAACCCCAAGCTACCATATAGGTGGCAACCCACTAAGCACAGAAAAGGTTATCAGGGACCTGGGGACCCAGGTTGACAGTGGCCTCTCGTTTGACGCTCACGTTGCTAAAGTGGTTCGAAAGACCTTCTACATTGCCCACCTGATCATGAAGGGATTCACATCCAGATCAAGTGAGGTCATTGTTCCCCTGTACTCTTCACTTATCAGACCAATGATCGAGTACAATGCCCCATTCGGGATGTATCTCACCCGACACCTACAGCAATTGGAGAGACCCCAAAAGTTCCTCACCAAAAGGATAAAGGGACTCCAAAACCTGTCATATGCTGCCAGACTGAAGAAACTCCAACTCTATTCAGTTGCATACCGTCTGCTCAGAGGTGACCTGTGCCTGACATACAAGGCCATGACCAACCCAGAATTAATGGACATGCTCCACCTCAAAAAATCCAAATCTACCAAAACCACTAGAGCAAGAGACTTAAACCTTAGCACGGATATAAATAGGATGTGCTGGAGGGATAGATTTATCACCCAGAGACTCCCCATACTGTGGAATAAAATCCCGGTCCATGTGAGGCAGAGCACCTCGCTGGCTCTGTTTAAGAGAAATCTTGACCGGTGGATGGGAGATCGTAGGTTTACCCCAAGAATCATCTCTGTGTCACTACTGGACAGAGGCACAACAAACTAATGGGCACAGTATTTCTAACATAAGGGGCGGCGTAAGCCACATAACTTTGGGCTAGGCTTATAAATGCCCTAGGGCAGTTAGCCTAGTATAAACCTATGAACCTATGAACCTAAATCCAGAATTAATGGACATGCTCCACCTCAGTAAATCTAAATCCCTTAGAGCCACACGCTCGAGGGACTTGAACCTCAGCACAGAAATAAATAGAACTTGCTGGAGGGACAGGTTCATAACCCAGAGGCTTCCTTCGCTCTGGAATAGAATTCCAGTTCATGTGAGGCATTAGGTTTGTCCCAGGGATTACTCCTGTGTCACTATTAGACAGAGGCACAGTAAACTAAACCTTAAAAAGGGCACAGTATACTCAAATCAAGGGGTGGCGTAAGCCATACAGAATCGGGCTAGGCTTATAATTGCCTCAGGGCAGATAGCCTAGTATGAACCTATGAACCTATGAACCTATAAGACTTATATTGAAACTATGTAGTATGCTGATTGTGAGATATTTGTCAGGCAAACGTATTCTTTATTATACGTTTCTGTAAAAATACATTACTTGCTTGTTAGGTGTGTTCTTTTTCTAATTCATTATTACTATCTATTTATTGCATACATGCTAACTGTGGCTGTTTATTTTTATTGGCCTGGCTGTTTTAATGAATCAAATGTCAGTTTGATAAGTTGTTTTGTCTTTTGCAATAAAGGTAAAAAAATACTACACTGGCCAACTGTCCCCACTGCACACACAAAAGAAATAAATGTGCATATCTAACTTAATGTGTTACACATCTGTCTCATGTACTTATTTAGGTAAAGAATGCTGACTCATGGAGGGGAACAAATAATCAAACAGAATATAAGCAGAATGCAGAAATTTGAGATGAGGTGTGATGTTCAAGCCAACAGGCGTGAAATAACCCATCCATGCATATTCAGTGATCCAGCACGTCTGATGTGCTCTGAAGCCAAAATCCAGGAGCCTTAGAGCAGATACTTTATGAACTGCAATGTACTATAGCCTCTGAAAAAGGTTTCTTCCATTGAAATGAAAAGACATACAATAATAGCTTGAGAGCACTGGCACAAACTGCTACTTGGTTGAGCAAGTAAGCACAGGAATAAAACCACATGATCAGATGGCTTAATGGTTAAGATCTTTGCCTCCCATGCACAAGGTACAAGGTTCGTTCCTGACCTCTGATCAATTCCTGTTTGGAGTTTAAATGTTCACCCTGTGTCTCTGTGGGGTTTCTCCCATGTCTGAAAAACATGCTGAGTGTTTCCATCTCAAACTCACCAATGAATGGAGCTGTGGGCAGCAGCACAGACTCTACATGGCCCCCTATAGGGGAAAGAGTTGTGCAGACCAACCGCTTTGGGCATCTACTGGGGTGCGCAGTATCCTCAAGATAGGAGAACATGGATCACAGACTGCGCACCATGGCAGGGCTAGCCACTCAACGGTGAAAAATATGGCTCTAGGTGATTTAGTCATGTTGACTAATGTCACCAAAAATGAGCATGGGTAGTTACTGGTGATACGTGGGTTGAGGACTCGGCCTACTCTAACCCATGCCAGGGACACTTGCTAATGGTGGGAGGGGTATATGCGCTCCTATTGGCCAGTGTGCGCCCGCCATAAAGCCCAGCCCTGGGACAATAAGCTACTGGCTGGCTGGTGTCTAGTTGCCCAGCCTGGGTTACCTGGTCTAGCTCTGTTGAGCAAAAGCTGGACTTGAAACCAACCAACCTGCCAAACATGAACTGAGAATTGCAACGCTTAATGTAGGTTCACTGAGAGGACACAGCTTGGAAGTGGATGACATGATGATACAGAGGAGGCAGGACATCTTATGTATCCAAGAGATGAGATGGAAGGGCAGTGCAGCAAAGCCACTTGGCTTGGGATCCAGACTGTACTACTCAGGTGGGGGACATGCTAGAAATGGTGTAGTAATTGTGGTGAGAGACAGGTTTCAGAAGGCATTGAGGGATATTATCAGAATTAATGACAGACTCATGGCAATCAGACTCCAGTGCAATGATAGGGTAGTATTCATAATCTCAACCTATGCCCCATAGCAGGGTTGTGATAGTGAGGTAAAAAGTGCATTTAGACAGCAGTTATAGGACCCACTAGATAAAGTAGGACAACATAAATTGGTGTTGATAATGGGTGACTTGAATGCACATATCGGGACAGAACAGGATATGAAGACTGCCTTGGTCCACATGGGTGGGGTAACAGGAATGAAGAAGGAGAAGCTAGTCTAGACTTCTGTCTGGCAATTGGCTTGATAGTTGCCAACACATGGTTCAGAAAGAGAGACAGTCACAAGATCACATACAAGAGAAGCCAACATGCAACTCAGGTAGACTTTCTCCTAGTAAGGAAAATGCACTGGGGTAGAATCCATGATTGCAAAGTCATCCCCTGTGAAACAGTTGGCCCAGTGTATAAACCACTAGTTGCCACAATCAGCTGCAAGCAGTGGTCAGAGAAGGCTTTAAGGTCAATAGAGACCAGGCTACCAGGCTGAATACCTGGAGGTTGACTGGTGAGAAAGTACCGCAGTTCAAAGAATTACTCAGGGCTCTAGCACCCCAAGAAGAGGAGGAAATAGGTGGAATTGAAGAAAGTGGCAGCGCCTAAAAATAGCATGTGTTAGGACTACAGAAAAGATATGTCGCTGAGCCAGGTATGGAAATAAAGTACATAGGGAAAGCTGGTGGTGGAATGCAGAAGTCAAGGAAGTCATCAAAAGAAAGAAGGAGTGCAGGAAGAAGTGGGAAATAGAAAAGACTGACCATATTAGGAAGGACTACCGGTTGTCTAACAAAGAAGCTAAGAAAGAAGTTACAATAGCAAAGATTAGGGCATCGGAGGCACTCTACCAACTTCTGGAAAGTGATTCAGTAAGGGGCACAAAGAAACTATATCAGGTTGCAAGGCAAAGACAGAAAGATAAAAAGGCAAAAAATACAGCCTCCATGGGACCCAATAGCATCCCAGGCTGCATCCTACATGAACTCAGGCATGAACTTGCAGAACTATTAGGCACCCTATTCAACCAAAGCCTGAGTACCAGCTTTGTCCCAGCTGAGTGGAGGACAGCCACTATCATCCCTTTACACAAAGGTGGAGCGTCAACCGATCCAGGAAATTATACCCTCATCAGCCTAACTAGCCTGATCTACAAGGCCATGGAACAGATTATCATGGACCTCATTAACAGGGACACTGGCAACCTCCAAACACTCGACTTCACGCAGTTTGACTTTGTCAAGGGGAGGTCATGTCTGTTAAATCTGGTTGACTTCTTTGAGGCAGTCACCAAAGCCATGGATGAGGGGAAGATGGTGCACACCACCTACCTTGAACTGACCAAAGCCTTTGACACTATTCCCCACTTGGGCATAGTAGATAAACTCTCTCAACTAGGCGTCAGTCCATATGTTACCAGATGGGTAGCAAATTGGCTCACTGATAGAACCCACCTAATCAAAATAGGGGAAGCCACCTCAAGCAGTAGACCCATAATGAGTGGCATACCCCAGAGATTGGTCTTGGGGCTTCTGTTATTCAGGATATACTTCTCTGAGGTGTAGGCCAAAACCAGTGGGCTATGGCTGACCAAGTTTGCAGATGACTGCAAGCTGGGTGCAGTCATCAATTCCCCAAGTGATGTGGACATCCTCCAAGATGGCCTTATGCAAACAAATGACTGGTACCAGAAACATGGCCTCAAGCTGAATGCTAAAAAATGCATCATCATCCCCTTTGGGGAGAGTGATGTCCCCATGTATTACCACATTAATAACAATGTCTTAAGTACAGAATCAGTAGTGAGGGATTTTGGCATCCAGGTTGATAGCAAACTGACTTTTGACCACCATGTTACTTTCATTGTACGGAAAGCTTTCTACATGTTCTACCTCATAAGTAAGGGTATCTCATCCAGGGACAAAGAGGTCAAAAGATCCCTGTATTCTTCCCTTATAAGGCCAATTATTGAGTACAACGCCCCCTTCGGCATGTACCTTGCAAAACACATACAGCAGCTGGAGAGACCACAGAGGTTCCTCACCAATGAAATCCAGGGCCTCAAACACCTACCCTACACAGATAGGCTAAAAGACCTGTCCCTCTACTCAGTTTTATACCGACTCCTCAGAGGTGACCTCTGTCTGGCATACAAAGCAGTCTCAGACACTGCCTTGATGGGACTGCTGCATATCCGCAAGTCAAGCTCCACTCAAGCAACCTGTAAGCGCAACCTCAACCTGATCTGTGATATCAATAGGACTTGTTGGCAGGACAGATTTGCGTCCCAGAGACTCCCTCATCAGTGGAACAGACTCCCTGTCCACGTCAAGCAGAGTACCTCATTATCCTTTTTTAAGTGCAACCTGGATAACTGGATGGGAAACAGAAAATACACTCCTGGGATTCCACCTCTGTCCCTGCTGGACAGGGGCTGTAGGTGCTGACTTGTCCAAACATGGGCTAAACTCTTGGCTAGGCTTATAAGGGCCTCAGGGCCAATAGCCTAGTAACCTCCTGTGATCCTATAAGATAAAGAAGATAGTCAGACACCCTTAATAAGGGATATAAGGGATGCCAGCAACAACCTGCTCACCAGTCCAGAGGACATCAAAGGCAGATAGAAGGAGTATTTCCAGCAGCTTCTGAATGAAGAAAACCCCACAGAAGCTGTACTGCCCCAGAAACAGCCTATGATGAGAGAAGAAGAGGAGCCCACCCTAGATGAAGTAAGAACAGCACTAAGGAAGATGAAGTCAGGGAAAGCAGCAGGCTTAGATGAGGTCACAGCAGATATGATAAAGATGCTTGGTGAGATAGGGGAGAAATGGCTCTTGAGGGTACTAATAGCAGTGTGGAGAGAAAGGCATATCCTAGATGATTGGAAAATAAGCATACTCTTGCCAGTGTACAAGAACAAAGGGGACATCTACACCTGTGGGCAGTACAGAGGCATCAAACTCCTACCACAATGTATGAAAGTTCTGGAGAGGGTGATTGATAAAAGGATATTCAGAGTAGAAGAATGTAAGATGGGAGATAAGGAGTTCGGATTCAGATCAGCAGCACAATTGACCCAATGTTTGCATTGAGACAGATACTTGAGAGGAAGATAGAGATGAGGAGAGAGTCCAACTAGACATTCCTAGACTTGCAGAAAGCATATGACAAGGTCCCAAAAAGCTGATCTGGGCAGTACTGCAGTGGTTTGAAGTCCCAGAAACATTGGTAGAATTAGTGCAGGCTATGTACAAGGACCCAATGACTCAAGTACAAACAGTGTTCGGCCTGACAGAAGGGTTCCCAGTGGGAGTGGGTATACACCAGGGTTCAGCTATGAGCCGACTGCTGTTCATACTGGTGATGGACTACTTTAGCAAATAGGTTGGAGGAGACAGATCAACAAAGCTGCTGAATGCAGACAATGTGGCAGTACAGGCAGACTCTGAGCTAGAACTTCAGCAAAGGATAGGAGAATGGCATGCAAATCTGAAGAGCCCATGGGATGAAACTAAGCATAGATAAGATGGTGGTAATGGCAGCAAATTGGGGAAATCAGAAGAAGCTGAGAATAGAGACAGAAGGGAAGATAGTGGAACAGGTAAACAGCTTCAAGTATCTGTGAGGGGTGGTTAAGGAGAAGGGTAGTCTGACTGATAAGGTCAAAGCTAGAATCAGAGGGACTGCAGCAAAATAGCATAGAGTATCAGGTGTAGTCTATGACAGAAGAATGCCAAAGAAGCTGAAAAGTAAGGTGTACAAGACATTGGTGCGACCAGTACTACAGTATGGTACAGAAACCTGGGCAGTAAAGGCAGAACGGTTTAAGATGCTAGAGGTGTTGGAAATTAAGTACCTGAGAAAGGTGGTAGAATGCACACTGTGCGATAGATGAAGAAATGAGGACATAAGAGCAGAAGCCAAAGTAGTTCCTATTACAGAAAAGAACAAAGAGAACAGATTACGATGGTTTGTGCACATGTGCAGAAAAGCAGATGACAATCTGGTGAGGAAGATTTGGGACAGACAAAAAGAAGGTGAGAGGAAGTGAGAATGTCCAGCAAAGAGGTGGATGGATTGTGTGAAAGAAGATCTGCGACAGACAGGCATGAGTGTTGAAGAAGACAGGAGTGTGGCACTGAATCGAGACAGATGGCGACAGTTAACGTTAAACCCCATGTAGAAAAAAATGGGAAAAAAGGGGCTGATGGTGTGTGTGTGTGTGTGTGTGTGTGTGTGTGTGTGTGTGTGTGTGTGTGTGTGTGTGTGTGTGTGTGTGTGTGTGTGTGTGTGTGTGTGTGTGTGTGTGTGTGTGTGTGTGTGTGTGCGTGTGTGTGTGCATTTAATAATCTATAAGCCTTATTATGCTATATGCAGCTTCTGAAAAGTGTGCCAATGTTCTACTTTTGGTATTTTAAATCCAGTCAAAAAGGAAAAAAGTCAAAGACCTGAGAGTTTCTTTTTTTGTGATGGTACAGGCAGCTACACAGTATAGTGGCTTATTTTATAAAGCAAAATGCTTTTTTCTAAACCTGACTAATTTCCACCAATGTTTTACCCCTGCCACATGTGGTATTGTTATTTTGGTATTTATGTCTATGGGGATTTCATGTGGTAAGTCTTAACAACTAAATTGCAATTAATTATTGAAGATTTTACAACAGAAGGATATAGAACAAAACCTGAATAGAATTGTGCATTACAGCTTTTAGCAGAGATGTTATTTCAACATAACACAGTACACAGACAAGCAGATTCTGAGAGAAAAATAAAATGATCTCCATCTCAAAAATGGGAAAACAATAGTATAAAATACCAAAAATATGCTAAATAAAATGAAGTATCTGCATACAGTTTAAAGTTTATCGATCACTTAAGGAAGCAGCTTTGATTTACAATTAATTTCATTTCATATTAAAATCCTTATATTAAACTTACAAACTGTTTTATAAATAATGAAAATTATAGTGTGTTTTTAATTTCTTTGTTTCACTGTTTACCGAGTCATGGTAGATTCTGGGGACATTTTTATATATGACTGTAAAGCATTATGAGTAAGCAAAACAACTTACCTGTTTAGAGAAGATGTCATTTACTTACATTGAGGTTTCACTACTGCACAGTCGTGTGTTCATTTTCAATGTGAGTTTTCTACCTGCAAGAATGAGTTGACAATTTGTCTTTCTAGGAAGTAAGAAACTACTACTACTACTGATGCATTTAGCATGAAAATGCAGAAGCCTCTACTTTAGTTTAGATAGTGAGGCATTGTGGGTGCAGTCTTTCATGATGTCATGGCAGGGACTTATTATTCTCAGAAAATAATCCAGAGGGCCTTCCTTGTCAACAAATAAAAAGGCAAAAAATAACACAGTTTTTGTATCAAAAGCTGTATAATTTAATAAATCACCATATGTTAAGGAGGTCATATTTAGCTATAAGGGTTTGTTACTTACACTTCCTGCAGAACATTACCAACACACTTTAAAAACTATACAACTACCATTTCCTCTCAGAGCATTTATTTCACTCTGCTGCTGCTGTAGAAACACAAATTCTGCAAAACTGACTTAATTTCATAATTATTATATGTAATTGTTCAAATACCGTACTTTATTTCAGAAATGTCTGTATCATAATCCAGATACCACAGAATAAAGTCAGCTAGTCCATTCAGATGAATAATAAGTATTAGAAAACGGGCAAACTGTACATCAGCACTCTGACTTGAGAATGAATGTTCTCCAGCAGGGTATAAATGTACAAGTAATGCCCACTGAAAAATGAGTCTGACACTTCACGGCAGCATATCAAGCCACCTTGGAGCTCGGACTGAGAAAATGGAACAGCTGCCATTATGTTACACTCGCTAAGCAGTGCTTTTGCTGTTTAGCAAGTGTAAAATGTGAAAAAAAAAGAAAACAAAAATAAATTGTGTGTGTTTATGTCTTTGTGTGAGTGCATGCATGCATGTCAGTGAAAGTGAGAGCGAGCGAGCCATAATTTTACACTTGCAAAGCAGTGCTTTTGCTGTTTAGCGAGTGTAAAATAAAAGAAAAAAAATTATGTAAAGAAAGCAAAGTTCCAAATGGTCATGATTCAGTCCATCCTGCCTTTTCTACACAAGGACAATTGGATGTGCTGTATAGATTTTCCACACTATCACATCAAAATAGGACGATTGGATGCGCTGTATAGATCACCCACACTATCACATAAATAAACAGATAATCTAGAAGACATCTTTGCTTCTGGGTGGGAGCCAGTCATTACTAATTCAGAGCTCTGCTCTTTTGACTCACCACAGCCCCCAGAGTGTTTACCAAATGCATGGCAGTAGTGGCAGCTCACTTGAGGCTGTAGGGATTCTAAGTGTTTCCATCTCAAGATGACTGGCTCTTCACCACCCCTTCCAAGCATCTGCTACAGAAGACCAGGGACTATTTGCTCCAGATTTGCAAAACTTTAGGAATTATGATAAATCTTGCCAAATCAAAACTTACAGCATTTCAGAGCCTGGAGTTCATTGGTTCAGTTTTGGATATGACAATACAGGTAGCATGTTTCCCTCTTCACCTTGTTACATTTATCAGAAATTAGGTTCAGACTATCTTTGCCCACTCATCTCCTTTGGCAAGGTTGGTACTTCAAGCACTAGGGTCAATTGCAGCAGCAGTAGTTCTATTTCCTCTAGCATACTTCTTTATGTGGGTTCTCCAATGGACTGTAGCTATACAGTGGTCCATTCTATATCAATCCCTGTCCTTTCAAGTAAAGCTCTCTCCAATTTGCAAGTGACACATTTGTTGGTGGATACAATCTGGCAATCTTTTTCTGGGCAGAACCTTTGTTCTACTGAACCCAGTAGCAACAGTGACCATGAATGCTTCTCAATTAGGGTGGGACAAGGGGGCATTACTTGGGAAGGAATGTCCAAGGCATGTGGTCCCCCCAAGAGACCAAGTTGCATATCAATGTCCTAGACATGAGAATAATCCTATTAGCGTTGCAGGCATTTAAAGGTGCTCCTCCCTTGGGGACTACTGCATTTCAGGCCAACAACATTTCTGTAGTCTGGTACATCAACAAGCAAGGAGGAACTTGATATTACCCCTTTGCAGATAGGACATGAAGGTTTGGGAATGGGCAATCCCATCTCTCTTTCTAATTGCAGCATACATTCCAAGGAAGACCAACATACTTGGAGACAAACTAAGCAGATCCATTCTGATGCCTCATGAGTGGTCTCTCAATCAGTCAGTAGTGGAGCTGATTTTCCAGAGTTGGGGCCGACCTTGCTACAACCTATTTCCCACCCCCTCAATAAAAAGTGCAGCAAGCCCTTTGCTCTTATCCCCCCTAAGGGGGGAGTCACCGAGAGATGCTCTGATGCACGCTTGGCTCTCGGGACTCCTGTATGCTTTTCCCCCTGTGCCCTTAATTCCCAAATTTCTACATAAAGCAAGTTGGCTGAAGAGCTCAGTAATCCTCATGTCCCCCTTCTGGTCTCAGCAAGTATGGTTCCCCTTTCTGTGGTCTCACCTTCGTTATCCTCCATGGATACTGGAGCCTACTCAGGATCTCCTGTCTCACACATCAGTGATTCAACACCCCAACATTCAGATCTTCAAGCTAACAGCATGGTTTCTCCACTTCCAGTAATAGTTAGATGGTCCAGGCTTTCTTCCCCTGTACTTGACATTATTTTGGCTTCTCAAAATTATTCTACCAAAAAAGATTACAAGAGCAAATGGAAGAGGCTTTCCTTTTGGGAGCCAGATAAGGAAACTGACCCTTTTTCTGCTCCACTTTCTGCTATTCTTCATTTTTTGATAACCCTTTTTAAAGAAAGAGCAACTTTCTCCAAATTAAACTTCAGCTTTCAGCAATTTATAATTTTCCCTCAGGGAAAAATCTTTTTTTTCTATGGCTTCCTCTAGACTGTGTAAAGCTTTTATGAAAAGCATTTTCTTGTGAGGCCTCTGATAAAGGACCCATCACTGTCTTGGGATCTTACAGCTATACTTGAAGATTTAACACAAAAACCTTTTGAACATTCTGACAAATCTATTCTAAAATTTCTGTCATGGAAAACTGTTTTCTTGGTAGCTATAACTTTGGCAAAATAATATCTGAACTCCAGGCTCTTTCATGTAAAACTCCTTGCATTATTTTTCATAAAGATAGGGTTTCATTACAGACTAACCCTTCTTTTTTACCTTAAGTGGCTTCTGAAAATAACATCACCCAATCCATTCACTTACCAGTTTTCTTTCCAAAATTTTCCAATAAAGAGGAATACATCCTCCACATCCTTGATGTGCACAGACAACTATGTTTTCACCTTCACAGGACAAAACAGTTTAGAAAATCAGGCTAACTTTTTGTGTATTTCTCTCCAAATTGCCTAGGTCATTCAGTTTCTAAAGTTACCGTAGCTAAATTTATTACAGACTGTAATTCATGGATTTACTCTCAGAACGCTATGACATGACCTAAACCTCCCCAAGCTCATTCCACCAGATTCATGGCTACTTCATCTGCCTTTTGGTCAAGAACTTCAATTGATGATATTTGTGCTGCAGCTACATGGTCCATGACTCACTTTTGTTTGTCAATACAAATTGCATATCATCTCCAAAAACAGAGCCACCTTTGGTTTGGCAGTACTCCAGAATATTCTTCCATGAGGGCCACCCAAGATCAAGGTAGCTCTGCCCCATACGTTGAGGAAGAATGAAAAGGACAACATCAGCTTTAAATGTTATGTACTCACCATAACTAGACATCTGTGTTGTTCCTTTTCATCCTTTCTCAACTCCCGTCCCATCCATCCCCCATCCTTTTTCTTCTGGAAGGACCTATTGGACTGTGTTTGGAACCTACAGTCCAGCTCTGAGCCCTGTCTTTTCTGTCTATACCTGTTTCTCTTTAGCTATTGGGAAATAGGGAAGCAAACTCGATCTGAGGCAATAGAGATGGAATAAGGCATTATGGGTAGAGGAAGGAGTTTGAGAGCTGGATCAGAAGTCTGGTATATGCATCTGAGTTGGATCTGAGGATTGGATCCGAACCCATACATTGAGGAAGAATGAAAATGGACAACACAGATGCCTAATTATGGTGTGTACATAACTTTTCATTATTACAGACCAGTAATATATATTGGTCCTGAGGTTCTCTGCTTGAAACATGATATTAAAAGAGAAATGTGGTTTGAGAGCCAGACAACAGACTTATCTTTGAACTTTGTAGAACACTGATTTTTGCCTGAATGTCAGAATTTATATTTCTGTATCAAATTACCATTGCATTATATTTATTGATAAAGAATTATATCCCTTCCAAATGTTTTACAGATGACTGGATTTCTTACATTACGGGTACAGCTTTATGTTTAAACATGAAGATGATGAAACTGGATGGATAACTGGTAGGCATTCTGATCATATCTCTCAATGGCTATGATTTGATTATTTTTTCAGCTGCTGTGATTTTGTTCCTCAAATTTTCCATTGTGCCCTTATAAAGTCATGCTTGTTTATGGGTTACATACTTTATTAACTAAATAAACGTAACCTTTACTAAGATTCCGTATCGCTAACAATATAGTTTCTAGTATATGAAGACCTTCTATTGTGAAAGTTAAGAAACTGTTCCTCTTGATGCCTCTCCGTTATGATTTTTAATGACCAGAGCTAATATTTTTAATTCTCAGAAGTTGAATGGTATGAATTTGAAAAACTGATATATGGGCCAAGAAGACAATAAGTGATGAACTGTGTATAGAGTCCTAACTTATCTGGCAACATGGTATTGAAAGATGAGGCTAAAGTGATTTTGGCAGAACATAGTAATGGTAGTTGGCTGCAGAGAATAGAAGAGATTACCAAGGGGTAAGGTGGGGATTAGAATGCAAAACATTTTATTTTAAAAAACTGTACATAAAGCTGGATGCATATATTCATGTAATTATATGAAGGGATGCTAAAGCTAACAAAACAAATATGGTTTTAATTTAGGGTTGCCACCTTTCAATGTGGCCAAAAACAGATCAAAGACAAATCTCTCACACCTCCCATAACTGCTGCTTTCCCCTCTGCTTTCTCTGACCACTTTATGCCCATTTTGAGATATCACAGGCACATCAGGAGGAGGAGGAATGTCCTCTTTTCCTGGTTTCCTTCACAATCACATCACATTAGTGATATTTTTATTAAATAAAAACATTGTGGAATTGGTGATTTAACAAACTCCAATAGTCTGTTTTTTTTAACTGAATGCTGGAGCTTGTACAGTGTTTTCTGGAGTACCAGACAATTGGTTTGATTTATGGATAGTCCAAAAATGGATTGGTGGTAACCCTACTTTAATTTCAAGAAATTAATGGGGACTTCCAAGATGGCTGCACACTGTTAACAGCTTAAATTCAGCTCTCCCAGGGTGAAGGTAAAACTGAGATGTAACAGCTTGTGATAATGCCAGTTTTAGTAAAATTCTAGCTAGTAAATAGACAGCTTGGATGTCAGCAAAGAAGAAACATAGAGAGCCTGTAAAAATCAACTAGAAAAGGTGAAGAGAGAACTCAGACTGAGAAAAGTCCTGCAACTGTTCATCAAAAAGCAGTTTAAGTTGCAGCTTTGGTACAAGAGATGGCTTCCAGTAATTTAGAGGAAAAATAAATCAAATGTGCTCATAGCTGATTAAAATAAATAAAACATTGAAAGAGTATATAAACTCAAATAACAAAAGGCTGGAAAAAATGGAAAAAAGCTTTAAATGGCTATATAAATGAACTAATAAAACTGTGAAAATCAGAGAAAATGTTGGCTGAGTATAAGACTGTTCAAGAAGAGCTATTTCAAAAAATGGTAGAGCTAGAGGACAGTGCACACAGAGAAAATCTTAGTTTTCTGCTGTGCCATTGAAACCGGAAGGAACAGACTATATTAATTTTATGAAAGCACAAATAAGCAACTGGATTGGTATTCCACAACAGGAGTTGTTAATTGAAAGAACACATCATGTGTATGCTCCAAACCTGGCCATGAGAAAGCAACCAAGACCTATGTTAGTAAAGATGCAATCATTCATTCATTGTACACCAGACATAAGAGAAGAAAATATATCCCAGCAATCACGGGAGTGTCAAGAGTCAGATGTGGACTTCAAGCTGCTGTATCCAGCTGTTGTCAGAATATTTTTTGGTGGAAGATCAAAGTCACTTTTTGATGCAGAACAGACTAAGGAGGATATACAAAGTTTGTCCAACAAAAAGTGAACCATCAAACAGAAAGGGAGTCTGCTTCTCATTCTTTTGATAATAAAGCTCATAGGGAGACTTTGCCAGTGAAATCTTTTTCCAATGTTCCAAAGGAAAATGCATGAGAGATATAAAAAAGCACAGGAGTTGACTAGCAGAATCAGGAGTACCTTGGACTTCATCCAGAGTCTATGGTTGGGAAATGAAGATGAACAGGAAGACCAGCAACACTGGTTTGTGAAGAAATGTGAGACTATAAAGCATCAATCACACTTGTAAAAAGTGGCTTTACATAGAAAAAGTAATTGAAAAAGGATGGATTTTTGTTGACTTTGTTAAACTTTTGGGGGGACTGAAAGACATATACCTCACTTCATGTCATTAACATTTGGGAGGACACTAAAAGGAAAACATGAACTGTAAGTAAAACAAATTTTTGTTCTTAATATTTGTGTAAAACAGTTCATGATATAAATTGCATGTTATCTAGTAAAGCATTTTCAGTGAATGTTGTATGGATTATAGATAGTAAAGTAAACATATACTTTTTTCTTTTTGAGCTTTAAAAATGTAGGCATTACAATATATAAAGAAAAGAAAGGCTGGAGAAAGGGATGTGTAAGTTAATATGCTATAGTCTTGGGCTTTTAGGGTGGGGATGGGTTGCAACAGTGTACTGATTATACTGTATGTAAAGATGAGATGTTTTCTTCTACATTTGCACAGGTGGATGTCTGGATTAATGTCCTTGGCTTAATCTAATAATAATATTTTTGTACAAGCATGTGGGCTTTAAAAATAAGTGAACAATGTGAATGTAGTGAAAAGTTTTCCTGAAGCAAATAAATGCTCAACATGAGTACAGAAACCTAAAGATGTACATTTTCTGTTATGTTTCCTTGGAGACATGCTGACTTCAGGTGCAGGCAATAAATATCAGTATTGTTTGCTAAGGGAATTGTAAAACTGAAAGGTACAAGGCAAGCAGCTTAATAAAAAATAAAGTTTGAAATTATTGGAAGTGAAAAAGAGATAGCTGTTTTCCTGGTACCTAAATACTTAAATGCATTTCTAGAACAGTGTATAATATATTTTTATAGATAGCCCATGCATTTTTAAGGCTAAAATGTTTTCTAAAAGCATACAAGCTGAATTTCTCATCTGGGAAGGGAATACACATAATAAAAGAACAGACAGCAATTACTGTAAGTAAGAGGACAGGCTATAACATGTGCCTTAGCACGAATAACCTTAATTTTAGGTTAGGTAATGCCCATGGGTGCATCTGTTGATTTGGAACTTCAAATTATTCCTGTCAGGAGGGTTAAACTTAATTATTTGATATATAGTTTTGCGTTTTGTTTTAAGTTAATAGGCCACAGATGTGTTCTGGAGTGTGTTTTCTTTTGTATGAGGTTTTCTTTAAAAAAAAAACCCTTGTAAAATATGACATAGGTTCAAATGGAAATAACAAAGAACAACTGTATAAAAGATCAACCTGCCAAACGTTGGTGGGTACATGTAACACAAAGGCTGGAAATAGACATTTAAAAAAGCTGTCATATATAATAGGTAGGAATAATAACTTCTTATAATTGCTACAGTATCCATATTAGTTTTGGAATGTGAATGGCTTCACAGGTATAGAAAAAAATAAGAGTATTGAATTATATTAAGAAATGCAGAGTGCAAATAGTAATGCTACAGGAGACACATTTGGAAAGAAGTGAGCATGTGAATTTGATAAAGAATGGATTTCAGGACAGATATTAAGCAGAATATCAAGAACAAAGGAAATATGGAGTATAGTTATATTAATTGCTAGAGGAGCTCCAATAGTGATAGAAGAGGAAAGAAAAGATAATAATGTTAGATTTGTTGTAGTAAGGGCCTATTGGCAAGGGAGTATTGCACTGGCATGTATTTATATTATGGAGATTAAGAAAATGCGGAGAGAAATAATCAGCTTTCAGTAGGGAATATTACTTATAGGTGGGGAAAGAAACTTGATTTGTAACAGTGAGGATGTATCTGGGGGACCTAAAAGGGAAAATTTAACAAAAGAGGGTAGATTTGTGAAGAAATTTATGAAAATATCTAGCATGGAAAACATGAATTAAATAGTGGTAACTCGGGGAGAATTTACATATTATTCCCCTAGACACAATAACTGGGCTAGACTAAACAGAAATTACATTTCGCATGAACATGTGCATTTAATTGAAAGCTTAAACACACATCCAATAACTATTTCAGATCATGTGACAATAACAACTAAGATAAAAATGCAGAGTAATGAAGTAAAAATGAGACACTGTTGCTTTTCCACCTGCCTGCTAAAAGAGAGGAATGTATTAGAGTTATTAGGGAAAACAGACGTTTCTTCAGAAGTTATAGCTAATGAGTGGAACAAAATGAAAGTGGAGTTTAAAAATTGAGTAGAAATAAAATAAAATTTGATATGGGTAAGATGTAACAGGAATTATTTAGAGGGGCTGACAAAGGTTAAAGTGTTGTAGAATAAGAGGAATTTCACAGAACAAGAAAAGGCTTGTTAATATGCATGAGTTTAAAAAGACTTCTGTTAAGCAGCGGCTTTTTGATAATAACTCCAGAGCACAATGACTTAGGCAACAGGCAGCAGAAAAGGTTGTTGTCAAATTCAGGAAGCATATAACAAGAAAAATAACCAGAGATCCTGTAGTGTTATTAGATACATTTTGGAAATTTTATGAAAATTTGTATAAAGCAGAGAAATGTGGAAATCAGGAAAAAGCACAAATGGAAATCTTTATGGAAGTCTTAAGAAGGCCAAGGTTAAAGGTAGCTGAAGATAAACAGTAGTTAAATGTCTGTCTTCATTACCAGGGCTTGATCTTAGAGTGCAGGCAAAGAAAAAGGAATAGGAGAATTTTAAATGAAAGATATGCTCTGGTAGATAGTTCAGTTGAATCTAGAACAGAAGTAGTTTCTTAAAAGGGGGATAATTAGTAGGGCATATAAAATATTGCATGATAACTATAAGAATCAATCAGAGGAGGTAGAAGAGATTGGGAAGACAGACTGGAAAAGCAATTTACAAGAAAGCAATGTAAAGACTTATGTATGGCTATCAAGTATGCAACCAAGCCCAGAAGGTTTAGGATCTTTGCTTGGAAGTGTTTGCAGACTTCAAAGATTTTTTCCTCAGTCAGATAGCAAATGTAGGAGGTGTGATGGAGAAGAAAGAGGTAATTGGGAACATATGTTTTGCGAGTGTGATGAGTTGGCAGACTTTAAAAATTCCCTACAGAGTACTCTGTCAGATATACTGGATGAGCAAATGGGCATAACTAAGGATTTTTTTAACGGTGTACAGGATCTGAATTGACTAGACATAGTACGGCCTTATTAAGCTTAATTCTTGTGGATGCCAAAAACAATTACTAGAAAATTTAAATGAAAGTGTAAACCAACTGTATTTGAAGTATTAAATATTGGAACAGAGATAAAAGAACTGGAAGTGGGGCCTTTAGAAATGGGTATGAACAAATTACATAGACAAAAATGAAAATTTTTGGAAGAATACATGTAGAATAATGTTTTGTAGGAGGAGTGAACTTTAAGGGGAGGAAGGAATTGAGAAGTGTATGTAATGCTGGATTGATGATAGTTACACAAAAGTATACATGTGATGTATAATGTTTGTAATTGTGAACATGTTAATGCGGTTTGTTTTCTTTTACATAAAATATGCTTACCTATGTATTAAGGAATAATTCAATCTGTAGCTCATAAACCAGTCGTCCAGTGTTCTATTCTGCCCACTAGTTGCTGGTTGTGTTGAATCTGCATGTTCTTCTCCTGATTGTTGTGGTCAGATTGCTCCCAAAAACATAGTGATTGATTTGGTACTTCAAATATGTCTATGTATATATGGATCTACTTTCAAATCTCAAAATACTGAAATACCAAATTTCAGAATCTCAAGACCATAATCACAAAAATCCACTACAATGAAAGATTAGAAAACTGAACATCAATATACTGAAAGTTCATAATACTGAATTTTCATTATGTGATGTTCTGTTTTTTTTTACCCTCCACCATACAAATATAAATACAAACACGACCATCCTCCCTATACCATCACACACCACAACAACAAGCACATCAACAAAACCCTAGAAATCTACATTTAAGTTGGGGGACAAGCTCCCTGTGCCCCCCACTAATTATATATATCAACTTCAAGGTCGAACTACCATGAACAAAACAACAAACCTGCCATTACACTCCCTACACTTCTGTTGCACACTTTCAAAGCCATACCCATAAGAAACACACACTACACATGTACAACAGTCACCACTTGCAAAACTCACACACACACACACACACACACACACACACACACACACACACACACACACACACACACACACACACACACACACACACACACACACACACACACTCACCTACCTACCCCAACCTACTCCTCAAACTTCCCAACAAATTAAAACATAAAACATTTATCTCCCAAACCCAAACACTGCACACCGACCAGTAGAATCATTCATATATATATATATATATATATATATATATATATATATATATATATATATATATATATATATATATATATATATATAGATATGAAGAGTTAAAGGGTGTAGTAGGTGAAAAACCCAAGTTCAGTTTTAGGAATAACAAGACACTCAAGGGTCACCTTTGCTATAAATCCAGTTTGCGTAAGGTTATTGATAAATCTGTCAGAGCAGGTACGTACACCTGTAGGAATTGTCGTACCTGTGTCTTTATACATGCAGGCACACACTTTACACATCCAGTCTTAGGGTTTAAGGTAGAGTGTTCACACTATGCCGATTGTAGAACAAGGAATATGGTGTACTTCAGTTATTGTGTTAAGTGTTTTTCATACTACATTGGCAAAATTAATAGGCAATTCAAAGACAGGATATTGGAACATGTCCGAGATATAAAAAATATGAAAGAAAATAGTGCATTAGCCATGCATGTAAAGAACAAAGGTAGGGAACACACTTTTAAGTTTTTGGCACTGGAATTGGTTGCAGATAGGAAAAGAGGAGGTGATATGAAAAATATCACTGAAGCCACAGAACAGAGATGGATAATGTTACTGCGTGCAGATAAAGCGCCAGGTTTAAATAGTATGGTTTCCATCAAACCTTTCCTTAAAGCTAGACAGCTCAAGCATTAGCATATGTATTAAGGTAAATAATGTGCTATTTAAATTGGATATTGTCTTTGGATTGTCTGCTGTGTTGCTTTCAGTGTTTTTCTAGAATTTGATATTGAATGAATATTAGGAATGCGCATGTTTTCTAATGTTGGACAAATGGTAAATAAGAACTCATATGTAAAGTACACTACAGTAACTGTGTGTGTGTGTGTGTGTGTGTGTGTGTGTGTGTGTGTGTGTGTGTGTGTTAAACATAGGTCAGAAAATCTTGGTGAAAGATTCTTGGCTGCTATTTTCTCTCTTCGCATGCCTCTTCTGCAAGAAATGTCTGTGTGACACTGACTTATTGTGTTGAATAAAATAAAGCATGTCTTCCAGTAAGGAATTTTAACAAATGTTTATAGCATTTTGGAGCATGGTGTGTTAGTCTTAGTTATCGCTTCTCGGCCTTTTGGCTAAGATCAAGTGTAGTATCTGTTCTTATCTGTGACGGTCAGAAAACTAACATTGTAGACAGGTTTAGATAGAGCTCTATCTCTACATAAATTGCTTTTCTCTGTGTATGGTTTGCGTATTTTATGTAGTTCTGGTTTTGAAAAACTGCTTGCCATTTGATGCATTATCTCTGATTTTGATAAACTCTGTAGTGAGCTCAGCATTTAACCACACAGTCTTGTGACTATACAGCATGTTTGACATATACGGATCGACAAGTTACTTCTCTGTTGCACATAAGATTGGCATCTGCCCTACAGGAAATAAATACATTTCTAAGGCAAACTTTATTACTGAAAAATCTTTGTATTGTGTTCTGTATGTAGAAAAAGATCTGCCTTATAGTGTTTAGGAACAACTAAGCAGCTAGTTGTAACAATGTCAGAAAAAGACCATGGTGCTTTGGTTTGCATGTTTGTCACTAAACATTATATACTAGCAATGGGATGGGAGTGGGGGTGGTATTGCATAATACATTGGTGGAATCGTTTACTGGTCTAGGGTCTGTGAGAATTTCTTGCCTTATATGGAGCTATAGTTTGATTTTTCCTAGCAAGTTAGCTTTACTATGACTCCTAAAACAAAGGAAAGCCATTCAAACTAGATAAAAGGAGCACTTTGAGACACTTCAGAACCAGAAGTGATGTGGCAGATTCCACTCTCAAATCTGCCCATCAGAATATTGATGGGAAGGAGAATCGGGGCATGATCTAACTCACAATAAGTTTGTTGTCTAAGAAGCTAAGAACAGAACGGACAAATCTGTAGGGCTAGATGTCATACTAACTGATTTTTTCAAGGTTGGAGAGGTAAGGGGAAGGTACTGAAGGTTCCCTAACTCTTTTCATGATTCTGGAACAATTAGATTTCTGAAGATGCACAACATGTCAACATTATTACTATTTTCAAGAAAAAAGATATTTTTGGTATGGGATTTATTAAGGAATTATTATAATTTTAAATGCAGGGAAACTCTGCATATATTCTTCTGAATACCTTGTTTCGTCTTACTGAAGAAATCAGGTCTGCTTCTGATTGTGGCTCCAGGCCATGTCATGGGAACACCAGATATGATCTTCATTATTAACCAGATCCAAGACAAATATCCAGATCTACATCAGGTCATGAGCTTTGAGCTAAGAGGGACATCTGTTTCCATCAGCTGTGAAATTGTGTGCAAGATGCTTTCCAGATAAGGCTGTCAGATGAAATAACTCAAGATGCAGTGGTTTCCCACGGACAGTACATTGCCAGCATTCATCTCTCAAACTGTCATCAAAGAGGGACACATTAATTTCTGTCCCGGTCCTCCATCTTCAAACAGCCATCACTAGCTATACCAAATATCATTATCAGAGTAAAGTCAACATTTAATGCACATTGGATGGGGTGCTGTTCAGTCTTGGATTCATTAGTCTAAAGACTAAAGTTTGAAAAGCATCTATTACTGACCTTCATGATTGTACCATCCTTGCACACATCAGCTGTGACCCCTTGTCTGATGTAGCCTTTGGATGGAATATTACCGATGCTTGTGACCGCTCTTGAATAATAAGAAGAGCGCTGTATTTCATTAGAATGCTTAAGGCCTTGCAAATACTTTAAAAGGTCACATTAAGCTAAATATCCTTGAAACAATAAAGCATGCATCTTGCCTTGGTGGTCTTATTATTAATACTAAGCACCAGTAACAAGATTCAGCATGAGATCTAATGGACTCAGTACATCTTACTTAATCATGATCTAAAGAAGCATATCATAGTCCCAAGTATGCAATGTGGCTACTGCTTTGAAATTTTGGTGACTTACCACTAATATGTAAAGATCCTAGACATATACTTTCAATGATGTCTCTGGAAAACTGTTTACATTTACCAGCAAGGCCACTTGATAACATCAGTGCTTTCAGCAAAATTGTATATTCAGAATGAAGCAATGATTCTCAAATGTTGATGCTGTTGGACTGGATGCATTGTCTGGACTTGGCATTTTTAATTAATACTAATTTCTTGTTTCTGCAGACAAACTGTATGCTTTCAGCACAGGCGTAGCTTGGGATCCTGCTATCATCAAACAAAATGCTACGAAGACACAATGAACAAAATATTTTCCAAATATATACATAAACAATGCTAAATAAGGGTTTCAGACAGCATTTAGAAATAACATTTTGGCATACTGCTTCATGAATGAACAATGACACACAGTTCTTTAGTAATATATGTGATCAAACAAGCCAGACTGCCTTAGCTATAGACTATTGTTGCCATTATTTGGGTCCATCTGTATAACAAAAGTGGATATTGTGGTTGTGTTATTTTCCTTTTTCCCCTTTAAGATGCATTAGTAGTTCAGTGGTAAAATGTCTCCCACATAGTCCAAGGGATTGCGAGCCAGTCCTGACTTATGGTTACTGCCTGTGGGAGGTCTCCATGTTCTGTTCATGTCTATGTGGGATTTCTTTAGATGGTCTGTTTTTTCCCTATAAATGTTGGCTGAATTGGATATTTTAAAATGTTCATATGAGTACTACATTTCTTTTGCTCTAATGGCCTAGATTGTGACTGAAAATGATCCGAAATGAATCAGTTCACTTACCCAGGTAACAAATAAATAAAAACAGTAACAGTTTTGCATTTCTTTGCACTGACTGAATGTAAGCCAACATATCATCATTCCTTCATCCTTACCAAGTCCCATTTAATATCATCCCCATCATATCTATCAGCTCAGTTTAATTTATCCATCTTAGCAGCAACATGACATTATTTTTCTTTTCTCTAGGTCTTCTGCAGTATGACTTATAATCACATAAAAAAAGGCTACAGCTGTTACAAAACCCTATGCTACCCTGATGGTCACCATCGTCTCCTTCACATGGACTCCACCTGCTACTAAGTTCTGTGTCATATTGTTAGATTAATATTTTACAGATGATATTAGCCTTACAAGGTAATCCAAGTCTGCCTAATTTGTGATATTTCCTATAGTACTTTATACTTTATTAAATACCTTTCTAAAATCTAAGTAGGATGGTTTAACAATTCTTTCTTGTTCCACTACCCTGTCTAGCCATTCAAAAAATTATATTAGATTAAGCTGAAGCCAGTTTTTTAAGAGTATAAATGAAGGCTGTCTTTGATTCTGTGCTCCTTTCCTTTCTAAATTTTTCATTCTTTGCCTTAGCAATAACTCTTGATTTTATCATCAAGCAAATTCAAGTTAATGGGATGTAGTTTACAGTTTCTGTCTTAGTCCTACTCTTGAAAGGGGGGTATCATATTTCAACTCTCAGATACCTGAACTAGTGCTTGTGATGTATTAAAATGGTTATTTAGTGGTGCCACAATTTCTTTTCTCAGTTGTCTAAGTTTTATAGAGCAAATCTTATTGTGTCTTGAGAACTGCCCACTTACACAGTTTAGAGCTTTTTTCAGAGCCGTTTTTGTTTATTTATTTTGGGAAGGACTGGCATTAGCATCCACTGTTTATATTGGGCACTTTGAGTGCTTTAGTTTGGCAAATCTTCCTCCATTGCCTCTGACAGTACAAAATAAAAGTAATTAGATATGTTTTCACTACTTCTATAGCCAATCTCATGTTACTATTTATTCATTTGTTTTTCTTTATGTCAATCTCTTCTTTTCTTAACTGAACCCAACTACCCCCTTCCTTGGTTAGCACATTTGAAGCTTTACTTTACTTTTTTTCCCATTTGTCTATATTATTCTCTGCCTTGCATCACGTATGTTTCCTTACATATTTTAGAAGATGCATATCACTTATGACCCAACATTGCTAACTTATTTGAAAATTACAGGTGTCACCCGTTCTTTTTGAGTTGCACTTTCTGTTTTGCACAAATGCTTGCTGCTTCAATAAATTGCATTTTTGTCCTATCAGATCTCTAGCCTGGGGGTAGTTGTAATGCCCGCTGCCTTACTTGTTCCCTCGAGAAGTGAATAATGGGTTGTGTTTCCTAAAGATCATCACACAACAGGGATAGACCTTTTGCTTATACCCTAATTGCTAGTCACCTCACCATTACCAGTGTGCAGGATACCCAATACAGGAGATATAGACATACTGCCGTATCTGCCTCCTATCTGATTTCTACTTTTAACTCCCCTACACTCACTACTTGTCTGCTGCAAGCCTTATGGCCTCCAATGAGTGACTGCCAAGTAGTAGAGAAAAACATACTTACTCACTTGTGAAAGGAAATCTATTCATCAGCTGCTCAAATCCTCCACCACCAGGTTGCTAACTGAGCCTGGATGATATGTGTCAAGGACTGGTATTTCTCCTGTGTTATCGCACTGGTGTATGATGGCATCTTTGGTGTATATCACCCCTGTTATTCTGCCCCACCTTCAAGCCTGTTTGCTAGGCCTTATCTAAGATACTGTATCATTTTATAAATGTCTACCCTTTTCACGGGTGTATATTAGTTCCCTGAAATGTCTTTTAAGCAAACACATATTCATTGCCCGTTATTCAGTGAAAATCACTTCCGTGAGTCGCTGAATATTCTAAGGCCAAAGAAGTAGTTGGTCAACTACACAACTTTCTCTTTTCTCCACTGTAGTGCGATCTCGGAGTTGGTATATATAATTGTGGGGGGGGGGGCATTGTGGGTTTGATTTATTAAGATTTATTAAGATTTGGGTCTGTTGGGCTGTGGGGCAAGTATTTATATACCCTTAGATTATTCAGTGAATCACGGAAGTGATTTTCGCTGAATAAGAGTTGACGAATACATGTTCGCTGAAATTGCATTTCAGCAAACTAATAGACCCCTTTTCATATTTATGACCTGCCGTGATTTACATCCCAGATGGTACAGAGTACTTTGCACACAACATTATTTTCTGTAATTTACTTGTACTGTTTAATTAAAAATAAATATTTAGTAGTAGAATTATTTTTAATGTCAGTGCTCATGGTATAGGATGCATTTCTTTATTTCCTCAACAAAGCAATCCTTTGTAGTGTAAAAAAAATGACATTCCTTATACATCAACTGTGGCTACCATCATGACTTTTAGTTTTGCTTTATAGTACTAACCCCTTCCCTCAGAAGCTTAGTGTCTGTGTGGCTTTGTCCAGGGACTCTGGATATTATCTTTGGGTCCCTTTGGATTAGCACAATAACTAGCATCAGTATGTTTGGCAAGTCTGCCTTGGCTTAGTAGTGTCATCATACAGCATCCTCTCTGAAATCCTCTGACCTTAGTCAAGATTATTTCCTCTTTATGGCCCTGCTGTCTGCAAACCATCAGCCACACTGTTGGCCACTTGGTCCATTTGTTCCTCTTACTACAGCAAGAGATAACTGAGAGAAGTCATCACAACTGTAGACATTTTCTTCTGTTTTAACCCAAACTCCCATTCATACTTATTCACATAAAAATGTTTGGGGTGCAATGGACATTTTTATCATAAGTAACATCTCTGCATGATGTGATCATTGGCCCTGCCACCGGTTGTAGACAAGTACCACTGTGCTATCCTCAATTTCCATAAGAGATTCTTCAATGAAAAAAGTGTTGGTGAGCACAGGCCTCCCCCCCTCCCCCAGGGGAGGTGAATAGACTTAAGCCTCATTATGCCTCTCCTCCTCCACTCCTGCTCCAACAGATGTCCATGCCTCCTGTTGAATTTGGGTCACCTAGACCATAGTCAGGACTTTATACATCTACACCAATAGAACTGGCAATCACTTACTGAGCTTTATACAAATACACCTATAGAACTGGCAATCACTTACTGAGCTTTATACATCTACGCCTATAGAACTGGCAGTTGCTTATTGAGCTTTATACAAATATACCTATAGAACTGGCAATCACTTACTGAGCTTTATGCAAATATGCCTATAGAACTGGCAATCACTTATCCAACTTTATACATCTACACCAATAGAACTGGCAATCACTTATTGCAAGTGTGATACCTGAGGCCACCATCTGTCTTGATGAATCCAAGAAGTTATTAATCATAGTAACAATACAGGCCTGGTTACCCAACTTTCTCTAGAAGCATGGCTTTGGTCACTCAAAATGGTTAAAGTATAGCTGTGATCATCCATCTATTTTGTGGAATGCCACAGGGGACATCCATCCTTGTAGTGGTATGGCTCTGTTCATCCATCATTCTTTGGATCTAGTACTGGACATTCACATTCTTGAGCTGGCTATTTTGTACTTGCTGCCTGAAATCTAGTTTTAAGTTTGGGTTAGACCTCAAGTCCAAATTTAGCAACAGTAGTACTGATATTTTGTTATTGTTGCATGCAATGCAGTTTAATATGGAAAAAATAAATAGTATGCATTATACTGCGATGACTTATGATCAGGATGCATGGCTTTATTAGTTTTCTTTAATGTTTCCACAATTTCTTCACTAATCCACTTGAAGCTAGATGATGTGATGCATATTTGAAATGTTTATTGTAATTTTGCATAGTGAAAGTTTTAAATTCTTCACGTCTGAATTGTGGTCAATTATCACTGTGGAGCCATTTATTGCAAACATTTTCTATAACAATGCAATAGTCTTCTAAGAGGTAATCAAGTTCATGCAAGCAAATTATAGCAAGGTGCAGTATGCACCACTTTGGAAATGCATTTATTTTTGTTTGCATCTTGCACTACCTTAAATAAACAACCTACACACAAAAATAACTCCATATAACTCAATTTCTAATATAATTACTGATTAACTGAGTTTCGTTACGTAAAATACTTCCTTATTAGCTTTACTTTGATGTTCATATACTGCTCACAAACCATCTTTTCCCTTTTCACTCTAGTATGAGGTTTTCAGGTTGCTCGCTTTGCCATTTAATCTATTTTCCTCACCATCCCAATAAAAACGTCACCTTTGAAAGTTTCTGCACAAATGAACAAAACTCATTATTTGCTGTGTCTAAGCTAATATATCTATATATTCTAAGTAATATAAGGAAATACAAGGGACCAGAATGAGAAACAACTGCTGCTTTACCCACTTTACAAATGCTACAAAGGCACCCTCAGCCAAATGCATATGTACTTATAGATATGTACATGGCATCATTACACTACAGCTTCTTCATCAGCTACGAGTGTAATGATCTGAAAAGTGTCTCAGGTATAATTACCAGTCAAAATAACTTCATTAGTAGAGAAAGGGTCAGCAACAGTCATTAGCATCTGCTTCCTTGGCTCCCAGTTTACATCTGGCTGAATAAATACTGTGGCTACACTATTCTGTCTTTGTCAGCGCAGTCATGCAGGCCTGATGGGATAGATTCAGTAAGCTGGCTCATAACAACTCAAGAAATATAGATCAGTTAGCAAGGTTCTTTAGTGTATACTTAAAGAGCTCATAGAAATGTTAAGTTTTCTTCTTTTATTGAAACTGATGAAAATCATTGAGCAGTTGTAGAAAAGGATTAAAGGTACAAATTCAAATTCAAATATAATCAGCCACAAAAAAGAGCTATTTGAAGTAGAAGTATAACTTTATCTATAATGCAGAACTTTATAGTAATAATTACTATTAAATAATTTACTCTGGTTTGGTACTGTTAAATACGGGGTAATATCTTTAAATAGGAATGAAACGGATATAGTTATTTCCATTTGATGTGGTACATAAAAGCAACAGAAGATTCATTTGCAATGCGGCCCATATCTTCTATATCCATATGCTATTTATTTAAAGCAATAATGGATGACTGAGTATGGGTAATACAGGATTTACCCTTGCCTGACATGGTTTAATCATGAGGGTTAAGCCTCAGTGATTAAACACATGCAGCTGTAAGTAAATTCTGCATTAACCCCACACATACAGGAATGAATTAGTGCTATTCTATAGTAAAGTTACTTAGAAAAAAATGCTTGTCTTTTGAAATAATAGCACCTGAACTTCTTTGTTGGGTAGTCTTTTTCTTCCATTTTCCATGGCTGGGGGTGGCTGCCTAATGTACTGCTCAAACACTGAATGCAGTTTGTTCCACTTTCTTTTTTCATTTTAGGACTCAGGAGTTCACACGCATCCCACTATTTTCATGAGGATGCTTGCACATATATGATGTCACTGCAGTGAATTTACAGTACTCATTCTTTACATTTGGAGAATTCACTTCTGTTCTTTCTTATGTCTGTGTTTAGGGAAGGTAGAAATTTGTTTTCCACCCTGTTGTTGTGAAGATTTGTGTTTTTTTCCATTTAGGAAAGTAAAGAACATGGCGGCTGTAGCTTTTGTTTTTAATAGGTACAATCAGCTGGACTGGGAACTGTTGGTGATGCTGGATTACAATGGGCACACTGATCACTGCCTCAGATTAGCATGCATATTTCTGAATAATAATTAACTTTCACTATCTCCAGACATGATATGGCATTAGTAAATATCTGCTAGAACTGATGAAGTATACCTGCATAAGTGAAGAAGCCTACTTGTTGTCAAGAGTCTCTGTGTTTGGAAGTACAATAATATTATTTACAGTGGAAGTATGGCTCATCTGTAGCTATCTGGAACACTTATGCTACAAGAGGGAAACCTGGCTGAAAACAGGAAGCTTTGGATCTAGAAAATGGATTTCTTTCTCACTGCATGTGGATTAGCTGAAAGGTCTGAAGAAATTCAATGAGCAACCTTCCCACATGTTGCTGGGAGGAAACCATAAAACTATAAAACATCTTTTGCTTTTTCTGATAAGAAGAATACTAAAGTACCAGCATTCCCAGATAAATGTATTAACTTTTGTGAACACAGAAAATAATTACCATTTTATTACACATTTGCTGTTTGCAAGAGCATGAGGCCCTATTCAGATTATATATGTATGCATTAGAAAGCTCAAGAATAGGAATTTGGTGAGCTACATGTTTCTCTGGTAAAAGGTAAAATATTTTGTAGTATAAAAAATGATGAAACAAAGGGAAGGTTATTAAGATTTTCTCAAAAGCAGTGGATATGTGCAGAGCATGTGAAAATAGTAGTACACAGTTAAAAGCATTACTTGGTACATAAAATAAAATGTGAATCAAACATCATCATTACCAACCCCCTTTTTCTCATTTTTACATGAGGTTGGGGTGTCATGTCAGGAGCCAGTTGATTAGTCAGGTCCACTTCAACTGAAAGTCAATTTGGCAAAAAATATGCCAAAACAACTTTCAGTAGCAGTGAAGTTTTCCCTTCTCTCCACTGTTGTGTGACCTCAGAGTAGGTATATATAAGTTTGGGGATGCAGAGGGGCATGTCCCCTGCAAAATAATTATCTCTGAGATTTGGCAGAATTTATTTCTGCATAATTCTTTCACCAAACTGACTTCCATTTAAACTGGATTTAATTGATGAACATGCTTCCATCGTGTCAAATGTCACCATATCTTTATATTCAGTGAAATTCTCATACCTTCATTGATACTTGGCCCACCTGTTTTACATCTGAGAAATAAAGGAAGGATGTCATGTAAGAGCAACATGAGGTATTTTACAGTGATAAAGAAATGATCCAAGAAGGAGGTGTTCACAATGCTGTAATTAAGACTTGTAATACGTTTGACTATAAGCATAGCAGGAAGAGCAATTCTGTTTTTAGTCAAATCTCTAGAATCTGTACTAGAAAAAGACATTTTCAAAGATGCATAAAAGCAAATGCAAGTTTGTTCAACATAATGTACATGTTTTTGAATGTAAATATGAAAATATACTGTTTGATAAGTGAAGACTGTAAATACATCAGAGAGAGACAAGAACACTGGACAGATTGTTGGAAAGAATTGAGATAACTGATTGCAGAATGTAAACTTTGAAATAGACAATGGTACAGAGTGAAATATCTTGTCAGAAAATACTTTTAAAGCTTTAAATTTATCTAGTACTCAGAGGAGAGCTGTGTGCACTACGCTAATCTATTCTGGCCACCAGCAAGCGCTGTTAGGCCAGAAACTACAAAAATCCAGCACAAAAATAAAAAAGAAATCAGTCTCCTTTTTCAATTAGTTGCAGATAAAGATATGAAGTTTCCAAATATTATGGTCTGTGTGACTTTTGAGAAGTCAGGGATGGTGAAAAAAAAATCATAGTATAAAAGCAAGGACTGCAGTATTTAAAATCAGTTGCATTATAACACAGACATTTATGCTTATTTGTATAAAGGCTTAAGAAGCTTGCATACAGAATATTATACACATAAAACTGGAAGCAGTACTAGTGTGACTGACACTTGCTCCCAGAAAAGTACCCGTAGATCTGAGAAATTTAGCTTGATAGGAATTAAAGAAAATGGAAAGCCTGTGCATCATTAAGAAGCAATGAAAGTCAATAGCGTGTATGAAGAATATGCTCACTTTTCTGAAGAAATAAAAATCACATTTGTTCTGATCTGTAAGATCTGCATGTAGTGAGTAAGAGGAACTACTACTCATTGCTTACAATTGAAAAAGTAGTCTCAAACAGCAAATGCTATTTTGTTTTCAGTTCTAAATGCAAATCAGGATTTCTGGCAAAGGAATCTAGACAAAGGAAACTCCTTGTTGTGTAGATTTAATATACTATTAGGAAGGTACAGATTCCTTAGACTTGTGGTTGGTGTTTTATCAGTGAGCAGAAGTATCACAACCAATCATTTTTCAAGAAAAACAGAACGTGATATTTGGGATAGTTAAGATCTACAGAGACAGACTCTTGAAGTTATGTCTCCAAATGAAGTTATAGTGCAGCAAGAACTCTCCCAAATGCAAGACCAGAAGTCCAGTGTAAACAGTACTGTTAAATTGTCTAGATATGGTACATCACTGAAGAACCAGACAGTTATATGAACTATTCCTGGCAAAAGTATGATTGTAAAAACTGTAAAATTTATTAAAAAGTGTCTTTGAGCATTTTGGTATAATAAGCCCATGGTTTGCACAGAGTACTATTATTCATTTTAAGTGAGCAATGTAATGTAATACAAGTTGCCTTGTAAGTATATAATATATATATATTTTATAGATTTAAAATGGGAAATTTGGTTTATAACCTTAACTGCTAATGAGCTAGCTACTGTAATTTACATGTCATCTGGGACACAGAAGACCTACAAAATCCAGTCAAAATACAGACCGCATAGAGTTCACACCCCATCTCCTGCCTGTGTGTGCTATTTATTATGCTTCCTGCCATGACAGTTACTAGAGAATATTTCAGGCACTTAGCAAATCCTAAGGTAGCAGAATATCCCTAGGCTTCACCTCTCTTTTAAGATAATCAGTGTGCCACAACAGAATCTTAAATTTTATTGAAAGCCAGGAGTCTCAAAATCTGACGTCTCAAGCAGCTGGATTCATAGACAACCTTTAGGCTGTATACAAAAGCAACTCAAAGGTGGTCCATTCTCTGGTATTGACAGCCATGTTATTCTAAGAGAGAATCATGTGTTTATAAGAACCTGTCCACTACTGACTGACATGTACACTGTATTTTCAGCAAAAAAACAAGCTTAATTAAAATCTGCTGTTATCAGGAAATTCTTGATTTAGGCCAATTAATTGCAAAAGGAATATCATCAAGGTCTAAAGAGGTAATTACTCTTTTATACTTGGAATTGATCAGGCCAGTTACTGAGTACAATGTCACCTTTTGGATATATGTCACAAAACATATCAGATAATGACCCTAAAGGTTTCCAAACAAAAAACAATCACATGCCTATAATTCTTAAGCTACTAAGAGAGGCTGGAAGCTCTATCCTTTTATTCCATGTCTTATCCACTTTTGAAGGGAGATCTCTGCTATGCTTACTGTACCATTAGAGACCGATTGTCCTGGACCTCCTTCTCCTCTGCAAGTCCAATATCTCCACCAGTGCTAGAACCAGAGATCTAAGTATTTACCAACAGATAAATAAAACATGGTGGAGGGACAGGTTTATAACTCAGCACTTCCCAAACATCTGTAATAAAATTCCCCTGCATGTTAAGCAGTGTGACTCATTATCTTCCTTTAAACATAAACTAGATGAATGGATGGGTATCTACAAATGTACTCCATGATTGACTAGTATGGCTGTCCTGGAGAAAGGAGGTGTGGCCTGACGGGGTTACTGGCAAGAGTCAGTGGATGGAGAATATCTATGAATACATTTGTTATTAAAATTAAATTGGAAGCATGTCTTAAAACATGAACATTAAATTAAAGTTACCATAATTTGCTTTCTCAATAGTGTCTAAAAAGTCATTTTTATTCAATATTACAATGCCAGATGTTGCTTCATGCAGTCATTTTAAAATGCTGTATTTTGCTTCATCATCACTATAACATACCAAGGAAAATGTCACAACTCTACCTAAAAAAATATGTTTCCAATTCCCAACATTAATACATATTAGACAAAGAAGTGCTATGTTCACTGTATACTGAGTAAGCATAAGAAAGTAAATAAAACAGAACAGTTGTTAGCATACTACTTTTAATGCAGCCTGCACATACTATTTTGTGCCCTCTCCTAATATGTTATCACAGAAAAGCTCTTGCTAACACAGGCCGTCACAATGTTGCTTGGCATTACACAGTATAGCAATTAAACTTTTTCTTCTCTATCTTTTATCGTACATGGCGCTAACAATACAAAATATCAGTTTACTAGTACCTCTGTACTAATCCTAACACACTAATATTTTGTATGTTTTTACCATGGTAACAGAACACTGTGCTGTTTGTTAGTGCTGTAGCAACAGAAAAATAGTGAGATAGGATTAGTGCAGTAACTATATTAATACTATTATGTCAATGATAAAATAGATACTCTGGTGACCACCAATCCTGTTTCAAGAGACACTCTTCTGCTGTTAAAGAAGGCTTGTCTTTTCTTTAGATAATGTTTACATAAACAGCATTGTTACTCATTGTTAAACTCTTACAAGTAAACACTTAAGAAGACTTATAATTATTTTATTCCTTCTATCACTGATTTTGTAGCTTTTAGCCTGCAAAAATTGTCTGCAAACAAGAGCAGGACATGAAGTCAGTTTGCTGTGTCTAAACTAAAAGCAGTCATACCCTAACAAAATAAAGAAGTATTTAGTCCAAGAATTAGAAGTTACTGCTGTTATCTGCATGTTGCTCAAACACTGGACAGGGTATTAACTGCTAGATGTTCTTGCTTGCATAAATGTGTTTGCTTTACTGTCAGATATGCTACATAAGCATTAGTATCTTAGGAGCAACATTGGTAAACTAATGACAATGTTTATACAAATGTTTATATGTAAGGTGTAAAGCTATCTTTCTGAAGTATTTTTGCAGACTATAGAATAACGTTTTACAACAATATCAATGAATATTTCACTGAGATTAATACAATAATGCAAAAGCTAACACAAGGAGTTAATTAGGACAGACAGAAACATGAATTGTACAACAACTCTTTCTACTCTGATAGATGGTCATGTGACACTAATGGATAAACATTTCACCCAAAGCCAATCTTGTGTTAGCTTACTGTCATATAACTGAAAGCATGAACATATTTTATATGAAACAATGGATGATTAAGAATGCTTTAAAATAAACAAAATACAGTTCCTAAAAAAGCAAAGGCATTTTACAAATAGTGTACGGACTATTTAGCTTTTATCGTACTGTTATACTCCAGTGGCGTTATACGAATACAGTTTCAGAACTATGCAGTATTCATACTTACCCATAATTCTGTTAAAATAGCACACATGTTGCTTACCACAAGGTATATCTAGTTTATGAATGTATGTTGAAAATGCAGTTTAAAACTGACCTTTAATCCAGGTACTTCTTAAGAAATTATCCAAAGTATTAAAAGCAGGGATAATATTATATATTTCAGTGTTATTTGTGAAGATTTTAGAACAAAATTAATCAGTTCGTTACTTTTATGTTCTGTTCAGCATGCATATTCAAAATACAGTTTTGTCTTGTTTCTAGGCTACTTGCTGATGCAGCATCTTTTGTTTATCACTGGTAATCAGAGATGTTCATCTAACTGCATGACTGTCTGCTAGCCATACTAACATAAAACATTAATCTGGAATGTTGCACATCTTAAGAGACCAACTTACACTCTCTTCTTATCCATTTACATAAAATGTTCATAGAAGTAACAGTTCTGATAGTACAACCTTTTTCATTGCTAATATGAAAATGGAAAAATACTACCATAAAAATATGATAAAGGGCATTATATTCCTAAAATATGCTTTGCTCAGAAACATGCAACCAATGAAGCTGATTACTTTACAACAAAAAATTACTGGAAGATTAAACAATACATCTCTAATTTCAGAAAATATGATGCTTATGATAGTTATTCATATTACTTTTATCAGCAGAAACCTGCAGAAGTATATGTAAACAGACCTAAAGCATACTCTTCATGTTATCTGTACAGTGTAATCTATTATTAATATAAGTAAGTAAGAAACAGTTCATGCAAGATTTCAATCTACTTGTTCTGTGAAATTCATATACAGAATGCTTGAGACATTTACAGCCATGGCCTGCATATACTTTCTTAATATTAACTGCATCTAATGTACATAAAGCTTCTTAAGGTAACCAGATATCACTAGAAAAAAGTAAACATTTGGCTCTTGAAAAACAGGCTTAGCCTCCATGGTGCAGCGGACCTAAAACTTCCAGTCTTTATTGTGTGCATTATCAAGTCATTATACTGTCACTGCCCATATAACATTTAAGTTATATTACATTTTATGACGTTTATTTGGTGTTTATAGTACATCTGAATGATGAAACCTATTTGGGATTTATGAAAAATCTCTTTTAGCATTGTGCAGGTAGTACTATTCAGCTGAAATTCTCCAATGACTAGGTCATATAGTGCTGTTGGAATAAATTGGAATTAAGTCTTGATGGCATAGTATGTGCCTCTTCTATGCATACTAACTTGATGTCAGACATGTGTAGGTAGGAAAGCCGGTGAACTGTAGAACAAGATGTGTATTCCTTGACTACATCTTTGCATAGGTAGTTGTAGCATCCTTGCCTTTTGTACAGAAACCTGCAAGTTCTATTCCCAAAACAGGTAGTTAGATTGTTGACTCTGCAGTGCAGCATAAGGGGGGGGGGGGGGTGCTACACTCCTGAGTGCGTTGTCCTACAGTTGAGATGTCAAACCTAGGTTCCACCTGCTTGAGCCACTGGTAGCATGTGAGGAAGTAAAATATCCCACTGTACCTATCAAAAAGAGTAAGAGTCCTTTATTTAACACAACGTAAAAAATTATTTACATATTTACACAAATTACATATTTATAGGCATGTGTATACACATTTCTATTTCTACTTTTTACTATTTATCATTGTCTTATAGCATCTTCATTGTTATTCTTCCACAACTGAACCCCATTCCTTCTTCCACAACCATAATCTGATTTTTTGCAATATATCTGCCAAAATCCATTTCTGATTAAACAAAATGCCATTCACTCTTTCATTCTAAATAAGCCATATTACATAAAATAAATTCTTATCTACCCTTCTCAAATATTCTTTTTTTTTTTAATTATCACATATGATATAGGTAATCTTATATTTATACAAATGAAAGCAAACAATACGGACACAATTGTAGTTACAAACATTATACATTACTTATAATCTGTCCAGTCATTGTCAGTCAGACATTACATAGCTCCTTCATATCCTGCCTTCTTTTAAACCTTGTTCCTCCTCAGCATGTATTGTTCCCACAATTCCCATTTTTCCTATGTAATTTGCTTGTACTCTTTTCTAAAGATCCCAGTTCCAGTTGTTTTATCTCTGTTACTATCTTTACTACTTCTAGTAAAGTTGGTTTAGACCTTGAGTTCCATTTTCTAGTAATTGCTTTTTTTGGTAGCCGCTGCAATTAGACTCAGCAAGACCTTACTATGTCTAGGCTATTCCGATTCTGTATCATAGCTCAAAAAAATCATTTCCTTAGTTACACCAGTTTGCTCACCCAGTATCTCTGACAGAACAGTCTGCAGGGAATATTTAAAGTCTGCAAACTCATTAAACTCCCAGAAAATATGTTCCCAGTTACCGCTTTCTTCCCCATAACACCTCTAAGGTTTACTGTCTACCTAAGGAAAAATTCTTTGGAATCTACTTGGGGTATAAAAATACATATATAAAAAAATTCCAAACAAAGATCCTAAATCTTCTAGAATGTGTTGTATATTTGGGAGACTATACATATACCCCCCCCCATTATTTCTTTGTGAATTGTTTATCCAATCTCTCTTCTCAATCCTTTCTAACCTACTCTGATTGATTCTTAAAGTTATCATGCAACATTTTATATGTCCAAGGAAAAAAAGCAGTTACCAAATAATATGAAAATAATTTATTCTTCAAATAAATACGATGGCAGGTAAAAAACAAAATAAAATCCAAACACTGTATTGTAAGCGCGTTTGGGTGACTACCCTTCTTCAGACAGATGAAGATACAAATAAAAAGCATTTTAAACTATAATTAACCAATTAGTGTTCAGTATTGAACCCGCCTTTTCTTTAAGGCTGGCTTAATAGGAATGACTTCATTGAGACCAGGCTGTCTATGTGCTGTCAATTATATTACATTATTATTGCCTCTGATATCAATCCTTGATAGGGAAGGCAATCTCTAAGCTGCAGTCCAAATAAATTTTTGGTGTCTTTCCATTCTATTACCTTTTCCTCTTTAGGTATTTGCTCCCAGTACCTTGATTCCTTTGCCAGTTTTCTCCAGTAAATTCCAGCTCCCTCTTGCCTATTGTCTGGATCCCTAATTGCAGTCATCCCTATTGGCAGAATCTAATTTCGCCATTCCCATGTTAGCTAAGTTCTTAGCATACTTTCTGCTACTTTAGGAATATAATACTCTGTATGTAAGTCTGCATCCAAAACCCCAGTCTCTCCTTGTTTCTTGAGCTAGCCCCCTGTTTCATCATCATCACTTTCCATTTTGAATGATAGTTTTCTGCTTGTACTATGTATAGGAGCCTTAACTGTTTTGATCTGAAATACCCTTTCAAATCAAATAATTCCAAACTGACTTGTTTTATTGGAAGAATCAACATATCCCACGTGACTCTTGCCATCTTCCCCTGACAGATAAAGTCCTTCAGCTTTTTATTAACTGCTATCCACAACTTCTCCTCTGGATGATAAAAATATGTCTGGCCTGTGTATAAAACTAAAGGGACTAAAACATTTTAACTACTTGTATCTTACTATTGATATCCATATGACAGAGCTTCCATTTTCTCAGTTTTTGTATTATCTTTGGTTTAGTCTTTTCCCACATTTCCTTAGCTGCTACACTGGTGTAATTTTTAATTCATACTCCTAAATACTTCATTTTATCATGTTGCCATAAATATGGATATTGCTGAACCCATTTGTGTGAGGGTGCATAATTTACCTCTATTTCCCTTGTTTTAGCTTCATTCATTTTGTATCCCAAAAATATCTGAAACTGTCTCAAAATGTTCCTCAACCCTGTAATGTCCCTTTCTGGTTTTGTCAAGTATAAAATAATTATCATCTGCAAAGAGCCTTTTCTTGACTACCATACCAATGATATCCTTGAATTTCTGAACCCTTTATTTTCTTTGTCAGTGGTTCTAAATGTAATGTAAATAACAAAGGGTAGAGAGGATACCCCTGCCTGGTTCCTGTGTTTAAGCAGAAACGATCATAGATGACCCCATCCACTTTACTTTTCATCTCTGATCCCTCATATATCCTAATCAACCTTATAATTTTATCAGGGAACGCAAATGCTTCCATTGCCCTGCTCACAAACTTCCAGATTACTCTGCCAAATGCTTTCTCTGTATCAAGACCCACCAACAACAGAAGTATTTTCTTGCATTTTGCTTCCCTCTGGATCATCGATGTTCTGTTCACGTTGTCAAATGTTTGTCTCCCCTCCACAAAACCACACTGATGTATATCTATCAATTTTGTAATCATGTTTGCCATTCTTTTAGCCTTTATAGACATAAACACATTATAATCATGGTTTAGTATTGAAATGGACTTGTATGAAGCAGGATCTGATGAATTGTTACCCTCTTTAGGTATTACAGCTACTATCACTTTCTTCCAGGATATTGGTACTTCTCCTCCTCTTAAAATACTGTTAAACAAAACCTTCCAGATCTTTATCAGTTTCTCCCTCCTAGCTTTCAAACTTCCATAGGAATACCAGCTATTCCTGGGGACTTTTTTGTAGATTGGTTATACATCACCATTTTAACTCATCTCCATCTATCCTGTTAGTAATTGAGCCTCATATACCTCTAACCTGGGCATATTTAATTCTCCCATAAACATTTCCATTTGTACCTTTTCTTGATTTCCATATTTCTCTGCTTTATAAAGACATTCAAAGAATTTCCAAAATATTCTAATACTTCTACAGGATCCATTGTTATCCTTCTTGTTATATGCTCCTAAGTTTGGCAACAGCCCTTTGTACTTTCTGTTGCTTGAGTCATTGTTCTAAAAGTTTTGTGCTCTAGAGTTATTATAAAAAAAAAATAGTTGAGTCTTTCTAAACTCATGCATATTAACGAGGTAATGCCTTATTTTCTGTTTAGCATTTTGCAGTTGTTCCTCTTCCTGTCTGTGAGATTCCCCTTATTTTGCAGTACTTTAACTTCTGTCAGTCATTCTAAATAATTATTGTTAATTCTTAACCATATCTCCCTTTCTTTTATTTTCACCCACTTTTTAAACTTCTCTTTAATTTTATCCCACTCTCTAGCTATATTTTCAGAAAAAAATTCTATCTTCTGTGATAGGTCCTGAATCATTTCCACTACCCATTCCTTAAATTCCCCTCTTTTCAACAGTGAGGTGAGAAAGCAGTGTCTTATTTTTATTTCACCACCCTGTGTTTTTATTTTAGTTATTATTGGAGCTTGATCTGAAATAGTTATTGGGTGCATATCAAGACCTTCACTCAAGCCAGCTTTGTTTCTATGAAATATTCCTATGAAATGTAAATTCTGTCTAGCCTAGCCCAGTATTTTTTTTATCATGGGGAATAATATATAAATTCACGCCAAACTTCTAGTACTGAATTCACATCTTCCATGTCAAATATTTTCATAAATTTCTTAAAAAATCTCCCCCTTTTGTCATATTTCCATTCTGCGCCCCCCAGACAAACCTCCACTGTTGCAAATCAAATTCCATTCCCCACCTGTAAGTAATATTCCTTGCTGAAAGTTGATTATTTCTCCCAGAATTTCCTTAAGCTCCATTATAGCAGTTTTAGGTGGAATATAAATACATACCAGTGTAATCCTCCCCCCTTTGCCATTATCACATTAGTGCTAGAAATCTACCATTATTATCTTTTTCATCCTCTTCTATCACTATTGGAGCTCCTCTTGCAATTAATATAAGTACTTTTGTCTTCTTTTGCCCCATGTTTTTCATTGAATAACCATTCTGAAGACCTTTTTTTTTATCAAATTCACACATTCAGTTCTTTCCAAGTGTGTCTCCTGTAGCATAACTATTTGCACTCTACATTTTTTAATATAGTTCACTGTTCTTTCTTTTTTTGTATTTATCTGTGAGACCATTGACATTTAAGACATTACAAAAAGCATCATTTTCTTGAAAAGTTATTATTCCCACATTTTATGTATAACTGCTTTTTTGTTAAATGTCTAGTTCCAGCTTTTGTGCTACATGCATATACTGTTTGGCAGGTTAATCTTTTATACATCTTCAAGTATTGAAGTTTTACCCTCCTAATAGGAACAAATGCTCCAAACTGACAGCCACACAGAAATAGACTTGAGATAACTAAAAGTAGCTTATTCATGCTCAGATGCATGGTACAGCATGTGCTTTTACTAAGTGCTGTCTGGTTTTGTCTTATCTTTATAACTCTCTCAGCTAGAAAACCACTTGAATGATTTCAGAAAACATTTTCTTTAAGACATTTCTCTTTATCAGATTGTCTTCTAGAGACATGAGAACCAGACACAAAACTGCCAAGCATGCATTTGTTTACTAGAAAAAAGCCATATAATGCTCAGTATTCTTTTTCATTTAATTGCTTTCTCTAAGAAGTTGTTACTAGATTAAGGTAATGACCTTAACCCAGTCATTTACCTATGCAAGAATGACAAAAAGCACACAAATTTTTCTTTTGTCATGCTCTTTCAACAAGATTTGTATTCTCTCTTTTTAACATTGCAGTGCCTACATTTCTTAAAACTGAACAAGGAGAAACAGAGAAGAAGGGAGAAAGAAAAACAAAGAAAAAAAACAAGAGCACATATTTCCATTAGTATCCCCATTACACTTAAAAATAGCTGAGAAAACTTTTACTTTATACCGTGCAAAGAAAATGATGCACTGTTAAAATAGTACCATTAAGGAAAAATTCTGTTTTGCTTTCAGTTAACTTTCTCCCTCCTCTTCCCCTCTCCTAAGTATTTTTTCTGAACATTAATATTGTGAAATAGGGCATATGCTTTTGAGTCCCCTACACGTTTAATAAAGTCCAAGAAAGTCCAATATTTCCAGATTTTCTTGATCTATTCCTGTTCGTCTCCATCTCCTAAATCTTGTCTCTGCTTCATTTTCAACATATTCTTGATTCATCTAGTCAACTCTTGTGTTTATTTCCCTTCTCTCAATCATTTTCCATTGAAACATTAGAAAAGGTTTCACTGGCACAGTCTCTCTATCCTCTTTATCACCAGGAGAACAAGAAGCAAAACTGCTTTTGTTTCACAGCCCACTTTTTGTTGGACAAACATTTGTATTTCTTCCTTAGGATGTACTTCATCAAAAAATTATTTTTGTCCCTCCAGAGAAAAATATTTTGAAGATAGCTTGGTACAGTGGTTTGAATCTCATGGCTGCTTCTCAACATCCCCTTAGTAATGGAATACATTTACTCCTCTTCTGCCTGGTGTACAATGAGTAGTCATTCTCCACAAACACTCTTTTGTCTGCCACTCTAAGTACTTTGTCCTTCTACCATAGTTTTGTCAGAATCAGCTTCTTCTGTTGGTAAAATTGCATCTTTGCTACTAAAGGTCTAGGTTGCTTTCTCATAGCCAAGTATGGAGCATGCATACACACACACACACACACACACACACACACACACACACACACACACACACACACACACACACACACACACACACACAATGTGCCTTTTCAATTAACAATTCCTGTTGTGGAATACCAGTCCAGTTGCTTATTTGTACTTTTATTAAATTAATACAGTCTGTTCCTCCCAGCTTCTCTGGTACATCACAAAATCTCCAGTTTTCCCAACTTGTTTTGTCCTCTAATTCTCTTATTTTTTGAAACATCTCTTCTTGTGCAGTCTCATATTCAGCCAGACTTTTCTTCATTTCTACCTCTGAGTTTTGAGTTTTATCAAATTAACTGAATATCTATCTAAAGCATATTCCATTTTCTCCAGACTTTTATTGTCTGAGTTGATATATTCCATCAGCATTTTGTTTACTTAAATCAGGTACGTGTGCAGTTGCCTTATACTTTCCTCTAGGTTACCGGAAGTCATGCCTAGAGCATGCACTGCATTTTTGCTGAACACCTGCAGTACATTTCCCAGTAAGTATTTTTTCTGCACCTTTTTGTAGCTGATTTTCCTTCAGGTCTTCTGTATTTCTTTTTTCCTGGTATCCAAGTAGTGCATGTATTAAACAGTAACAGAAATGTACCCAGAAATTTAGGTTCACTGGCTTTCTCTGCTAAGTTAGTGTTTTCACACTGGGAGAGCTACAATTAAGCTGTTATTCAATGTGCAGCCATCTTGGAAGTCCTTCTCAAATATTCTTTCTTATTATTTTTATAATATACATACATAATCATAGTCCTATCTATATTAATATTCTCAAAAATGTTCTTTGTAGAACTTTTTCCAGAGTTTCAGCACTCTATTTACATTAAAAAACAAGCTCTGTTGTTTCTTCCTCCCCACAAAATAAACACACTCTTTCATCTTTTTTATATGGCATATTCCCCATTACTGATAACCTATCTATTAACACTCTCCAGAGGAAATCCTGACACTCTAATATCTTGGTATACCACCTTTTCCATACTATAATGGCTTTAATCACTTCTTCTGGTAAATTTTCCCATGGATTTATGTAATAATATTGTTTCAACACATTATCATACCACATCCTTCTATCTTTCTGTATATCATCAATATTTATTTTCCATGTTAATATTTTTCTTGATAATTTTTAATTTCTTTATTTGCATATTCTTTTTTCAGTTTTTCTTATTCTTGTCTTCTCACATAATTTTTTATATTTATATTTAAACATTGTCACTATTACATTTTAATTCTCTTCCTTTACCCATTTTAATACTCTATATAAATTTAAAGGGGTCTACTTTAAGACCTCAAAAGCTTAATAGCCCGAATGCATATGGATCGAACCATATGCATCGAACTATTAAACAATCGAAGTCCAAAAAAAATACACAAAAAAAAAGAATTTAAACTAGTGTAGGCAAGCCCCCGTGCACCCTCCACACCCCCAGCTACTTAAATATACCAACTCCAAGATCGCACTACATTGAAGTAAATGGAAATCTCCACCTACGGAGATTTCCATTTCCATTTTCGATGTTTTGCGCTTTTGGTGTACTCGTGTCAAGAATATCGCATTCGATATTCTCGGACTTTGAGCACATAAAGTAGACCCCATTTAAAGAAGCAGAATAAACAACTGAATTTAATAACTCTGAATCTCCTTCTTGTTCACTCATATACAACATACCTCTTTTCAGTAGAATTATTCTTGAACACCATATGAATGTAATCAAATGTTTCATGCAAAATATCCCAGGAGCTTCTCACTCTATCCAGAAGAACTTTGTAGACCTATTGGCCACTTATTTGGTTTGATACTTAACAGCTATAACAATCCCTCATCCCTTTAAAAATACAATAATTTTTCCATTCCCTAAAAACACCCATCCACAATCTTGTAATGACTACCACTAAACATAGACCCACTAGTAAAATTCATAGAAAATAAAATAATTGTAAACCAACTATTTGAATATATACAGAAATATAGCATACTAATAAGCAGCACAGATATGGTCCCAAATGCAAACAGCTGCCATCTACTCCCTAACAAATGAAATTTGTGAAAATAATGAATACTACTTATTAACAGGGGCTATTTTAAATTCCCCTCAAATGTGCCTCTGAGACTATTACCACACCATCTTACTAAAAAACCTAAATTTATGCAATTTCTGTACTGAAATCTACAATTGTTTTTTCGGACCATCTTACAGATAGAACAGTCATAGGTGTTTCTAGCAATGGGTCTATATGACATCGTTGACTTTTCAGAAAGTCAAATGTTTGAGATCATATGTTTGACTTTCTGAAAAGTCAAAACATTTGTATGGAGATCGCAGTATAGTGGGGATCTGGAAATGTACCATTTTCCCCACTGTAGTGTGATTTCGGAGTTGGTATATATAATTTGCAGGGGGTGAGGGGGGTGCAAGGGGGATTCCCCCCCCCCCCTGCAAAAAAATAGATATTTGCTGTTTTTTTTTTCAATGTTTTGGAAAGTTGAACATGTGGTCTTGACCATATGACTTTTGACTTTCCAAAAAGTCAACAATGTCATACAGACCCTTCTAGCAACATGTAATCAGACACTACTGTCTCCATCTGAAGTGTCCTCTAAAGGTCAGTACTAGGCCCTTTACTATTTTCTTTATTCATGAATGATTTACATTTGGATCTACCAAACCTAAAATGTAGTGTTCGTCCTAATGATATAGCCCATAGATAAGTAATTAAGACTTGTAGTGATCTGTACAGATCATTACAAAACTTCTTAAATTTAGTTTGAAATTATACCAAAATAAAGATTTGTTTAAACACCTAGAAATATTCAGTAAATCTTCCTGTTGGAACATAAAGAGTAGCAATAGCTCAACATGTACTTTTAATGGAACCACTTGGACAGATTCTGCCTATAGTTAATCAACAAAGATAACTAGGTTTAACAACTGATTAAAACAACCATTCAGCCAAATGTTGAATTGCTATCCTAAGAGATACTGACTCAATTAAAAGTTGCATACAGAATATCTCACTCACCAAAGAAGATAGGCAGGCTATAGCAATCAATATATTCCTTCTAAGGTTGGCATATTCCTTGTGTCTGTTTATGTCTGATAACTCTCCTCTCAGCCCAAAACACAGGTATTTCATAGAAAACTAAAAATACAATTCTAAGCTTTATTAAACACAGTCCACGCACAGAACACCACTACGTCACCATAACATGTGCAGTTTAACAGGCTACCAGTAAGAGTTAGAACTACTTACCTGTTAATTACCTTGACATACAAATTATTAAATGAAAGCTACTATCCACCATTAAAAACAAACTTCTGAGTAAGATTAACAAATACTCTTTAAAAAAATTCAAGAAAAACTTAGCGAAGCTAGAATTTTCACTTTGTGATACCTTAAACCTCCTGGAACATAAGCCCATGTATTATATGCAAATGACCCCTTAAGAACCTCAAGTGATTCATCTATATGCTTTCTGAATATCCTTGACTTTTTCCTTTTTAAATCTTTATGGATAGATTTAGTCAAATAAGGCTAATTGCCACTAGCTGTGGACTTAGAAGCACAACATAAGTGGACTGTTTGGCTATACTCAAGAAACACATGCTCTTTAAACTCACCTGATGCCCATAAACATTAAGGTGTCTGCAAAATATCCTAACAAACAAAACTGAAAAGTAAAAAGGTTGCATAGGTAAACCAATTAGTAAAAACTACAAAAAAAAAAAAAAAAAAAAAAACCTAGCCAAGCTACAGTTTTCATTGTGTGATACCTTAACCTCTAGGAATAGAGGCCCATAGGATATATGCAAATGACCCATTAAGGACATCAAATGTTTCAGTTATATGGCTTCTGAATGTCCATGACTTTTTCCTTTTTTCCTTTTGAAGTCTTTATGGACAGATTCAGCAGCAAAGCCAAATGCCACTATTCACTTCTCAGACTCCCATATCCACTATCCCTAGCAGAAATGGCATTTACTAAAATTGCCCCTGCTTCATGGAATAATGTACCTAACACTACTAGAAATACAGATAGCCTCCCTACTTTTATCAAAATATTAAAAAGCACCTTGTGAATGTAAACAAGTGGAAACATTTTGAAATACTTGGCAGGGCTTTGTACCACTGCAGCTATCCAGTTATCAAATGTAAAAATAAAAACAACAAAAAAAATTAAAATAAATCAGAGTGCAGATCTATTCTATACATATATTGCATTCACACCCACAAGTCATATACTTATCTTTTACAGAAAATGAATGTAAGAGAGGGTGTCACAGTAGCACTGCAGTTAATGTCATTGCCTCACAGTGCTGAGTTCTCCAGCTCATTTCTTAACTGGGGTTCTCTCTGTGTGAAGCCTGCATGCCCTCTCTTTCTTGCAAGGTATTCTTGTTTCCTTCTATATTTTACAGACATGTCAGAAATGAACTGTCAATATTCTGAATAGATGTGTGTGTGTGTGTGTGTGCGTGTGTGTGTGTGTGTGTGTGTGTGTGTGTGTGTGTGTGTGTGTGTGTGTGTGTGTGTGTGTGTGTGTATGTGTGTGTGCATGTTTGTACACATCCCTTGATATACTGTCATCCTAGCCAGGAATGCTTTAGTGCTAAGATAGGGTCTGGATCACCATAGCAATGAAGTGGATAAAGAGGGCTATCAGAGAATGACACAATGAGTGAATGAATAAATGCATGAGTGAATGAATATAGCAAACTTTGCAAAATGTAAAATATGGATTTTATATATATATATATATATATATATATATATATATATATATATATATATATATATATATATGGGTTACCTTTAGTTTCCCGACAGACCACTTCCCTGATACTCATTCCACCGACACGTCAAACCACCGACATTCCAAAACCCGATGTTACCCATGCAGTAAGTAAACACTTGGCCATCTACTTGAACTTTGCCCCTTACCCCTGCAGTAATGTCTTCTCATATCATAGTTGGTATATTTAGTAAGGGGGGTGTGGGGGGCGAAACCCCAAACATCAGTGGGTCACTTTATTCGGGTAGGTTCGTCTGTCAGGATGGCCAAGTGTTTACTGACCCCCATGGGTAATGTCGGGTTTGGGAATGTCAGTGATTTGACGCGTCGGTAGAATGAGTGTCGGGGAAGTAGTCTTTCGGGAAACTAAAGGTAACCCATATATATATATATATATATATATATATATATATAATATATATATATATATATATATATATATATATATATATATATATATGTATATATATATATATATATATATATATATATATATTTATATATAAACATATATAGAGCAACATTTCAAACCCTGTGACATTTCAGATGTGTTCTAGACATATACTGTCCTTTCCAGTTTGCAGATAACTTAAATGCATGCTCTTTTCAGAAACCAAATGCAGCAGAACACCGAAAGTTTGATTTCATGGTAGCTCACTGACCTACATGTTGAAGCTCAGACTGCCTAAAGTGTGAAAAGCAAGCAAATAAAACATGAAATATCAAAAAGGAAAGGAACAAAGGATAAAACTTCAAATACTTACAAAGAAGGGCCCCATAATTGCAAGATTTACAAAAATGCTTTTGCAAGACAGCAAGCAACTGAAGCCTATACCCTTTGCAATTTATCAGTCTCACTTTGAGGCCACACAACCTTGGGGAGAAGGGAAGAAGAAGTGTCAGAGGAAAAAAAAAAACACGTTCCTTTCTTTAAGTTTTTTTTTCAACTACAAAATGAGAACAATAAGTAAAAGGAGAGGTGGAGTGCATAGCTTACATCATTTTTTTCTCTCATGTTTATCATCCACTGCCTGCCAACTATCACCCTTCTTACAACCAAATAGTCTCATACATTCCTCATTCATTTGGAGTGAGGGCAGACCATGGGAGACCATTTATTCAGGCAGCTATCACGTATTTTTTTGGCTGTGGCTTAACTCCCCAACTCTTGGTAGCTGACATGCTCAGCCACTGGCGTGAGGACCCTGCAGTAGCCCTTTCTATTGTAAGGATATGCCTGGTCCTGTAAATATTCTTCACTGGTAGCAACACCCCTCAGAGAATGACTGTGAATCTAGTTTGATAAAAGTCAAACGTGTCACCAGTCAGTTCACTGCACATCTTTTTCCTGTCTTCATTGAGATCCAGTACTGCAGCAAACCAGACTGCCACCTTCCTCCTGCTACTCACTCCCAACCTCAACCCTGCCCCTCCAATGCCCGATCCACTAAAAAATTTCAGGATAGTCAGGACTCCACCCCTCTATGCCATTAAGCCAAGAGGCTTGTTGTATCTTTTGGCTTTTCCCGGTTAGGGGTCGCCACAGCGGAACTCCAGTCCGCTAATGATTGGCAGTAGATTTTTACGTACCGACGTGCCAGGACTGACGCACAACCTTCCACGAAGGTATGCCCATTCACGCATGTCTCCACACAGAAGACACTTTAGCTGAGAATTGAACAGGACAACGTCTTACTGTGAGGCCACAATGCTACCGCAGCACCACCACCACTTAAACAACTTTAATTTTTTTTGTTTTTTTTCTGCATTAGAAAAAGACATTTAAGATCTGTGATTTGATATAACTCTAAATATAACATGACAATATTACAGAACAAAGTGTAGCATCCTGTGATGGTATTTCTGATAACAATTACAATGTGCTGTGATCTTAGCAAATTACATATGTGGCATGTAGTTTTTCATTTGCTATTTACTTATATAGTTATTTAACTCAGGAGCTATCTGACATTTTATAATAAAAAACGTACAGCAAAACATAACTGGACAATCAGATACAGTCTATTCTAAAGTTGTGGTTTCTGTTTTAAACACATACATACATCATGAAATTGAGCAGCTATTTTGTCTTTTTCAATACAGTGTCTTTGAAATGACATGTTACAGTGAAAACAAATGCCACTTTTAAGGCAAAATATACACATTTATTATTTCTGATCCTATGCCAACTTAATATAGATATGTTGTAAATGTAAAAAGTTCATTCATTTTATGCTTTATAGACTAACTGCCATATCAGAATAGTCAGGTAGTTCCCAGAACTGTGCAGAACATGATTTATTACTAGAAAATATATGAGCCATTGAATCAATCAAGTAAACAACATATGTACATTTTCTCCACAGGGAAAAAATCACATATTTTTGTTTCACAGACTGTGTGTACTGATACTTTCTTTTCACAGCCTCTTTCCAGGACTGTACAGTTTAAAATTTATAATCAGGAAATCTGTTACTCACTGTACTCATTAAGGACAAATAATGCACTGCTATTGACAAAAATATGTACAGATTCAGTGATATGGCTTATTGCAAGTTCTTTTTTAATAAATGACACATTTTGAGAAAAACACCTAAGAAGCAAAGAAACAGACAGCATGTCTACTCGAGTAGTAATGTTTTACAAGGTCAGTGAGACTGTCAGTAAGCTCTGCTTAAGTGAATATAAGCAAATGACATCAGTGTTTGTGTCAGATAACTGCATACCATGATCTGGCTAGCATGGCACTGTGTAGCAGGGTATGATGAGAGACAACATGTTAACTGTCACATGCTGCCTATCTTCCAGGTTCCGTTCATGTCATTTTCATTAGTTCAGGGCAATTTAGACTTTTAGCAACCTACTGCCAACCTTGCACAGATTAATCATGCAACTACTTTCATATCATTGGTCGTATTACTGATTCATTAATATAACTTACTGTGTAACCAACTTCTATAGCCTATAAATCGTATAACTTATAATATATATATATATATATATATATATATATATATATATATAAAATCATATGTTTTTTATCTGGTTGTAAGCCCAAGCCTTATGCATGAATATGATCCACTTAGATCAGTGTTCTATCCTAGTGAACAAACGTATATATGCATAAATATATAAAGACATACATCATCATTTGCTAGTATCTTAAGTGCACTAACAAAATATCTTGCCTTAATTTAAGGTGGAGGATTATTTTATTTTATTTTACATTTGTTGACCGGGATAGTCCGACTGGATACATGTCCATTTTCAGTGGCGGTCTGGGGAGAAAAGCTCCAAAGGAAGTTATACAGGCAAAACTGACATAGTACACACTAAAGAACAATTACAAGCAATTTAAACACAGTCTATTAGCCACACAGAGTATAGGTTATATAATCTACCATGCCTATCGTCTGGTTAACTAAATTACAATACAGTAGATATACATTAACAATATAATACTGGTACCCCAGTGTTACCAAATATTTAGTCAGGCTTAGCACAAGGGCATAGTCATTGAGTCTTGAAGTACTGCTTGAGGGCTTTCTTGAATTGAGATAGGGTATTGTGTATTGTAAGTCAGCACATAGCGAGTTCCAAGTTTTGCCTACAGAGTTGGCAAACATGGAGTTCCCAGCTGAGTTGATGGATTTGGTGGTTTGTACTACAAGTCTATTGGATGATCGAAGTGGTCTGAGGTCGGTGTGGGGACAGATGATGTTTTTCAAAGCAGGTGTACTTTCAGGTTGGTTAAGTACTTTGTGAGCCACAATAAGTTGGTTATACTGAATCTGCCTACATAGCTCTAACCAGCCTAGATATTTAGGTTTATGCAGTGATGTGTTCTGTAGGGCAGGCCAGTGGCAAATCTAGCTATGCTATTGTAACAGGCAGAGAGTCTGTTAAGTTCAGTTTTATTTAGGTTGGCAAATATAGGGGAAACATAGAAGAGGGTGGAGAGCAGATGGCAGTCCTAGCAGGTGGGGTTAGGAATGGTTTTATTCTATATAGTGAGCCCAGTTTTTTATTAATGGATTTTATCATTTTATTAACGTGAGCATCAAATTTGAGATTGTTGACAACAATTACGCCAAGGAGTTTCGTGTGCATATCTGGGGAGATTATGGTGCCATTGTTAGACTTAATGGAGAATTATATCACTGGGGATTTTTGGGTAGGGAAGAAAAGTAGTAGCTTTGTTTTGTTGAGATTTAAAATAAGACGTCAGCAAGCCAATTTTCAACTAGGTTGAAAGTACACTGAGTACTTAACTGCAGCTCAGCCTGGGTGCTACCAGTGCAGATCAATGTGGAGTTGTCTGCATACCGAATGCAGTTAGCATTTGGGATGACAGCGTGGAGATCATTAATAAATATGGAAAACAGCAGTGGTCCCAAAATAGACCTCTGGGGACACCTAGGGTGTTGGGTAAGAGGTTGGATAGATTGTTCTGCCATAGTATGGCTTGTAGCCTATTGTGGAGAGAGATTGGAACCATTGAAGGGAGTGATGACCTAGGGAAATTTTTGTCAGGGTGTGGATAAGTAGATGGTGGTTAACAATATCAAAAGCTTTAGAGAGATCCAAAAAAAAAGGGCTGAGGATAGCTTGTTATTGTTTCTGTTATGGTTTATAGCATTAGAGAAGGTGAGGAGGGCTGTGATGGTACTGTGATGTGGTCTAAAGCCATGCTGAGATTTAGCCAGTAGATTGTTCTGGGTTAGGTAGTACAGAAGTTGTTTGTGGATGCACTTTTCTATGATTTTTGCCAGTGGAGACAAGATGGCTATGAGTTTATAGTTAGATAATTCGGCAGAGCTACCACCTTTATGGAGAGGTATGACACAAGATATCTTCCAAACAGAGGGGACTTTGGCTTCAGATATGGACTGATTAATTAGAATGGAAATGGGGAATGCTACAGAATCTGCAGCATTTTATAAATATTCAGCAGGGAGAAGGTCAGCGGCTAGGGTGGTAGGTTTTAGTTTTTTGATCAGATTACGAATGAAAGATGTAGAGATAGGTTGGAAGCTAAAGGAGGACTGGGTACTGAGACTGGTATCCTGAGTGTCAGTGGAGTTCAAGGGTAGCTGGCTAGCTAGGGCTTGGATAATCTCCGTAAAGAACCTATTAAAGGTGTTAGCAACATCCTCTTGTAGTTTATCAGTAGAGGCTGAGGAAGGTGGAGTGGTGGTTTGTCCTGGGTGCAGTAGTTTGTTTAACCCTGCCCAGAAATTTTGAGGAGTATTTTGGTTGCCTTGCTGGAGATTAAAGTAATATTATTTTTTTTATCCAGTAAGATGGATCTTTTAGTCTCATTTCTTAATTGCCAAAATTGAATTTGATCTATAGGAGTTTTTGTGGCGCGCCAGGTAGCCCATGCTTTATTCCTGATTATACTTTTTGATTTGGTTTCTTTAGATAGCCATGGGGCAACTTTAGTGTTAATCCTAGTGGAGCGAGCAGGTGCATGAGAATCAAGGACGGAGAGGAATTTATTGTTAAAGTAGGCAATCGCTTCATCAAGGGGCAGGTGTTTTAGGGGACACCAGTTGCATCATTTAAGCTCATCCTGAAATTGTTTGAGGTTATAGTTTTTATTATTTCTTACAGTTCTATAGGTGGGCTGGTGGGGGTTATAGGATTTGTGTTTACAAATAAAGGTGAGAAAGTGATCACTGAGGTCGTCAGGGATGGTCCCTGATGTATACATTTGGGGGTGGCTATTGATTAATATCCAGTCTAGTATACTTTCTTTTTGATTACGTTTACCTAATGTGGTGGGGGTGGGTATGACCTGTGTGAACCCATACAGGTTTACAAGGGTGGTAGAAGATTGTGAGAAGCAGGTGTTTCAGTCAATGTTAAAATCTCCAAGTACTATGGTTTCCTGCATATAGTTATCATATAACCAATGGAGGGTATCCTCTAGTGTGTTAGTATTATTCTCTGGGGGAATGTACAAACATACAATATTTATGCATTTGTTTTTGTTGATTTGGAACATGGTGGAAAGTATTTCATCTTTATTGATCTGAGGTGGTTGAATGGGGTCTGAGGTAACATTTAGCGTGGATTTGAAGAGAACAGCTACACCCCCCCTTCGTAGTTATATGGTCATGTCTAAGTATATTATACCCAGGTGGTAAGATTTCATTATCCAAGGTTGCTGGTTTTAGCCAGGTTTCAGTTAGGCACATAATATCAGGGGATTGAACTTGTAGGAGGGCATGCAGGTTATGTACCTTATTATTTAAGCTCCTAATGTTTAGGTGGCAAACAAGGAGGGAGTTGGGGGACCTTAGTGTGGATGGTGTTTTGATAGGGTTGTTTTTGTTAGAGGTTATGCTATCTGAGGTAGAAGGGCCAGGGTTCGGGTGAATATCTCCGTCCATAGTGAGGTTATTGTGTAGGTTTATGATTAGCTTCAGGAATTTGTATATACGTCTTTGGTACTGTTTAGATTTTGAGCTGATGTATTTAGGTTGGATAGGTTGATGAATTGTTGTAGATAGAGTTGGGTATGGGCGTTCCTATTGGGTGGGCTGTCATATTTGACATAACTGGGGAAGTTTGACATTTTGGGTAGTGAAAACCAAGGTAAGGCTGATTTTCATAAATGGAGAGGAGGTATGGAATTAACATGAGGGGTAACAGAGAGAGTGGAGACATTATGTTTTTGTTTTATTTTAAAAATGTATTTTTCCATTTAAAATAAAAACAAATGAGAAAACTGAGTCAACCCAGCATCCATTACAATGATATTACTATTGGTGTCAAGCTAACTGACCAACCAAAACTGTGAACATTTCAAGGTAGAGATTTCATGAAAACCTGTTTTCTAAAATAAATGATAAAACAAAACAAAGGAGATGGAACAGTTTTCAAAAAAATGCAATTGAACGATACTTTAAAACAACTGAAATCAGTAAATACCGGACGGAAAATAACCACTTAATTAAACAGCTGGTATAATAGAAGTATTATATCTCGAAGTTTTCTTAAAATTAAAATTTATGATTAATGGAAGAGGGAGCTATACTGCATGCTGTCTGATAAAAGTCCCTGCTTTCAAACTGCACAAAGTGTATTTTGTTACTTTTGATAAAGTCACTATGACAATGGGGGGAGAAATGGAGTAAAGAAATGAATTAAAAAAGAAACTAATTATCTCACAGGATGGAAACCCATAGGCAATATTGTATAAAGATAGATCTGATAATGTATGTAGTAGGTGTAGAAATGAGTATAAAGTTAGACAAGTGGTCGAGGATGTTTTGTATAACTAACATGTAAAAGATGCATACTGCAAGCTATTTTATAACTATTGACATTGGTTCTCACCAGTGAGAAAATAACTACTTAATTTCATTTTGTATCTTATTTGTTAAATATTCTCCCAGTTACCTCTTTCCTCCCACCACACCACCTTATTTGCTATCTACCTGAGGAAAAAATTATTTGGAGTCTACTTGGGGTATAAAAATACCTATGTAAACACTTACAAGCAAAAATCCTAAATTGTCTAGACTTTGTTGTATATTTGGGAGACATACATATATCCCCCCCATTATTTCTTTGTGAATTGCTTATCCAGTCTCTCTTCCCAATCCTTTTTAAACTCCTCTGATTGTTTCTCATAGTTATCATGCAATATTTTGCATGTTCTACTAATTATTCCTTTTTTATCAGCAGCTTCTGTTCTAGATTCTACTAAAACTTCTACCAGTGCTGCTGTTTTGCTTAGGATCCCCCAATTTCTTTCTATTTGCCTACACTCTGATATCAGTCCTTGATAGGGAAGGCAATCTCTACCTTGCAGTCCATGTAAATTCTTCACCTTTACCCATTCTATTACCTTTCACTCTCTAATTATTTGCTCCCAATGCCCTGATTCTTTTACCAGTTTTCTCCAATAAATGCCAGCCCCCTCTTGCCTGTTGTCCGTATCCCTAATTGCAGTCATCCTTATCAGCAGAATCTCCTTTCCCCATTCCTGTGTTACTTTAGTTCTTAGAATATTTTCTGCTACATTATGAATACAAAATTCTGCATGGTTATTGTTAAGGATCTGCATCCAAAATCCTAGTATCTACTTGTTTCTTGAACTTCCCCCCTGTTTCATCATCATCCCTTTCTACTTTGAATTATAAGTTTCTGCTTGTGCTATGTATAGGAGCCTTAACTGTGTAGCTCTGAAACATGCCGTCAAATCGGGTAATCCCAATCCTTGTTCAACTGGAAGAATCAGCTTATCCCACTTGACTCTTGCCATCTTCCCCTCCAAGATAAAATCCTTTGGCTCTTTATTAATTTCTATCCATGACTTCTCCTTTGATTGATAAAAATATGGCCAACCCATGTATAAAACTAAAGGGACTAGAAACATTTTAACTGCTTGCATCTTACTATCCATATCTATATAACAGAGCTTCCAATTTCTCAGTTTTTGTATTATTTTTTGTTTAGTCTCTTCCCACATATCCTTTGCTGCTATACCAGACTCCTTTTTAATGCATACTCCTAAGTACTTCATTTTATCATGTCCCCTTAAATATAGATATTGCTGAACAAATTAATGTGTGGGTACATAATTTACAGCTATTGCTTTTGTTTTCGCTTCATTAATTTTGTATCCTAAAAAGATTTGAAACTGCCTCAAAATGTTCCATAACACTGAAATGTTCTTTTCTGGTTTCATCAGGTACAAAATAATATGATCTGCAAACAGAGCCAGGTTTTCTTTACTACCATACCAATTATATCTTTGAATTTCTGAGTCTCTTATTTTCTTTGCCAATGGTTCTAAATATAATGCAAATAACAAAGGGGGAAGAGGACACCCAGCCTGGTTCCTCTGCTCAAACAGATATTATCAGGGAAGAACCCATTCACTTTAATTTTCACATTTAAACCTCCAAATCAACCTTATAATTTTATCAGGCAATGCAAATGTTTCCATTTCCCTGCTCATACACTCCTGGCTTACTCTGTCAAATCCTTTCTCTGCATAAAGACCCACCAACAACAGTGATATTTTCTTGCATTCAGCTTCCCTCTGGAACATCAATGATATGTTAATGTTGTCAAATGTGTATCTCTCTTTCACAATACCACATTTATTTATTTATTTAATTTATTTAACATTTGTTTACCAGGAAAGTCCGACTAGGTCAGTAACCCATTTTCAGTGGAGGTCCGGGGAGAAAAGATCCAAAAAAAGTACAAGAAAGTTCGACATTATACATGAACAAGGAAGTCTGATATTATACAAGAACAGGATAATGGCATGTACTAAATCATACAATAAAATACAATAGAACATAATAAATAAGCACAAAAAAGTAGATAGTAGGTTTGCATAACGGTTAAGGTGGTTGCCTTACAGACATAAGGTGCAGGGTTTGATTCTCACATGGGATAATTGACTAGGCTTAAAATGGTCCATAAGGGCAGTTAGCCTAGTACTAATCTATGAACCTATAAACCTATAGATAACAACAATGTGCTGTAGCTAAATCTGCTAACCTGTCTGCTTTGTGTATTCTAATAGTGTATGTATACCAGGAAACATGGCATGCAATCATAATGTAACCATTATTAAATTGTCCCATTACTGTAAAGTAATCATCAAGATTAAAAACTGCTACTACTTCTCAGGAAGCTGTACTAAAAACAGCAATTCAGTTGATAGCTGATATGGACAACAAATAATAATACATGACACAGAATGTTGTGTCACAGATCCCTCTTTTATGACAAATTGTCATTTACAAATTACAGTTCACAAAGTCAGGATATTCTAGATTTATAAATGACCATATGTAGAAAAAAGATCCTAGAACTGGCAAGCCATGCCGTAAGTTATACTTTACATACCTTACTGTATTGTTAAAATGGACATTGATCCATGTCTATCAATTTTGGTATCACCTTTGCCATTCTTTTAGCAATTATAGATATAAACACATTATTATTGTGGTTTAGGATTGAAATGGGCCTGTATGGAGCTGGATCTGATAGGTCTTTACCCTTTTTAGGTATTACAGCCACCACCGCTTTCTTCTAGGATGTTTTGCGCCTCCTCCTCTTAAAATACTGTTAAAGAAAACCTTCCAGATCTTTATCAGTTTTTTCCCTTCTAGCTTCCAAACCTCCATAAGAATACCATCTATTCCTGGGGACTTTGCTGTTGATTGGTTGTACATCACCATTTTATCTCATCTCCTTCTATCCTAACTATTAGTAATTGAACCTCATGTACTTCTAAAACTGGCATATTTAATTCTTTTTTAAACATTTTAATTTCTACCTTTTCTTGATCTCCATATTTCTCTGATTTATATAGAGTTTCATAACATTTCCAAAACAGTTCTAGTACCTCTGCAGTATCTCTTGTTATCTTCCTTGTTATAGGCTCCCTAAGCTTGGTGACAATACTTTCTGTTGTCTGAGTCGTTGCTCTAAAAGTTTTTGTGCTCCAGGATTATTATCAAAAAATAGTTGCTTAACAGCAGTCTTTCTAAATTTGTGCATATTATTGAGGTAATCCTTTATTTTCTGCTTAACATTTGGCAATTGCTCCTCTTCTTGTTCTGTGAGATTGCCCCTATTCTGCAATACTTTAACATTTGTCAGTTCCTCTAAACAATTCTTGTTGCTTTTTAACCATATCTCTCTTTTTTTTATTTCCACCTTATTTTGAAACTCCACTTTAATTTTTATCCCACTACCTAGTTATATTTTCAGAAGCAATTTCTGTCTTCTCTAAGAAGTCTGGAATAATTTCCACTACCCATTCCTTAAATTCCTGTCTTTTAATCAGACAAGTGATAAAGCACCAGTGTCTTATTTTTATTTCATTACCCTGCGTTTTTATTTTTATTATTGGCATGTGATCTGAAATAGTTGTTGGATGTGTATCAAAACTTTCAATTAAATGCACATGTTCCTCTTAAATGTAAGTTCTGTCTAGCCTAGCCCAGTTTTTGTATCTTGGGGATTAATATGTAAATTCACTCTGAACTCCTACTACTGAAGTCACATCTTCCATGCCAAATATTTTCATAAATGTCTTCAAAAATCTACCTTCCTTTGTTATATTTTCCTTTCTGGGTCTCCCAACACATCTTCCCTGCTGCAAATCAAATTCCGGTCCCCACCTATAAGTAATATTCCTTGCTGAAAACTGATTATTTTTGCCAGAATTTTTTTAAGGTCCATTATAGCAGTTTTAGGTGGAGGCTCCTCTTGCAATTAATATAAGTACCTCCTCTTTTCCTTTGTCCTAGGTATTCCGATGAATGACCATCCTGAAAACCTTTAGAAAATCCACATATTCAGTTCTTTCTAAATGTGTCTCCTGTAGTATAACTATTTGCACTCTACTTTTTTAGTATAGTTCACTACTCTTTCTTTTTTGTATATATATCTGTGAGACCATTAACATTTAAAGATAGTATTGAAAGGGTATAGTTTTTCACAATAACTCAACATCTGAGGCAACAAAGATCAAAGGGATAATAAGTAAGATCAGGGATCATAAAAATTGTGTGGTAGAAGTAGACAACACAAATAATGCTTTTATTGGTAAATTATTACAGTACGTGACATAGACAAGTTATAGAAATTCAGAGCAACACAAAGGAAATGGTAATGTATTTGAGACAATTACAACAACCTCAGTTAACAGAATTAGGAAAAAGGTATTAACATCAAAAATAAAGGAAACTGAAATAAAGGAAGCAATGAGAAACCAGAACATATGGAAACATCCTGGTAGTTATGGAATTCTAATAGAAGCATAGGCAAAAAAAGGATCAGAAGATAAAAGTCTGGCTAGTACCTTATAACAAAAGTTTATGGGTGGGGTGTGCCTTTGACTTGGAAAGAAGCAGTAGTGGTAGTTATACTAAAGGAGGGGAATGAGCCTCTTGATCCAAGGTCATCCAAACCAATTTAAATTCTGCATCACAACTACACAGTGTTTATAATGATTTTGGCAAAAGAATGACAAATATATCATCAAAAATAACAGACTTGGATCAATGTGAGTTCAGAGAAGCTAGGCAAACATTTGACAATATTAACAAAGCCCTTATGATTCAAATGAATTCACTGGGTTTCCACACATTGGACACCATTAATATTTATTATATACAGAGGAGCTCAATCTAAGGTGAAGTGTGTTGGTGATTTGTCTAAAGCATTTAACCTTACTAGAGGAACTACACAGGGGTGTCCACTTTCACCATTACTCTTTGCTTTGCATTTAGAGCCATTAACCAGGGACATAAAACACTCAACATAATTGGATATAAATGGAGGAATATGAATGAGAAAATAGCCATTTTTGTAGACATAATTTGACAGTCAATATGTAGATATATCGCAGACAACATAATATGTTAACAACCTGGAACATGGCAAAAATGTATATTTAATAAACTGAAATATTTTAATAATATTGAAGGATAATAAAGAAAACGAAGAAAAGCAATGACTATAGCAGTGAATTATGTCCTACCACATGGCTTGGTAAAGAGTGTCCCCTTTTATACGGAGTCGCGACAAGAATGAGACACTTGGAAATTTAGTTGAAATGGAATGCCAAGCAGTTAAAGAAATGTGGGAAGAAATTACTCAAAAGATTACAAGTAAGATAAGACTGTGGAAATAAAACTAATACTGACAAAGGCATTGGGAGGCATAGGCCTTCGTAAAAACACTGATCAAATCCAAAAACCAGAAGTCTTTAGCAAGTAGTCACAGAGTACAAATTTATTAATACACTAAGCACTTTTGTTCTTAAATGTAGAACTTCATCAGAGTACCATACACTAGTATACACCACATTTAAAAACCATCACTGACTAATCAACAAGTAAAATAATGAATTATTAATGAATTGGCAATGTTCGCATTTCCTCATGTAGTTGTGTCTAGTACTTCTAGGGATATTGCCAACTCTGCTTTCAAACAAGTCTTTTAGATTTTCCCTTACTGAATACAACTTGTGGGGATCCACCCAACTTAACCTTCAGGTTCTCAGGGAACACCAGGCTCCATTTATCATATGATAACTTCACACATTTGAAACTGTCAGCACTAAAAGGTAGTATGAATGCTAAATTCGACCAAATGATCTTGCTGCTAATACTTTTGAGTATGGGGAGGATAAATCCGTACTTTGCCATTTTCCCATAAACAGACAGAATCTAGTTTCCCTCCCCATCAAAACTTCATTCTTAATATCAGTTAAAAGGAAGTTGGGGTAACACCTTTCACCAAAAAGTGTCATTAGGTAGTCAATCTTGATAAGAAAATAAGTCTCTATGTTAATGAACATGGACAGATGTGCCATTTGGGCCTTCACAGTACATTTCTTTTGAAAGTAGGGCTGACAACTTTCAAAATGAAGTTAGAAGTTTGCCATTCTATCTTTGCCAATAGTTATATCTAAATAATTTATACTGTCAAACTTCATATTATGTGTGAAATTCAAAAAAATAGTTGAACCAGCAAAAGCCTTCTTAAACTCATGCCATTGCTCAAGCGTGCTACTTCACACTATATCAAGGAAACTGTAACAACCAACAACATATTTGAACCATTCTGAGATAAATATGCATGACTCTTCCCAAAAATTCAAGGCAATGTTGGTATAAATCTGGGCACATGCAGCCCCAATTGCTACTCCAAATGTTTGGTAAAAAAATTTACCCCCTAAGTATATAAAATTATTCTTTATACCAGTTCAAGAAAACAATCAATTGCCTTCATGTCTAAATCTGAAAAACTGTCACACATAACTAGAGTGGCTAAAACATTGTTAATACCAGTCTTGTGTGGTATCACAGTAAATAAGTTCATCACATTGACTGTAATAAACCAGTAATCATCATCATAAGGAATACCATTAAAGTTTTCTAATAGTTGCACAAATCTTTCAAAATGTGGGTTTTAGAATCTAATAACCTTTTGCACATTCTGTCAATAAAAATTGCTAACAGTTCAGTTTTAGAGCCTCTAACTGCCACAATAGTTCTAAGTGTGTGTGTGGGGGGGTCAATGGTATCCTTGTATCTCTTAGGGATCCTGAATACATATTTTATAACTTCATAACTTGGATGGTTCTCTCACTTGTAATGGATTGCAATGCTGCCCTCTCATTGTATGTTAAATTATAAGACAATATTGGGTGGTTAGCGTTCAACTTCCTAAAACTGTTTTCACATAGCCTTTCAAATACTGCCACTATAGGATTAGCTGGAGGTAAAAACTATTTTTTTTAATTGCAACTCATTTATGCCAATAAATACATCAGCAGAAAAAAAACAGATGTGAATTGAGAATCCTGGCATAAATCTTCAATTGAATGAGGGTCTTGACAATATCTAATTTACATGAGTGTACAAAATTAAAACCTCTTTTAAAAAAGGTAACAAATGAAAAGAACAAAATCTCCCTGTGAGGTTAATGAGTGTACAAAATTAAAACTGCTTTTAAATAAGATAACCAGTGAATCAGAACAAGATCTCCCTGTGAAGTTAAAGACTTTAAACGCATCCTGTTCTGTGTTAGCGTCTCTTTTAACAACCTGTGGGTAATCGTAAAAATCAAAAAGGGAGTTGTTCAGCTCCTTGTTCTCCACCTGCCCCTTTACGAGCATTTCTGAGAGTTCCACTTGTTGTGGTTCATATAAGACCTCACTGGTGATGCAGATCACTTCTGGTCAGCCAGTCTCTTTGATCATCTCACTAAAGGAGAATCCAAAGGGGAAACTTCCTCATGAATAAGTGGAGCTGCTTCTAATCTCTTCTCATTCAGAATGAATAGATAGTTAAAATCACTCCTCCCTGGCCTAGGGCAGACAGTGTCAGTATCATACTGTTTCTGTTCCCTGACAAGTTTGTTATATTTATGCTCCCTGTCTTATTGCAGTATCTTGTCAATTCCCAGAAAAATATTTTTATACTCAGCATCATATGACATAAACAGAACATCATTAACAACAGAGTGACTGAGTACCTTAATCTCCTTATTGAGTTCAGCAAATTTCCTCTCATTATTAGCAATAATAAGTTCAGTTATCCAACATCCTACATTCCATGGTGTTGAAGAGAATAACTAACTCCTTGTGAAGAATAGAATTATGTATAAGACCTTTTGGGTATTCCAAAATTCTTAAATCCTTTGGTATCTGTCTAATATGGAGGCACTCATAAAGGTAACTGTACTCAAGCTGAACATTTTTCATCTTTCTAAGTTTCTGCTCAAAAAATCCCATTTGTGTTTTAAGGGTGCTCGATGTCACACTATTCGTCAAAGTGTTAATATGATAAACACACTATGAGGTGTTCTAAGTTTAAGAAATTTTAAGAGATTTGTGTTTTATATTCATGATTGTGTACAATGTAGACAAGAAGAAGGAGATATGAACATATTATTAGAATATTGTGAGATGGCATGACAGCACCGATTTAACACTGGTATTAGCACGGGTCTGAATGGCGTTATTTCAATTATGAGTGTTTTCAAAATGAGAGCATTGACTTTCCGATAAGTAGATGTACTTTTACTACTTATGTAAACACAAACACAAGTATAGCTATTTACCTTTTGACATTTTGGTACTATTCATGTTTTTATTTATGCTCTTCTGTGTTTCCCACTGTGCTTTTGTGTCCTGTGTGGACATCACTGATGATTCTTTAATTTTCATTAATTATTCATTACTTTTTGATTGGACAATGATGTTTTTTTAAATGTGGTGGGTGTTAGTGTATGTTACTCTGATGAAGTTCTATATTTCAGAATGAAAACACTTAGTGTATTAACAAATTTGGCTCTGTGACTACTCGCTGACGACATTTGTTTTTTGGATTTAGGGGGACATAGGCCTTCCAGATTTAGAGCCATACTGTGAAGCCACACAACTTAGTTTTTAATATATTTGATTATTTAAGGTACATAATATATGCCTAAATGGAAGCACATGATAGGCATGATGCCCAGTGAGGTAATGGCAGAATCATACATGTGCATTTAGGCAGATTTAGGAAAGGAATATAAGTATTATTTACATCATTCTATACATAAAATTATTAAATAAGTCTACATGTTAAAGGAAGTTAAACCATGAAAAACAAAATTATATCACTATGGTGTTCCATAGAGAGTAGTAAGAAAGACACAGAAGAAAATGTAATGATCATTTGGAGAAGAAAGTAGAAAGAACTGAGATTTTGGGTAGATGATAAAAGGAGAGGAGGTAATAAAATGGCAAGAAACTAGACAAATGTCTGGGTTATTGAACTCATATCAACTTGTATATTCAAGCCTAATAGCAGAGTTCAAAGAAAATATGTAAAGGTTAGATAGTATTTTTTTAAACCACAAATAGGAGAATTTATAATCAAGGCCAGAATAGAAAAGAATGATAAGTAGAGCATATAAGGAGATACTAAAGATAATACAACATAATGGTAAAGCAGGAGGGAGAAGAAGATTAAGTAAAGATTTAACAGATGATCAGTGGAAGGAAGTATGTCTAAAAACAAACACCAGATTCTACCGGACTAATACCTGGTCCAGATACGAAAAATGTCCATGAGTAAACAACAGTTCCAAGTATGACAATGACAATTTTCAGTTCACCGAGGTCCAGACAAGTTTATTTTAGACTAAAAACACATAAGTGCCTTCACAGTGATCCCACTGCTTCATCAGACGTTTTGTCCAGGCAAGTTTATTTTAGACTAAAAACATGTAAGCGCTTTCACAGTGAAAATGTTTGATGAAGCAGTCGAATCACTGTGAAAGCGCTTATATGTTTTTAGTCTAAAATAAACTTGTCTGGACCTCGGTGAACTGAAAACTGTCATTTGTTTTACCTGGAACTGTTGTTTACTCATAGAAGGAAATATGTCTTAATTTTAAATATACAACTAAATTAAGAACATTTAGAATGCTTGCATGTAAATGTTTGCACAGATATTTCTATAACACTAAGAGAATTGAAAACATGTTTCACAGATGAGTCATATGTCGAAGATGTGATGGTTCAGAAAGAGGTTCTTGATAGCATATATTTTGGGAATGTATGGAGTTGCTTTATTACAAAAATGACTCTAGTCTAAGTTTTATACTTTGAAGAGAATTTAACCTCAGCACAAAGATACTTTTGATGACTTGGTGTAAAATAACACATATTAAAGAGGTGAAGGCATTGCTATCTTTAGTGTTGATCGTGGCTAAGAAAGCTAGACCTAGAAAATGAAAACCCAAAGATAAACAATCAATATGATCAATAGGAAAAGGGGAAGGATGATTACAGAGATTAAATTATGGAAGTGAGAAATATTAGAGAATGGAAACAGAACTTCAGAGTAAAAAAAAAAATAATGGGCTGCATGGGATTCTGTAATGGAAACTGAACTTGAAGAGGGCATTGACATGGGGAAAAGTATTTAAGATATATATATGTGTGTGTGTGTGTGTGTGTGTGTGTGTGTGTGTGTGTGTGTGTGTGTGTGTGTGTGTGTGTATTTAATTAAGTAGACTGCCATACAAGGTGTGAAGTCACTGGTCCAACTGCAAGATTTGTAATACAGTCAAAATAAAACAAAATGGACACTAGTTATTTTTCGATCTGCAATTATGTTGTTACTAGCTAACGCGTGTGCTTCACTGTTTTTGTTTAAGGAACAATGTTCAATCAAACTTGAAAATTAAAACTAGATAAAAAAGTTGATTGTGATATTTGGATTTAAATGCTTAACAATGGCAAGTTACTAAAAGATAAAAGTAAGCAAGCACTTACTGTCTGACATTAGATTAGTTTATTAGTATTGTATAAACATGTACTATAGAATGGCTATATCAGCAATCAGTGCCAAAGTAGACCATGCGTGGGGATTGTACAGTATGCAAAAATAAAAATGTGGTAATTAATCATGCATTTACACTGCATAAAAGAGATGTACACTTTGCTGACTGGGGAAATAGTTGAAAAGTGTAAAATTGAATGTAAGATAAGTGGGGGGTGGATAGTAATGCCGAAACTTTGTTTGTAATTAAAGTTTCAGCATTCGGGGTTGAGTGTGTGTGTGTGTGTGTGTGTGTGTGTGTGTGTGTTTGTGTGTCTGTGTGTGTTTTGTTTTGTGGTACTATGAGGGAAAAGATGTTTAGTACCCAAATGCGGAATGTTGGAGTTGGTGCAGGGGTAGGGTAGGGTTAGGGTTAGCACACATGAGTAAAATGGTACAGGGGTCAAAGCCCCCCTGCCACCCTTAACCATATGTGCTAACCCTAGCCCTGTCACTAACCTCAGTCCCACACATTATTGTAGTAAATACCCTTCCCCCTAACAGTACTAATATGCAGAAAAATCATGTCTGTGAGTTAGTGCATCTGGAGCATTTCTCCCTGGGCCTTCGCTGAAAATTGGCTCCTTCCAAGTCGGACTTTCCCGGTAAACAAATGTTAAGTAAAAATAAAAATAAAATAAATAAAATAGTGGTCGATTTTTTTTTTCTTTTTAACTGATTACTTTATAGCAATAGCATTTTGATGAATGGTAAGTTCACCTGTTTTTTTAAATTAAATGTGTCATGCTGATTCAGGAGTAAGATAATTAATAATATACTTGATATAAAAAGTCAGACATTAATCAGTATTAAAATGGATTACAAAAAAGGAATTTACCCTTTTAAAAAGATATACAAAAGTCTTTTCCTTGTCTTTACTTCAAAGAAAAAACATATAAAAACGTATTGGCGGAGACCCCCTGCACCACCTTAATCATTTATATACATCACACTAACACATCTATCCCTTTGCCTAGCTCTTACTCATCCTAACTTGTGAACACACACACACACGCACACACAGGTGTACATGAGGAGAATGTGTCTAATTAAAAACATTGCCTCTGTTCCTGCAATAGCTTATCCAATATAAATTAATTATAATCCTGATGGTAAGTGAAAGAATTAGGTAAAGACACCTGGGCATCTGGAGGTGTCCTCATGTTCAGCAAGTTCCTTAGATTGTTTGGAATTGTAGCGAATGACTAAATGGAATATTTCCCCTTATTTGCTATACAATGACATTCTTCATTTGCAGTCCACAGATAATGTGGTGAGAGGGAATGATGAGGGAGAAGAGAATGAGAAAGAGCCAGCTGAGAGGAAATGGAAGAATGAAAAGTTCTGCTCTGAGTATGAGACATAAGGGAGCAGTTAAGTGATACGTGAGCAGTATACTTAATCAAGAGCAGGTGACCTTTTTGGCAGCAGGAACCAGCTTTTCATTAGACTGGGATATGCAATGCTGCTCTGTTTTAGCTGTCTGGAGTTAAGATGCAGGTAAACTGAAGAGTAGTAGTAGGCTATATTTTATGGCTTACCCATATATATGTGCTGCTACATTCACTGAGCAGTCGAAGGCTGCGAATTTAATGCTGTGGTGTGTGCTTTCACTAAAATGTATTGCACTGTGCGAGTCAGTGGTGCACGTTTCATGTTTTTCCCCCTTCAGTGTGGTACAGCTGTGGAGTTGGTATATATAATTTTGGGAGTTGTGAGGGAAGGGCTTGCTCCCATTTAAAAAAAAAGATTTTTTGTGTTTTTTGTTTTTTTTGGCTCACTGTTTTTAGTATGTAACTTGCAACGAATGGTGAGTAGAAGAATGTTTTTTCAAATTTAATTAGGGAAACCTATAATCTGAAGTAGGGACTTCATTTGTCAGCAACCTGTGGGTCTTGGATCCGATATCGGATCCGAGCCAGCAACTTGTTTCATAGCTAACGGACCCGAGCTCCTAGCTCCTCCCCTCACCCATAATCCCCTGCCAACCCTCCATGACCTCAGATCTAGTTTGCCGCGCTTGTGGATGGCTGGATTCCTTGACCGCTAGCAAAAAATCGTCAGTTAAGTCTGTTTTTCTGTCAAATTTCTCTACCTTAATTTAAAAAAGTGTGTAAGAGTTAGGTTCCCTATAATACAAAATTTTTTTTACATAGTTTTTCCCTCCCTTTGCTGGTCATTAGTGAGTGTGTGTGTGTGTGTTGTGTTTTTGGGGCCTGTGTGTTTGTGTAGCACTCCCTTTTTCTTTAAAGTATGGCTGAGGCCCCAAAAGCCATTTTTTCTAAATGTACCAAGTGTGGCCATAAGCTCTCCCTGGCTGATGGCCACACTCGGTGCGTTCGGTGCCTTGGGGTTGAACACCTCACCTCAGGCTGTACCATTTGTGCAGCGTTCAACCCCAGGGCACTGAAAGAGCGGAGGTCGAAGCTGGTCCTGGCGGGACTTTTGCCCCCGGACTTGGCTCTGGCCTCTGCCGCTCCTGTGGCACTACCACAGGCTGTGGTTATTGCCACTCCTGCCCCCTTCCTTCGGCTGGGACTCAAACTCCCGCTAAAGCACTGGAGGACAGGGAGGCTAGGAGGAAGAAACGGGGGGAGAAGCACCACAAGCGGCAGGCCAAGGCCTCCGCTTCGGCCCCACCAGCTAAGCGGGCTTCTCCCTCCACTGCTTCTAGGTCTCCTCCTCCTCGGCTCTGATCTCCTTGCTTCTCCCCAGGGCCCGAGGAGGCCCGATCTCCATCAAGGTCATCGAGGCGGCATTCCAGGCCTGCCTCGGTGGCCTCTTTGAGATCAACATTCAGCATGTCTGATGCAGACTTGGACCGGATGATGCGAAGATTCATCCAGGCCCAGCTGCAGATGGGAGTGCTCTTGCCTCCCCTCCCTTCGGGGGGGAGCTCGACACCCTTTTTCGCTCCAATTGCTCCTTCTCCGACCCGCTACCCGGGTTCGGAGCATTCGGAGCCGAGCAGCATTGGAGCCGGGGGTGGGTCGGCGCCGACAGTACTTGGTACTTTGGATCCGACCCTGCCCTAGAGTCTGTTGGATCCGACCTCTCGGAGCCGGGGCCCGAGCTTCAGATCCAAGGGATTCAGTGTGCCTTCGGCTTTGTCCAGGTCGGAGCGCACTGGTCCTTCGGATCCAATGGTCTTGGTGCCAGTTCCAATCCCTTCATCGGATCCAAGCGGGAGCCAGCTCTCGGAGCTCAGGGAGAGCAGTTCCCCCTCGGCCTTCGATGTAGTGGAGAGGGCTCTGTCAAGAGCATCCGGACCCCCGGCCCTTGTCTCGGCTCGACCCTGCACTCCCTCTCTGCTAGGCCAGGCTTCCATCACCCGGCCTCAGGGACAGACTGCTTCAATGTCCCAGGTAGTTCCATTGGAACAGGATGTTGCTGGCGAGACCTCCTCAGACAGCCCCCCCGAGGAAGTGCCCCGCAAGCACAAGTGCAAGAGGAGGCACGTGGACTCCCCTGAGTCCTTAACTGAGGACACGGACTTAGATGAAGGGGAAGGCTCCCCAAGATCACCCCCTGAGGATGTCTCCTTTGGAGACATCATGGAGATGCTGAGGATCAGAGGTGGGTGGTCTGCCCCCAAGTCTTCCTCCGACGAGTCCGTGTTTCTGGAGGCATTCGAAGCAGGCCCGTGTACCTCTTGGGTGTCCCCTCCCGCCGACCCCTTGGTGGACCTTATTACCACCAGGGCGTGAAAGGACCCGGACACTGTGGAGCCAATACCCAAACGCCCAGACAGGATACTAAGCCCCCCCGCAGACCGGTCACACTGGAGCAAGGGTCCCCCCGTAGATGCCATGTTGACGGCAGCAGCCACGAAGAGAGAACTAGCTCAGGAGAGCCCCTCAGTCCATCCACCGAGCAAGGAGTCCCACTCGATGGACCGCTTAGGGAAGCGAGTTTTTAGTTCAGCGACCTTCTCGGTAAGGTCTCTGAACTATATGGCACATGTCATCAGGATGCAGCGGATCTTATCAAAGAATACGCTGCCTCCCCCCCTGAGTCCATGTCGGCGGAGGACAAACAATTGTACTCCACCCAAATGGCCACTCTGAGATCCATTTCAAATACCTCTATGCGGCTATTGTCCCACGCCACCGTGGGAGCCGCTAAAGCTAGCGGAGCGGGCCTGGCTCCATCATTGTGACTTTGCAGAGCCCTTTAAAGCGTCCTTTGTGAATGCCCCTTTCGATGGTTCTGCCCTGTTTGGCAAAACGTTTCGCGAGACACTTGTCCAGAGTGAGAAGGATGGGAAGACGTTGTCTGCCGTCAGAGTCCGCTTCTCTGCTCCCCAGCGGTCCTTTTTGAAGAACCAAAAGGGTCAGAAGAAGATGTGGTTCCGGAAATCGCAACATTCCCAACCCGCTCCGGACAACCAGCCCTTCCGTGGCAGAGGAGGACAGGGAGGACGCCGCCCCAGGGGCAGAGGGGCTCCGAGAAACTTTGGGTCCAGAGAACCTTTTTCTGACCGGCCCACGCAGCAGCCCTGAAGGGTTGCCCGACTGCTCCACTCTGGAGGCAGTCGGGGGTGCTTCTCGGAGCACCTAGCGGCATGGGAGTCCATCACGACAGACCACTGGGTGCTTCAAATTATATCCAGAGGGTACAAAATCCCATTACTTCATGTCCCCAAATTCAAGAACCTCCCCGATGTACCACCCGATCAGAGGGACGCTGCAGCCACAGAAATTCAGCAGCTGCTAAGAAAAAGAGCCATCCAGCCTGTCCCCCAAGACCAGCTCGGATTAGGGTTCTACTCCAGGTTCTTTTTGGTGCCAAAAAAGATGGGGAACTTGAAACCGATTCTAGACCTGTCCCGTTTGAACCTGTCGGTAACCAAGGAAAAATTCCGAATGGTCACTCTTCAATCTATTCTCCCCCTTCTAAGGGAGAATGATTGGATGCACTCTATAGACCTCAAGGATGCGTACTACCACATTCTAATGGACAGACAATCCAGGAGGTTCCTCCGCTTCCGGCTGGAAGCCAGTCCCTACCAGTTCAGGGTCCTTCCCTTTGGCCTCACCACAGCCCCCAAGGTGTTCACCAAGGTATTAGCAGTGATTGCAGCCCACCTGAGACTCCAGGGAATACAGGTCTTTCCGTACCTGGACTGGCTCCTGACCGCCCCAACAAGGCATCTACTTTGCTCAGCCAGAGATTTCTTTCTCCACCTAGCCCCACAGTTAGGCATCACCATCAATGCCGACAAATCCTTTCTGGCCCCGACACAAGTCATAGAATTCATAGGAGCCAGAATAGACACCAGAGATCTACGAGCCTTTCTGACGTTGGAACGACTACGGAATTTGCAACTTCATGTGTGGGCTATCCTCCAATCAGAGACCCCACTGGTGGAATTGGTCCTGAGGGTGCTGGGCTCCATGGCGGCAGCGATAACACTCCTTCCATGCGCCCGTCTGAACATGTGGGTACTGCATTGGACCCTTCTAGTACAATGGTCCTTTCTGTCTTTTCCTCTCCATCACCCCATTGCTATCAGCAAGGCTTGCAGGAAGGCTCTATTATGGTGGCTCCATGCTCCGGACCTCCATACGGGCCGACCCTTCTGCACCTCTCCCCCTCTCACCACGGTGACCACAGACGCCTCCCGTCTCGGGTGGGGAGGCATTATTCAGGCAGGACCGTCCAAGGCACGTGGAACGATACAGAGACCTCCCTGCATATCAACGTTCTGGAGATGAGAGCGGTGCTGTACGCGTTGCAAGCACTTCAGAATCTCCTCCCCGTAGGAACAATTGCAATTCAGTCGGACAACATGTCGGTTGTCTGGTACATCAACAAACAGGGGGGAACCAGGTCTTACCCTCTATGCCGCGAAGCCATGAGAGTGTGGGAATGGGCGATTTCCACCAACCGCTTTCTGATTGCAACGCAAATTCCAGGGTGGGCCAACATCCTAGCGGACAAACTCAGCCGCACCCTTCTTACCCCGTATGAGTGGTCTCTCAACCCACTAGTAGCAAAACAGATATTCGCAATATGGGGGCAACCCTGCTGCGATCTTTTTGCCTCTCCCTCAAACACCAAATGCGGCAATTTCTTCGCTCTGATTCCCCCTCCAGAGGAAACGCCAAGAGACGCTCTGGTGCATGCTTGGCCACCCGGTCTACTTTATGCCTATCCTCCTCTCCCCTGATGCTGCAACTCTTACAGAAAGCCTCGCGGTTGGGGAGCAGGATGATCCTCATTGCCCCATTCTGGCCTCGGCAAATTTGGTTCCCTTACCTGTGGTCTCACCTAGTGAATCCCCCTTGGATTCTGGATCCCAGTCCGGATCTAATCTCCCATCCGTCGGACTTACTGACCCCAAATCTGGACAATCTGAAGCTGACGGCTTGGTTGCTCCAGTTCCACTCCTAGTTAGGACTCCCGGTATCTCTTCACCAGTCAAAGCCATCCTTGTGGCAGCGCATAAGCCCTCCACCAAGAAAGTGTACCGCAGTAAATGGAAACGTTTCTCCATCTGGGTGGAGCATCATAATCTAGATCCCTTTACGGCTCCTCTTCCATCCATATTAGACTTCCTAACCAAACTTTTTCAGGAAGGCGCTAGTTGCTCAACTGTCAAAGTGCAATTGGCTGCCATCTCCCATTACCATGTGGGACATGACACAGGGCCCTTGATGTCGGCCAAATTGTGTAAAACCTTTCTCAAGGGCACCTTTTTGCTTAGACCCCCTATAAAAGAAGCCGTACCTCCTTGGGATCTTTCACTAGTTCTTCAAGCCCTGACTGCTCCACCTTTTGAACCTGCTGCTTCAGTAGATCTCAAATACTTGTCCTGGAAAACAGCATTCCTTGTAGCCATTACTTCTGTGAAAAGAGTTTCGGAGCTGCAAGCTCTTTCTGTGAAGCCTCCTTATTTGATCTTTCATCCGGACAGAGTGTACCTCAGGATCAATCCCTCTTTCCTTCCCAAAATAGCATCAGAAACCAATATAAATCAATCCATAAATTTACCGGTTTTCTTTCCTAAATATCAGAATAAAGGAGAGTACAAGCTGCACTCATTAGATGTTCATAGGCAGCTACATTTTTATACTCATAGAACAGCTGGTCACAGACAATCCGACCAGCTGTTCATTTCATTTGCCAAATTTAATTTGGGGAAAGCAATATCAAAAATCTCTCTATCACGCTGGATTTCACAATGTATCCTGTTAGCGTACCAAGCTTCTGGGAGACCCGCACCTGAAGGAGTTCGCACACATTCCACTCGTTCCATCTCTAATGTTAATGACTTTGTTGCATTTTCTGTGATGAGAGACATGATTTTGTAGTTTAGTTTGTTTTTTTTTTTCCTGGCATGGCTTCCAAAGATCACTGTCATTGCTCTGATGAAGTGATAACAAGTGATTTCTTACTGAACCACAATAAGGCCTTATTAGGTTCTTGCTGATGGTAGTTGCAAGCTGAAAGCAGCTATGACATGACATTAGGGTGTAAGAGTATGGGTCTATATCACATGGTTGAAAGCTAATAATAGCGAACGACCACAACTTCGAAAACACTGGAAATCAAAGTTGTTATTGTGGGGGTCGCACTACAGTGTAGACAGGGGTATTTGCCCTTTCCTCACTGTAATGCGATCTCGGAGTTGGTATATATATTTAGCAGGGGGTGTGGGTCCCCCACAATTGCAACTTCGAGTTCCGGTGATGTCCTTCAAGGATGCATCTGCAGTCCTTACAAATGGGTTGTCCTGTCGTCAGGCAGCCCTTCGGTCGGCCGGATTCCAAAGTCTGGGCCTGGCTTCGGCTGGTGTCGCTCTTCACCCGACGTCATAGCTGCAGTTATTCGGGTATAAAGACATCAGCCGACGCCATTTTCCTCAGTCTTTCTTGCCGCGTGGCGCCCGAAGCAGAAGCTGTTCGCAAGTGCTGGTCGGTCAGATCCAGAGATACCGAATACTACTTCGAAGACTTCTAAAAAGCTAAGTACCCCGTTGGGGACTCTTTCTTGCCTCAGCCGATGTCAGAGAAAGTTAATAATTGTTTATCCTGTGGGAAACAAATACCTCATAAGGATTTCCACTCCTACTGTATACATTGCTTAGGCCCAGACCACGACGTAGCAGCTTGTTTAGCCTGCTCTTCTTTTAACCGACGGACGCTCAGACGTCGGTCGGAGTTTGCTGAACAAATTTTCGGCTCTGATTTTGCCTACATTATGCCGTCGGACCCTCCGACAGCACAAATTTCGAAAAAACGAAAAGAAAAGGACCGACACTCGCGGTCCGCGGTTTTGGCCGAAACCGCGATTAAGCAAACCGCGAGTGTCTCGGTTTCGGCCGAAACCGAGCTAGTGGTTCTTTCTTCAGCTGAAACCATGCCTTCTACCGAGGCCTCTTCTAACCTGGTAGAATCTGCCTCTGAAAATCAGCCTTCTGTGGCGGTTTCCCAGGATTTATCAGACACAATCCCACTGGATATTTCCACCCCTGCACGTGGAGCTGCTAGGCCTCCTGCAGCCATGTCTATTAAGGCCTTTGCCAGGGCCAAAGCAGCCAAAGCTTCAAAATCTGTGCCTGCCAAACCACCCCCACACAGGCCCAGCACTAGCTCTCATATGTTATCTTTGGCTGAGGATTTAATTTCTTTAATTCGTGGTTCCCAGCCCCATCCAGACAGGTCCTCTCTTCCCCCTCCAGAAAAGAGGCCTAGAGCAGAACCCCCTGAACCAGTATCCTCTGATGGTTCTTCTGATGAATCAGAACATTCAGAACTTCCTGAGGCTCCTTATTCTCCTTACGAAGACTCTGATGCTGAAGAGTCCATTCCTTCAGCCTCTCCGCCTGAGGAATTTTCCTTTGGGGAAACATTGCATGCTATGAGAGAACAATTTCAGTGGCAGGGCCAAGATTTTTCAGACTCCAGGAAAAGGCTTAGAACCTTTCTACATTTGCCACAACATAGGCCTTTGGCTATTCCTCCAGTTCTTTCTGTTGTAGATGATGCATTTAATGATGCTTGCACTGCTCCTGATTCTTTACCTCCGGCTCCTGCTAAGCCCGATAGGTTCTACAGGGTCCCGGACACTCACCATCATTTATACAAGGCTCCCTTGGCAGATCCAGAGACCATCGCTCAGGGCCCTAAAGCTGTAGCTACTACTTCCACTAGAAACCCCCTCCCCTCTGAAAGGGAATCCAGATCCTTAGAGAGATGGGGTAAAAAAGTTTACACTTCTGCAACCTTGTCAGCTAGGGCTTTGAACTGCCAGTTTCATATGATTCAATATCAAGAGTTTATGCTTGACCAGTTAACTAAAAAGCTTTCCTCTGAAGAATCTTTAGATAAGAAATATGTTCAGGAAATGGTATATAACATACAGCAGGTTAGTAACCATTCTTTAAAATGTGGCTATGATGCACTGGAGGCTTCCTTTAGATCAGCCATGACTGGCACAGTTATCAGGAGACATGCATGGTTGAAAGAACAAGCATTACCAGACCATGTCAAATCAAAGCTCTTGGATGCACCCATGGACAAGGTCAATTTATTTGGTTCCCCTGCTCAACAGGTGCTAAAAAAGATGGAAGAGAAGGCAAAATCTGTACAAACGGTGAAAGATTTTTTGCAGGTTCAACCTCCAAGGTTTAGCAGGAACTGGCCCTCCAAACATTGGTCCTTTCCAGATTCCTCTAAGGCCCAGAGAGGCAGGAATAGGCGTTCAAGAGGCAGAAACCAATCCAGAGGTACCTACAGGGGACGCCAATGGCAAGGTAACAACCAACGAGGTACAAACGCAGCCACCACCACAACAACAACTCAATCACAGTGACTTGGCAGTGGCACCGCCTACCAGGGAACAACTAGAAGCACCTTTAGGCGGAAAACTAACATTATTCTCAAAAAACTGGCACTGCATAACAAGAGAAAAATGGATTTTACAAACTATACACCAAGGTTACAGGTTCCATTTCCATACTCTACCAGGGAAGAGAGGAATGCCAAACCTACCACCTTCTCAAAGGACAGAAGCTCTAAAACAAATATCTCAGCTATTAAGAATGAGAGCTGTGGAAAGGGTACCAACTATGGAGCAAGGAAAAGGATTTTACTCCAGACTCTTCCTGGTACCAAGGAAAGAAAACAAATGGAGACCCATTCTAGACCTGTCCGCTTTAAACACATTCCTTATTGTTCCAAAATTCAAAATGCTGACCCTACAGCAACTTCTTCCCATGCTGGGCAGGGAGTCTTGGCTGGTAACTCTAGATCTCAAGGAGGCATACCTGCACGTCCCCATAAGACCAATTTGCAGTAGATACCTCAGATTTCTTGCAGGATCAGAGCATTATCAATTTTCAGCATTGCCTTTTGGCTTATCTACTGCGCCCAGAGTGTTCACGAAATGCCTGGCATCAGTAATTGCTCATTGCAGGCTTCAGGGAATCCAAATTTATCCATACCTGGACGACTGCCTGATACAAGCGGACAACAAAAGCAAACTAGCAGAAGACTTACAAAGAGTCATTTACCTGCTGCAAGCCTTGGGATATACAGTCAATATAAAAAAGTCAAGGTTGACTCCATCCCAAAGAATAACCTTTCTGGGTGCAGAGCTGGACACTTCAAAACAAATGGCATTCCTAACTGCAGAAAAGAAAGAAAAACTACCTCTCTACTTCTTGGCATTAATAAAGCAGAACCACCTAACTGCAAGAAAAGTACTGCAAGCTCTAGGATTCATGGCATCCTGCATAATCCTGGTCCCTCATGCCAGGCTGCATATGAGAAAGCTTCAGTGGTACCTAAGGAATTTGTGGTCCCAGCACAAGCACAGCCTAGAAGCCAAAATTCCAATAATCCCATGCCTGAAACAAGAGTTCCTATGGTGGGCTCATGCCTGTCAATCAAACCCAGGATTACCCTTCTGCAACAGCCAACCAAGCCAAACCATCACGACAGATGCCTCAGACCTCGGTTGGGGAGCACACATGCAGGGCAAGTGCATACAAGGCTTATGGACTCAAGAACAACTGCGCCTGCACATAAATCTAAAGGAAATGCTGGCAGTAAAATTGGCAATCCAGTCATTCCGACCATTTCTCCAAGAAGGCCAGTTGATGATAAGGACAGACAACACCACAGTTATGTGGTACATCAACAAACAGGGGGGCACCCATTCATATCCTCTATGCCGGCTGGCACTGGACCTATGGGATGTGGCCCTGACCTACAACATTCAGTTACAAGCAATCTTTGTACCAGGAAAAGAAAACATTCTAGCAGACATATTAAGCAGAACAACCACAGATGCCCACGAATGGATGCTTCATCCGGACATCTTCAAAGCCATCACAAAGAAATGGGGATTACCACAAATAGACTTGTTTGCATCTCCGGTCAATCACCAGCTAAAGAAATTCTGCATGAGGACGTACCACCCACTTGCTTGGAAGGTGGACTCCCTTTCTTTCAGTTGGAAAAGCCTGACAGCATACGCTTTCCCACCACTTCCTTTGATGCACAAGGTGCTTCTGAAGATCAAAGATGACCATCCCAGGATCATTCTGAAAGCTCCAGACTGGCCAAGACAACATTGGTACCCATTGCTGAGGAGCATGTCTCGGGAACAAATATGGACATTACCCCTGAGCCCATTATTGTTAACACAGAACAATTACAGAATACTGCATCCAAACCTAAAAACTCTGCAACTAACTGCCTGGAACATTACATGACAGCAATTAACCCAAACTTATCCCAAAGGGTTAAAGACATAATCCTGGAGGCACGCAGACCTTCAACAAGAAAGAATTATGCTGCAAAATGGAAAAGATATTTCATTTGGAGTACTGCAAAGGGAGAAGATGTGACTCTAGTAAACATGGCCAACATCCTGGAGTACTTGGCAGAGCTCTTCCACACAGGCCTGTCCTACTCTTCCATCAAGATACATGCATCAGCTATTTCAGCACAGTATAGCTTGGATCCTCCTGTCTTCTCTCATCCCCTGCTCAGGCAATTTCTGAGAGGAATTAAAAATGTGAAACCTCCCAGGAAACCACCAGTGCCAGCATGGGACTTGAACTTTGTGCTAGAAATTAACACTTCCTCCCTTCGAACCAGCAGCGACAGCAGAATTACAATACTTATCATGGAAGACTGCTTTTCTACTGGCAATAACCTCAGCTAGAAGGGTCTCTGAACTACAGGCACTAATGGCAGTACAACCCTTCCTGATCTTCCATCAAGATAGAGTGTCTATGAGAACAAATCCTACATTTATGCCTAAGGTGGTATCCAGAGTGTCATTAAACCAGGCTATTCACCTTCCCACATTCTTCCCAAACCCACAGAACAGGGGAGAAAGGCTTTTACATACCTTGGATGTACACAGGCAGTTACACTACTATCTGGACAGGACTAAGTCCAATAGAAAAACTGACCAGCTACTGGTAGCATATGCCACAGGAAAGGAAAAAAAAACAATTTCAAAACAGACAATCTCCAAATGGATAGGAAATTCCATCAGATTTTGTTACTCCTACCATGGAAAGAAAACTCCAGAAAACATCAGGCCTCACTCCACGAGAGCTACAGCCACTACCACAGCTTTCTTACGAGGAGTGGCTACCAAGGACATTATAGAGGCTGCTACTTGGACCTCCGTGCATACATTTGCCAAGCATTACAATTTGCCTTTATACTCTAGATCCCGAGCAGGTTTTGCCACTGCTGTTTTGCAAGGGATCCTAGCTACACCATAATCACTACTCTTCCTCCTCCCCTTGCTTAGCTATGGTATTCTACCCATTTGTAAGGACTGCAGATGCATCCTTGAAGGACATAGTACAGTTTTGTACCTACCATAAATGTAGATGTCCGAGAGGAATGCATCTGCAGTCAGGATTGCCCACCCTCCTTCCCCTCTGAGGTACTCCTAGGGTATTTGCCAGCCTCCAGCTAGCTTGGGGGGGTCTATTATGGTGTATTTGTTTGTATATATGTACATACATGCTTATTTTTATGTTTACTTTCTATTATTTGGAATCATTGGCATTTATCCAAATTTAGCCTTCCAGGAGGGCACCTGGCATCTGGGGCAAGAAACACTGAGGAAAATGGCGTCGGCTGATGCCTTTATACCCGAATAACTGCAGCTATGACATCGGGTGAAGAGCGACACCAGCCGAAGCCAGGCCCAGACTTTGGAATCCGGCCGACCGAAGGGCTGCCTGACGACAGGACAACCCATTTGTAAGGACTGCAGATGCATTCCTCTCGGACATCTACATTTATGGTAGGTACAAAACTGTACTTTTTCGAAGTTGGGGTCATTCGCTATTATTAGCTTTCGACCATGTGATATAGACCCTAAGAGTATATGTATAGTTAGAGGTTGTGGTGGTGGTTTAGGATGGATCTACTTCATTTGTTGTGTAACAAATTTCTTAAAAATACAAAGTAGATGACAGTTTTGCCAATGTTTGATTTAGAAAAAACTACTTTTCTGCTTTTGCCCTCACATCTCTCTGCATGGAGCCTTACCTTGCACATGCCTGATTTATTCTAAGTAACTTCAGTTACTGAACCTCAGGGAAAGGAGAGAAAAAAATAAAATCAGACCCCCATGCATTAACCAAATATGGTTGAATTTTTTTGAAGATTTACCACATTCATAACTGGAAAAGGGTGTGTTCAGATGAACAGACGACTTCCACTTATGATGAGGAACTTAAAGTAGCTGAAAAGTGGTTAACTGAGAATTTAATACTGAAGCATCCAGGGCAGGAGTTTTTTGTGGCTAAGAGAGGATAGTGTTTAATGTGAAGTTTATATTAGTGTTTAATGTGAAGTTTCTATTATTCATCTAGAGGCACTGGATAATATCTATACAGAAATGAAATTCTTGAATGAGTAGCAGGTGACTGATCAATTTAAAGACAATTGACCATATTGCTGATCGTGACTACTGTTAGGTTTCTTTCATCCATGCATCTGTAATAAGTGTTGTTGTGGTACATTGTCCTGTCATGAATGTATACTGCTCATCACAGGGAAGTCCTAATAGAAAGTGACATTATTTAGTTTTACAGACGGACTGGAGTCAAAGAGTTTTGAGAAGGAAAGAAGGAGATATGCAGGTCAGAAGTTTCTGATACTGATGAATGGTCCAGTTGTAAAAAGTGAGACAAAATGATGTAAATTTTTGAACTATGAGAAAGAGAAGTTGAAGATATGCTGGAAAAGTATTGCTGTAAGTCCATTTATATTGTTATATTAGTTCTACACCTTAAATTCACCGTGACATGTAGTTCTTTTGGGCTTCAGCATGGTTCTGAATAGTTTCTTCTAATAAAGTTAGGTGAAAAATATGTATTAAGGTTTCAGAAATTTAGGCCAAAGACCATAAACTCCAGACTGTCCATGACTGAGAATGTTATTGAGCTATTATTTGCTTCTGAAATATAACTCATTTAGGATATATTATGTTTGCTTTATGATTGCGATGGTAGTGACAGGCAATGTGAACTCCCTTGATGGTAGGCTATTGCAAAATATCTGGAAAAAGCATCAGCAAAGTCAATAGCAACTGTCATTCCAGCTAAGTGGGTTTTCAAGTTAATTTTTAAATTAATTTATTTGTTAACCGGGTAAATGAACTGGCCATCATGAACCCTTTTCTGGCACACCCTGGGCCACAACGGTTAATGCAATATACATACACATACACACACACACACACACACACACACACACACACACACACACACACACACACACACACACACACACACATGAACACTTCAGAGTGGTCACAGTTTTGGGATGTGGAAGTAAACTGACATACCTAAAGAAATCCCTTGCTTGCAGAGACGCAGAGTACATGAAAAACTAAAGAGATTGTAATCAAAGATTAAGACTGAATCCTGGGCCATTTAGCTGTGAGGCAGATATCTTAACCACCGATATATTAATTTTCCAGTGACACAACAAGCAAAATAATTAACTTCTTTTTAGAATGATATGAGGTTGCAAAGATACAACTGTTGTCACTCACTGAAGTAAGTGGTCAAGCCAGGTATAGAAATAAGGAGCATAGGAGGCGGAGCCTAGATGGCCAACTGAAAGCAGCACTTTTTAGAGCTCCACAAATTAGCCTAAAAAAGCAGGAAAATATCAAGCTTTTTCAAACAAAAACTTCTAAATATTATAGAGTAACTCCTGAACTAACTTCTCAGCAAATTTGGAGTATTTCCATAGAAATTTTCCTGTCAAACATTCCGGAGACAAATCTCACTTTGAAAAAATGAGCAACTCAAAAAATACTCAGAAAGCACTCTGAAGAAAGAAATCCAATTGATGTCTTCCACCCTGCATGAACTGTCTCTAAAAATGGATGCATTTAAAGGCAATCTAGGAAAGCTTAAGGAAAATTGTCAAAAACAAACTGATGCCTTAAGAGAATTACTACAACAGCAGCAGTCAAAAATCACAGATATTGAAACTTTAGTAAATGACATAGAAGGGAGACTCAAAGTGGAAGAAAATCAATCCGAAACTTTATATCAGCACAACAACTGGCTTATCAGTAAGGTGGATGACTTGGAGAACAGAGAGAGGAGAACAAACATAAGGATTTTTGGATTACCAGAGAGGTCTGAAGGTGAGGATAATGTCTTGTTTCTAAACTCTTGGCTACCTGAAATTTTAGATCTTAAAGAAGGTTTATCTTATGGCATAGAGAGGGCACACAGAGCTATAGGAAAACCTATTTCTTCTTCACCTTCTACAGCACCGAGATCTATAGTAGTAACATTTTTATCCTATACTGACAAAGAACTAGTACTCAAAGCAGCATGGAGGAAAAGTCCATTGAAATATAATCAAAGTCAAATCAAGTTTGATAATGATTATTCCACTAGAGTATTAGAAATGAGGAAAAAAGTATGGCCACTTGTGAGACTACTGAAGCAGAACAAAATAAAAGCTCAGCTGATATACCCTGCAAAGACAAGAATTTTCTACTCAAATGAAATGAGAATTTTTAATGATTCAGAGGAAGCCTTCACTTTCATCAAGAATAACAGCATAATATCTATACCATAAGAAATGGACTGGTCTTCATCCTCATCACTGAAAAGATCTCCGGACAAAAATGCCTGGACTGATGTGAAAAAAAAAAAAGAAAGAAACAAAGGACTGAATCCAAAAACACAGCATCCACAATTACTCTCAAAGAATCTACTAAGAACTGAATCGTCTTAAAAAAAAAAAGTATGTACAATCATTTTTTAATGTATCTGTTACAATGTGTTTATTACAATATATAGCTCTCCTTTTCTTTTTTTTTGAGCCACTATACATCGGAATATCTTCATATAGTTAGCAGCAACATAGATGCTAAACATATAAACAGTTTGAATAGAGTTTATGTCATATTTTGTATTTTGTACTTTTTTTTCAGTTTATTCACTAGGTTAGATTAATAAATAGAAGGGAAATTTCTGTCGTGGGCTTATAGTGAACCTCAATGTTTTCACTATGTTGCAGTTTCATCTTTGATATGAACTGCTTGATCTGGCTGCATTAATTTTCGAGTGAACTGCGTGAAATATTGAAAGGTCACTTAATAACCTATTTTGCAATATAACAGTGACTATAACAGTGTTACTGTCCATGTACGTATATAATCTCACAATATTTGGTATAAACAAGCAGTCGCCGTTAAACAAATTACTTTTTAAAAGTATGGTTTTCTGAGAAGCTCTCCATTGACTAAACACCCTTTCTGGTGCAGCTCAAGCTTCTCAGAGTGCCAAGATACCTCACAGCTGCTCAGGCTTCCTCTTCTGAGTGGCTGCGATACACAAGGTATATCCAAGCACTAGTTTTATTTAGTATAAAGAGAGGAAAGAAAAGAAATATTATTGAAATAAAAGTAGAGAGTTGAATAACACATGCTTACTGGAGAACTGCACACATGTGCTAATCGGCGCTGATGTTCTCTGGCATTTGATCCACATCGTGATTTTCTGTGTTGCTGGAGATGGGTATTAGAGGAGCAGAGCTTGTGGAGATTTGCTTGCTTCAGCCTTTTTATTATTGTTTTGCTATAGAGAGTTAGAGATTGCAAGCGAAATGTATGAGACATTGAGGAGACTTGTGTTAGCAAATTTGCGCATATTCATACACTTCCTCACTCTTTTAAAGAGACAGGCAATATTTTTTTTTGGCTCCTCTTGAACACTGCCTTGATATGACTTTTTGTTGCAAAACAACTCTAACGGAAATACTATACCTACAATTGCCATGTTAAAACATTGTAATTAGAATAAACAATTACAGATTTACTTGTTTTGCATTAACTTCATAGTGTTACCCAACATCTGTTGTTTCTGATGTGTAAACATAAGCATTTCCTTTTACATTTTTTGATACCACTACTGTTCCACTTTGTCTCACAGCTACACCTAGATGAGATTAAAACTCAGAATTGATCAAGCAAATAATCTTTTTCAGACAATTTGTTTTTTTAGAATGTTACAATTCCAGAATGCTTCTCTTATGGGTTTATACTTGAAAAGAAAAGAACTTCAAGAGAATCATGATATCTGTTGCTTAGATTAAGACTTTAGATAATTTTATAGAAAACAAAATAAGAAATGGCAGTCTAATATAGATTCAGGTCTGTAATTCCAAAAGGCAGCATTTACTTTGACAAAATACTAAGGCCATTAAGACCTGGGACACTTAAATTCAGTCAGTAAATGGATAAACAGACAATATTTATTATTAAGGGGGGTAAATGAGAGATGCCCACAGTTAACTTGGTGAGTTTTTAAAGCTTATTATTAAAAATTGTATTTGGTAGCAGCACCACACCAATTAAATTCCCTGTTGATAAGATAAACTAAATCTGCCTAAGTTTTCTAATTAAAGGCAGAAAATATTATGGCATCAGTTACAGCAGACAAATATGAGTTAATAAAAGAGTACTCAGTTGATCAACAAGTAACAGGATCAAATGAATTTGGATAAGGCTTACTCTGATGGAGAAACAAATGGTGATGGATTTTGAAAAATATTCACTCAGACAGAGGAATTTACCAAATTAGAATGTGATGCTTAGACATGAACATTCTGGAAAATTTAGAGTTTTGGACTCTAATGTTTGCAAACTACTGGTTTCTCTTCTCTCAGTTATCCGCTAAAAAATAAAGGCTCTGGAAGGAGCAATCTGATTTGTAATTGAGGACTAGATTGTATCCACAGAAATGCATTGAAAGTTTACTTAGAGTTTAATTTCTTACCTAACCTTCTTTTCATAAGAAATAATTGATTCAGATGTATCTTATACATAGCTGTTATTCTAAATAAGCCAGTAATTTATTAATTTGTTTTTTTCTTTGATAAAAGACATTAGTTGAGTTAATTATAACTAATTTATACGTAAATTAAAATCTATTTTATTATATAAATTCAATTGATCTCCAATAATTGATCTCCAATAATTAGTTATGGAGCTCAAAAGGTACTTTTATTGATATGGTATGATGGACAATCTGACAGATTATTTTTATCTGTTGGTTTGGGAATGTAAATCAGTCCATGTACAGTGAGGGAATTTTTGAATTGTTGAATTTTTTTTTGTGCTTAATTGTTTTTTACTACTGTTTTTTTTTGCAGGTCTGAACTAAAATTCATAACATATTCTTTAGTAATAGGAATCAATCTGATAATAAAAAATAGAAGGGACAAGAAACTTGAGAAGTAAAATACCAAAGAAGAGTTATAGGTTTGACTAGATTACAAGTATAATTTAAAATATGACAACCAAGGAACAACTTATGGATCTTACATTACTTTCTCTAAATATCAGTGGCTTGAACAATCCTAAGAAGAGATCAAATATATTAAGATATCTAAAATTAAATGAAGCTCAGGCGGTATTCTTATAAGAATCACATTTCAAAACCAATGATGAACACATTTGGAATCCACATGAATATTTAACATTAGCTCATTCCTGATATAAAACAAAAAAGAGGAGTAATAATTTTATGAAAAAGAAAGTTATTAATCCCCAGATCATTTACAAATATGAAGGTTAAGATGGTCTTCTAGCACTTGTTATCCTAAAGTTTAATAATAGGATTTGGACTTTAGTAAACTTATTGGTTTCCTGGCATAGGTAGAAACTTGCATCTTAAGCCTATAGCAAAGCTACTTACAAACTGAAATGAAAGTCACAACCTAACTGATACATTCAAATTTAAAGAAGACCATTCATTACTATTTTCCCATCAAGATCTTAGATTTTAATAGCCACACAAGAATAGATAAAATATATGTATCACAAGAGCTAAATACAAAAATAAACAAATTTCTAATAAACCCCTGCCCCTTATCAGATCATAATTCTCTTATTCTTAATATTCAAATAGACTTTAAAAGATTGTAACCAAGGACAAACGCCAACAATACAACAAATGAAGTGAGATGGAGGCAAAACGCCAATAAGCAGAATAGTAACAGCAATCTACAAGCGATTATACTGCATCCGATATTCAAATACTGTAAAGATTCTTCTCAAAGCACACCACCAGCATAAAATTAATTCCTTTATTATTTACCTAGGTTTCGTTCGCTCCAACGAACTTCATCAGAATACAAAGCACAGTTTGTGAAGCTTGCTTAAATACAAAACCCTCCCTAATTAATTGCTTAATGAATTTCAATTTACTTGTGCACAACCTATTTAATTGATAATTTCGTTTTAAAGAAACACATTTAAAAACTGCTCCAATGGTTATTAATCAAAAAACTGTCAAATAAAATAAATAAAATATAACAAAATAAATGTATATATATATAGTACAACCTAACTACTTAATGCCACTAAATATATTAATACAATTAATTTCAATAATCCTATAAAACTGCATATATAACATATTAAAAATGATATGTATTGTGCCTTTGCTACTTAAATATTCTAATATAAATAGTAATGTGAATATAATGAAAAAAATAAAAAATTAAAAATTACAATAATATTATATAAACAATGTATTCAAACCATGTGCTTATAATAATTCTTTCTAATGTAATATTATATAATAAATATGAATTTCATTGATAATTTTATCAATATTATATAATAAATATGAATTTCATTGATAATTTTATCATTTGTACTAAACTAATTTCGTTTAGAAAAACAACAACAACAATTGATATGTTGTATAATCAATTCTGATTCATTAAATGTAAATATTTTATTATTTTAAAGTATACATATTTCATGTGCATAGTTTTTATGTCCCTTTTAGTCTATTTATTTTTAATATAGGCATTATAGTATGGTATTCATTTAAACCAGGTAAGTTGTATGAGTCCAAAAGAATCTGCCATTTCAATTCCTTCATATCCAAATGATACTGTGTAATTTTACCCTGCTGATCATATATTACTTGATTGATAACACAAAATTTGAATTTATGATCTACATTACTAATAATATGCCTGGCCAAGGCATTTGTTGTTTTTAGATGTTGAATATCTAATAGATGTTCTTTGATACGATCCCTAAAATGCCTATTAGTTTTTCCTACATAAAAAGCCCTGCAGTGTTGACATATAGCAAGATAAACAACATTTGATGTATAACAATTAAAGTGTCCATTGAAATTAATCCTACAACCATTTACAACCATTTCGGTGCCGGTACAGTGAATATAACTACATACAGAACACCTACCACATTTAAAATTTCCTTTAGTTCTAGTGTTATATCTTTCCAAGATATCATTATTATATTCAAATAAGTTTTTAAATGACGGACTTTTTCTATATACAAACTTAATTTGCCCCTGAAATAGTTGACCCCACGTTTTTTCTCTTACCAGCATATTCCAATTTCTTCTAATGATTGACTCAATAATTTCAAAAGTGTCATTATAAGTTGTTATATATACAGGAGTATCATTATGCTTAATTTCGCCCCTAGATGTATTTATAGTACATACTTGTTTTGAAAATCCAGATTTTAATATTGCTTTATATGTACCATTGCTCCTTTTTTCTTTAACTTCATTATATATATTTTGACAAAGTTGTTCAGGGTAGCCCCTATTGGTAAATAAATGTATCATATATTGTAATTCATCTAAGAAATCTTGTTCTTCACTAATCATTCTGGCCGCCCTGACCATCTGCCCTTTTATAATAGCTTTCTTCTGATGGTCAGGGTGCCAACTATTAAAATGTAAGTATGAGTTTGAAAATGTTGACTTTCTATAAATGTTTGTTTTTTAAACTATTAACTTCCTTATTGTATATAATTTTTACATCTAAATATGTGATGTCATTTTGACTAACCTGATAAGTAAAATTCAAAAATCTAACTGTCGTATTAATATATTCAAGGAACAAATTTAAAGCATTCTTATCATGGTCCCAGATGATAAAAATATCATCTAGGTATCTGGTATACATTTTAATATGCTGGTAATGTTCAGTTTTAAATATATAATTGTTTTCCCAGTAACTCATGATTAAGTTAGCATACATAGGGGCACAAGGTGCCCCCATTGCAACTCCATTAATTTGCTGGTAATAACTACCCTCATAGTATAAAAAATTATTATATAATACTATTTCCATCAAATTAATAAACGTATTAATTCTTTCTTGCTCATACAAATGTGTTTCATATATTTGTTCTTCAAGCCATATGAGCCCAATATCATGTGGTATAGTTGTAAAAAGGTTGCATACATCCACTGTAACAAAATGATATTCACCTTCCATTTTAAATTCTTTTAATCTACTTAAAAAATCCCATGAATCCTTTGTAATATATGGGAATCTTGACATACTCTCTTTGAAATAGTAATCCAAAAAATGACTAATGTAGCATGTTTTGCTTCTTTTCCCATCTACAATAGGTCGAAATTGTAAATTATTCAACCCTTTGTGTATCTTAGGTATGCCAAAGATTCCACTTATTACAGGATTATCACTATATAAATATTCATGTTCTATTTCCGATATTTCTCCTTGGTATAACATATCATCCAATAGCAAATCTATTTTCTTAAAGGCAATATTAATTTCATGTTTACTCACTTCCGTATATGCCTCACTCAGTAACATGTTAGTCATATAAGAAATATAATCACTGTTATCAGTGATAACCATTCCATTGCCCTTATCGGGCCTCATAATTCTAATATGCTTATTGTTACATATTTCCTTGAGTATAATTTGCTCCTCTTTTGTCATACTGGAATGTATATTATCCTTATATGTTTTATGAAACATTCTCATATCGTATTCACTTATTTTCTCAAAAGTAGCAATATTATCATTCATGGGAGGATTAAATAAACTTGGTTTGCTGAACTTTTTGTGTTGCTTATTATGGCCATCCATATCATTCTGAAAAAATACTTTTAGATTTAATTTTCGGGTAAACAATTTTAAATCCAATACAGATTCCACTAAACTACCTTTCTTGCATGGGACATAACTAAAACCTTTTGAAAATAGGTTTGCTTGTTTTTCATTAATTAGTAATGTAGAATAATTAAATACTTTAAAATCTTCCTTATTGGTCACTATAACAGGATTACTTAAAATAACATTGTCAGTTATATTAAATACATTATCTGTACTAATATTATTGTGTTCCACCATATCATGTGTTTCCAAGTCCATGCTTGGTTCAAAATAACATTCTGGATTGCAATCAATAAAAAAATTGACATCGCTATAATTTTCCCTATCAATTTCTATTAGTTCACATGCGTTTCTGTCTATGTGCTGTTCATTATTTTCACTTCCTATTGGGGTAGTTACATCCCCTTTACTATCATTAGTCATAATGTCTACATAATCATATTCATATATACTATAATTCATAAGCATGTCACTATTAATACTTTCCGCCCCTTCGGGCTCTTGATGAAATATAATTTGACAATTCATTTTACATGAGTCAGGCATAGTGACATTACTTGTGGTTAATTCACTTAATAATTGTAAATTAATGTTATTAACATTGTGTTCAGGATGAAACACGGTACATGGTAAACAATTCAATACATTATTAGAATTAAAGTTGACATATAAATTGTTCAGGGCCGGTGTACTCACATAAGCATCAGTATAGTCCACGCTATGTGAGTCTGATAAACTCTGAATGTCCTGATGAATAATTCCATGACCATATGTATCTAACACTGGCCCCGAGTTGACTTTCATTTGCGCTTCCACCCTTGTTTGTGATTTCCCAAAAAAGTCTGTTTGGGTCTGGCTCCTTTTTTATTATATTCCTGGATATTAGTATGGTCCCCCTGATTTTTTAATCTGTCGGATTGTCTCACGCCTTCTTCCATTGGATTTTCATACTCACTATGAACTTCCGTCTCGTCATCGCATTCATATGGCAGATTGACGTCATCTGAAGCTTCCGCAATTTGTATTGGTCTTCTGTTACCATGGTTATCTTCTCCTTGAAGTGAAGATTTTGGATACGCCTGACTCTGACCATACCTTTGAATGTCTCGTTGAATTTTGGAATTTTTCTTTTGGTAAAGGATGTCACAACTGTGTGTGACATCCACAATAATATGAGTGTAGTTATTATAATATTGATCAAACAAGAGGTCTTTGGAAATAACGTTATTGAGTTCTTCTAATTGGCTAAGCAGTTCATCAACTTTAATGTTGTTGTATTTTACCATGATCTCCATAAGCTTGATGCCACAGTTATCAAAAAATGCATGTAATTCATGTAACATATTTTCTTGTTGATCGCAACCATTAGGGTATCTCCAAAGGCGTAACCCTTTGGGAACAATACCCAACTCAATATTACGATTCAAGTAGCTGTTTTCTAATTGAGTTCTTTTAAGTTTAAATAACTTTGTTTCGAACATTTTAAGCTTCTCTTTCATAGATGTAGACAATGGATTGATGTTTAAACGTTGCGGTGATCGTGCACTGTGAAAACTATAACAATTAGTTTTCCATAGTTCATTATCTTGTGCTTTGTGCATATTAAAATTTCTGTCATTATTAGTATTATCTGAATTACCTTGTTCTACAATAGTTGGTGGTGTGGTTTGTGTTAAGGGTAGGCCCAAGCTGTCCCCTGTATTGCTTACACCAACCGAATCTCTCATAAGAATTTGTTGAATGAGAACCGAATGTTCTCTTAAAGTTTCTTGTATCTGCTGTAATAAGCTCCCGACATCAGCCGGCCCGGTCTCACTTCCCATATTAAACTTGTAACCAAGGACAAATGCCAACAATACAACAAATGAAGCGAGATGGAGGCAAAATGCCAATAAGGAGAATAGTAACAGCAATCTACAAGCGATTATACTGCATCCAATATTCAAATACTGTAAAGATTCTTCTCAAAGCACACCACGGGCATAAAATTAATTCCTTTATTATTTACCTAGGTTTCGTTCGCTCCAACGAACTTCATCAGAATACAAAGCACAGTTTGTGAAGCTTGCTTAAATACAAAACCCTCCCTAATTAATTGCTTAATGAATTTCAATTTACTTGTGCACAACCTATTTAATTGATAATTTTGTTACTTTAAAAGACTAGACTAGACTTAAAAAGATTAAATTTTGAAACTAGAATACCAGCTTATATTACAAAATTAAAAGAATTCAAACCCTGGTTAATTATAGAACTTCAATATTATCTGGAAACTAGGAAACTAACTATTATGAAGAGGCAAATATAGTAATGATATGGGATATCCTGCAAGTATATATATATATATATATATATATATATATATATATATATATATATATATATATATGGCAAACTTCTTGTATGGTTCAAAAACAAATCAAAAGAATGGGAGTCTGAATTAAACAACATACAAAAACAACTTATAAAAATTAACAATTCTTCATCAAATATCTCTACTAATAAAAAAAGATGAATTAAACAAAAATATAATGAAATTCTAACTCATAAAACAAACATAGCACTAGAAAAACTAAAACTAAACTATTGTGTTACATCACCAAGACATATGCATAATTTAGCAGCTAGAATTAAAATACAATCCAGACAAAATAACATTACTAATATTATTCATCAAGGAAGAGAAAATAAATTAGTCTCACATATAAGTGAAATTCTCGAAGCCTTCAAACATTATTATGCACATTTTGGAGTAATAAATCTCAAACCACTTGTCCAAATATAGAATTTAACTTTAACAATGTTAATAAAATTCCAGAAAAATTAAAATTAGATATCCAAAAACAAATTACACATAAAGAAATCACAGATGTTATCAAGGAAAGTAAATGCAACAAAGTGCCAGGATTAGATGGTATCATAATTGAACTATATAAAAATGTTTCCAACATCCATAATCTCAATGTTTCACAAAACTTTATTAGAAATTCAATCACAAAATATTATACCACCCTCATGGAAATATTCACTAATTATGCCCATTATAAAAGAAAATAAAGATCCCACACAATGCAAATCTTACAGACCAATATCTCTACTCAACAATGATTATAACATTTTTATGTCCATCTTAGTTAAAAGAATTAAAAAATCTCTGACCTACACCATAAATGAGGACCAAACAGGTTTTATTTACAATAGATGCACATATGATAACATTCAAAGAGTATTAACTCTTACAGACGTACTAAATAGAGGAAAAAAGGAAGCCCTAATAATAACAATGGACATAGAAAAAGCTTTTGATTCACTAAATTGGGAATATTTATTTAAGATATTAGTACTTTATGATTTTCTTCAACCCTTTATTTCATTAATGAAAAATATACATAAAAATAATTTAGCATATGTTAAATTAGGACCATTTACTTCTGAACCTATAGCTCTAAATAAAGGAACAAACAGGGCTGTCCCATGTCACCTATCCTATTTGCACTAGCGACTGAATTATTTGCCTGTTCAATACGTTCCAATAGGAAAATAAAAGGTATTGATTTATATGGCCAGTATGATTCCAAAATTGTGTTATTTGCAGATGACATTCTTTTTACACTATGCAACTCAAAAGAATCTATAAAAGAATTAGATGAACTAGTAGAAAAACATTTTCTAATGTCTGAACTTTACTTCAATAAAGCAAAGTCAAATTTCCTAATATTGAACAGGAATAATGATTGTCTAATAGAAGGGAATCAAATAATAGGCAAGCAAGTTTCAACCCTAATTTATTTAGGCATTGTTCTGTGTAAAAATATAGAAGAAACACTTGTTACAAATTATAGTAATATCTTAAACAATATAAAAAGCCATATAGCTAATTGGAATAAAACATATTTAACTTTTGAAGATAGATTACAAATAATAAAAATTGTATTACTACCAAAAAAATTATATATAGCTCAAGCCATTCCTAAGATTCCAGAAAAAAAATTATTCTAAAAGAAAGAAAAAAATACACTTTTATTAAAATTTCTTTGGTACCCTAATAAAAATAGAGTAGCTGTCGTTCATCATGTCAGACCATGGAATAGAGGGGAATTAACTTTCCAGACTTAAAGACTTATATAAAAGCTTCTATGTTTAGAATAATCATAAATTGGATAGACCCAGATTATTCCACTAACTGGAAAACTTTACACACCATTATTTATTTAAATGAAAATCCTATAATAAAAAACTATAAGTTAGATAATCAAATCAATAAACCATGGCACATCTTATGTATAGGAATTCAATATAATTTAATGAAGCCTACTAAATTAAATTTTACAAATTAAAATTTTAATACATTCAGGAAATGTATTATTGCCAATGCATATAAAAACATGGATGGATTTAATAATCCCTTTCAGCTCCACGAAAAAACGTTCATAATAAGATGTACAAAGATATTTTAATACATGGGAACAAAACAACTTTACTTGTTGGCAACAATGTATTATTAATTAAAAAATAGCAGATAGCCAACAAATAACTACTATTTATGAAATCTCATCTGCAGATTGGCTAATTCGCCAAAGTGTTTTGACACATACACAAGATCTATGCAGAATAATAAACAATTCTCCTTTTAAAAATTGATATTATATACAACAAACTAATTGGAAAAATATAACTTCTAAATTATATAAATTATTAATTAATTATAAAATTGAAGTTAAACAAAAATGTTGGGACTTTATTATCAAAGATCATTCATTAAATTTATCCATGGAAAATAAAACAAACTTATTATATTCTGTCAAATTAACATCTAACATACAATACTGGAGAATATCCACGTGGAGATTTCTGCATAGATCATTCTATACCCCCAATAAATTAGCCAAATTTGGCTCTTCCAATAATGTTATCTGTTGGAGATGCCTTTTAGCATGCAATGCAGATTGGGTACACATATTTCATGATTGCATTAAACTTAAAAAGTACTGAGAAGATGGTGATTTTTTACAAGCTTTATTCACAGACACATTTACATTAACTAAATCTTTAATTTTTCCGAATATTAATGAAAGATCTGAATTGAACAAAAAAGACCTATATTTACTATGGACCACATTAGCGGTTGCAAGGAGATGCATCACTAGAAAGTGGAATTCCACTTCTGAACCTACATTGGAAGAATTTTTAAAGTTACTAATTGAAACTGCAACAATGAAAGTCAGAGTTAAAGAACTAAGAATCACTCCAAAAGCATGGTCCAACAACCCTTGGAAGAAGGTACTATCTCTTATTGAGACACTTAGAACAGACCCACCCCTTACTTAAAGAGGAAAGCAGTTGAAGAAGAACATTTGTTTAAATGTCTTTCAGATTTGATCAGATTGGTTCAGTCTATAATTTTTTTCAGACCTATGTAAATATTGTATATAGTAATGTTATCTTGCTTATTTCATTACATCGTTATATAACATTAATAAGTTATTATATCTTGAAGAAAATTAATAAAAAAATTTTGAGTAGAAATAAGGAACATAAAGAAAGTTGATGTTGGAAATAAGAAATCCAGAAAGTTATAAAAAAAAATCCAGGATGAAGTAGGAAATAGATAAGATAGACCATTGTAAGGTGGAAAATTAACAAAGAGGCTAAGACAGTAGTCAGAATAGAAAAGAACAAGATCTCAAAGGAACTCTATTAGGTTCTGGAAAGTAACTTACCAGATGGTACAAAGAAGCTCTCTCCAGTTCCAAGGTAATAACAGAAAGACAAAGTTGATAGTTATTAGATGTCATTCATATAGGGGTACCAGCAACAATCTGCATACCAATCCAGAGGACATTAAAGGCAGATGAAAGGAATACCTCAAGAAGTCCCTGAATGAAGTATACCCCACAGAAGCTGTACTGCCTCATGCAGAGCCTATGATAAAAGAAGAAGAACCCACCCCGGAACAAGTACAAGGATCACTAAAGAAAATGAAGTCAGGGAAAGCAGCAGGCTCAAATGAAGTCACAGCAGATATGAACAAAATGTTAGGTGTGTTAGGAGAGAAATAGCTCCTGAAGTTGCTTACACATTATGGAAAGAAAAGCATATCCCAGATAACTGCAGGATAAGCATTCTAGTAGCACTGCAACTGTAGGAAGTACAGCAATATCAAACTTCTGACACACTCCATAAAAGTGATGGAGTGGGTGACTGAAAAATGAATAATCAGAGAAATAGAAAGTAAGGTGGGAGATGAGCAGTTCTGACTTAAATCAGGATGCAGCACAATAGACATGATGTTTGCAGTGAGGTAGATAACGTAGAAGAAGCTGATGACAGGAAAAGACTCCAGTTGAGCATTCCTAAACTTTGAGAAAATGTATGAGAGAGTTCCAAAAAAAGCTAACCTGGGCAGTCCTGCAGTATTTCCAAGTCCCAGAAACACTGGAAGAATTATTACAGGCTATGTGGAAGGGCCTAATGACACAAGTATGAACAGTGTTTGGACTCACAGAGGAGCTTCCAGTGAGAGTGGGTGTACACCAGAGTTCAGCTCTGAGCCTATGCCTGTTTATACTGGTGGTAGGTTACATCAGCAAGCAGGTTGGAGGGGACAGACCATCAGAGCAGCTGAGTGTTGACAAAGTGACACTGCAAGCAGACATATGAACTGGAATGCAAAACTGAAAGCACATGGAGTGAGGCTGAATACAGATAAGACTGTGGTCATAGCAACAATGGGGGAAGCAGAAGAAAGAGGAAACTCAGATAGAAGGGAAAATAGTGGAACAGGTTAATATTCTCAAGAATTTGGAAGTTGTGATGAGGAGAAAGGTATTCTGAATGATAGGTAAAGCTAGAATCAGAGGGGCTGCAGCTAACTAGCACAAAGTATCCAAAGTAGTGTTTAAGTAGAGGAATGCCAAATTAGTTGAAAGGTAATGGCACAGAAACCTGGAGAGTGAAGTTACAGCAGCTTTGGGAGCCTGAAGTGATGGAGATGCAGTGCCTGGAATGGTTAGTAGAATGCACGTAGTCAGAAACCTCAAAGAAATGAATACATTAGAGCAGAAGTCAAAGTAGCCCAATTGCTAAGAAGGCCATCAAGAACAGATTACCATGGTTCAGTCATAAGTGAAGGAAAGAAGGTGCTTTAGTAAACAAGATTTGTGAGATACAGGAAGAACACAAGAGGAGATGAGAACATCCAGCCAAGAACTGGATGGACTGCATGAGAGAAGACATGACACAGTGCGGTATACTGTTGAAAGAGATAGGAGAGTAGGTGTGACTTAAGAGAGGTGGCAATAGCTGACATGACATCTCAACCCCATGTACAATTGGAAAAAGGAGAGTGATTATGATGATGATGTTGATGAATTTTGTCACTTTAGCTGCATTGACGTCTATCTTTGCTTTCATTTTTGATAACAGAAATCTGTTTTACTATTCCTTGGAACTATAGCCCTTAGCATTTTCTCTGTTATTGTTTTCTTACCTCTTTTGTTAGCTTTTGTTAGCTACAGAACTGAAGTAATCTGAAATTTCTCATGTAGAGGGAGAAGTATTTGCCTATAGAGGAAACATAGTCTTTAAGATGTCCTAAAAGAGAGTTTCAGGATCTGGCTGACTTGTTTCAGGGTACAAACTTATAAATGCTGCAGTCAGAAGCAAAAGACAGAGGGGGTTGTGAATAAACTATTTGTATGCATTGGAGATGCTTTGGTATTTACTTTCTCAGTTTTGCTGAAACAGTAGTGGCAACAGAGCAACAGCAACTATGGAAGGGATGTAGTATACTAATGTGGAATTTTAAGGCATATTTTTAGAACCTTAGACAATTGTATGTGGTTTCCCTGTGAAGGGGTTTGGTCAGGTAGTTCAGGGTACTAACTCTGTGAAATGTTATTTTGGGTAATCATTTGAAATGTCAGGACCTGTTAGCATACCTTTCAAATGTACAGATTTTTCCAGAATGTCCTCATTTTTGCCTCTTATTTTTGGTCTGCTTCTCGCAGAATTGTGGTTCTCTCAGAAATCATCAGCAAATTTTTGAGGAGTGAAGCCAAAAAAATAATGACAGATATTTGAGATTCAGACATTTTACCTTTCAGAAAATTAATTCTAATGCAAAACCTGTTATTCTATCAACTTTCTAAGTTTTAGGAGCAATATTTAAAAATTGTCTCCATTTTTGAGACTTCTTCCCCCCATTTTTTATGGCTTGTCCCCCCATTTTTTATGGCTTTGTCCAGATTTTTTGCCTAAGAAATTGAGAGGTATGTGCTAGAGCAAGTCCTGAAATGTGAAGACTGAATGGCAGAAATATTGGACTTGTATATACCAAGTCCAAGATGTCATCTCTCAGAATATTCCCTTTTCTTTGAGGTATGGAGATCTCGGAATGGGTATATATAAGTTCAGAGGAGGGCTTGCCCACCTCCCCACATGGGGGTGGGGGGTGGGGGGACTTGAAGCCCTGCAAAAAGAAGTTTTAAGAAGAGCAATTTTTGAGATTCACTCTTCTACTGTGTTCTCGTTCTTTTTTTTTTTGGGGGGGGGTGCTTTTTGGCACTTGACATTTTGAGTGCCAACATTTCAATAGGGAGCTGTTATTCAGCTAGGGGTCTTGACTAATGAGGGGATAAGACAATAGACTCCATATATTTGATATTGAAGTCCCTTTACTGTATTATGGTTGCTTAGGGGGAAGTTAAATTGCTTACTATTTTAGAAACACCAATAAAGGTCATGACGTGTAATACAAAACAGATATTCCAAGCTTGATGGGTTCTCCATTGATGTAGTTAGCCATAAGAGTTTGTTGCTAATTTTGTTGGGTAGGTTTGCTGCCATTTTTGTTGGGTGAGGAGGGAAGAATGTTGCAGATGACTTTATTGCATACTAGCAGAATATCTCTCTTAGTACCCGATCCTGGCTTATTATTAACTGTTACATGAAAGATGGAGTATAAATCCAGTGGAATAAATGAGTGTGGCTTTAACCAGGTCTCTGCTATTCCTACAATGACCAGATTGTGCTGGGCACAACAAGCTTGATATTTTTTCTGAATGCTGGAAACATTGATATGATCAACTTTTACTTCATTTAAGATATAGATTTGCTGGTGGAAGGAAAAGATTGATAGACCTGTGTTTGTTTCAGTCCCTCATGCTGTTATTAGTATGAAGAAGTACAAAAACTACATGCATTCTGTTATTTAACATGCAGGTGTTATTTTTTGATATGGAGTATAATGATTACCAACCGTTTTTGCCTTTTACATTGAGGAGGGGAAGAATCAGGCAATTGATCTACTATTCAGTCTTGAGAGGTTTAGATATAGGAGTAGAACTGAGGTGCTGCAACAGGAGGGCCATGTTTTCAGCATAAACATCTCTGCTCCATATTATTCCTTCATAAGTAAGTATACTTGACTATATGCTTTTTAGCCCCTTTGGATTCCTTCAAGTCATTTTACAAATCCATTGTTACTGATGTGCCTGTGATAATCCAACAGTATTGTAGGACTACATGCAAACAGGAAACCAGTACATACAAACAAGCTGTGAGTGTTCTGTTTTCCTGCAAAATTCACTTGGCAATTAATAATGGAAAGGTGTGCCACTCACTACATTGATGTGAAAATACAGAATGACATCTGCAGCAAAAGACAGAAGTAGCACTTTGTTGATGCCTAGTATAAGGACTTTCAGCGATTTTATATCTGCTGTCTGTACTGGCAGAATAAACTATAGGCCAGTGTTATGGATAGCCGTTCCTTGAAAAAAGTGAGGTATTTTTTAATTCACTATAATAGAATTTTATGATTATGTTTACTTATTAATTTATTCTTTGCTGCCCATGTAGTTGCACTGATCCAACTGGAGGTCTTTCAGCATTGATCCAGGGCAAGTGCCAAAGTTTATATGATCAGTCAAGTTCTGTGCAAACTTGCTAAATGTGCTAGACATGACGCAAAGAAGGCTTTGTTCTTTTCAGCTGGATGCTGGCATTAGCATTTATTCTGACACTTTTTAGGGATGGTTCCTCAGCCACAAAGACCTCTTTTGACCCATTACTGTGCCATCAGCTCTCTATAATTTTAGAGAAATTTCTTAATTTTCAATTTCTGCAGCATCTGCTTTATTCACATGTCACACCAGATTCTCAGTGATTTTTTGGTTACACCGTGATCTTTCAATACATTGGATGGGTCTACTTTAGAAAGACAAAAACACAAACTCTCAAACGCTCACATGAGCGAATAATCAGAAACTTGAAAGTGGTATTTTGGGATCACAGTACAGTGATGATCAGAATATTTGCCCTTTCCTCACTGTAGTGCGATCTTGGAGTAGGACTATATATTTAACATGGGGTGGGGGGAGGCGCAGCCCGCCACAATACCAATTTTGAGTTTTTGATTATTCACTCATGTGAGCATTCGAGAGTTTGCGTTTTCGGTTTTTTGACATAGACCCCATTGGACACTATCTTTTATTCTGAGATTTTCAAGATGCTTAACAGTGTTGGTGTCACCTCCAGTGCCATCAAGTGGTTCTCTGACTATCTCATATATATGAGGGGGATCCATGAGGTGGGACAATGTCATCTCTCTCTTTGCCTGTGGATGGTGGGAACACCCAATGATCCATGCTGTGCTCTCTACAATTTTTGTAAATTACATGATCAAGCATTGTGGAAACTCGAAACTCATTAAATGTATTGATGATTCAACTGTTGATCTAGCCAATAACACTACTGACCCAATTAGCAGAAAATTACAAAATAGTTTTCAAATCATACAGGCACAGTTTACAGGTCTAATACTATACAACAATGCTAACAAAACATTTTTGTTGTTCATAACCTAACAGCCATTAAAGGGACAGGCCTACAGCTTGAGATATACCCTTTACCTCAGTAATTTCATGGCCTCAGCTTACTGTTACCTCTTTCAAGTTATCTCCAACTGAAGAAATAAGTTTGATGAAGCTCCTTGGTTGTATTAGTGACAACTAGCTCTAACCTGATTTGTCTATTAATTATGTTGTTGTCAGGTTCAGTCAAAAACTTGGCAAACAATATAAAGCATTAACAATTTCTGGCTGATACTACTACACTATGATCTGTTTATTCATACCTACTTCCTGCTTTTCTTTTCTTTGTTCACCTTTTTACTTGCTCACTGATGCCCCTTCAACATGAACGGGAGCTAGGTTATAACAGAGCAACCTGATTTACTGTAGAACATCATGACAAAACTCATAATTTATTATCTTTACCTGAGCTACAATGACTAGAGTTTGATCACCAACTACCTCTAATTCAGCTATGTTTTGCCCATAAGCTTCAACATACTTTTAAAATGTCCCTTATTGTCTGAGACCATTGAATGAAGCATACTCTACTGGAGCTCAGGCCTTCTATAAAGAGGCTGAACTATGTGTTCAAAACAACAACAACAACAAAAACAAACATATAGACATAGTCTAGAACAAACTCCCCTACAACCCAGGAAAACATGCATTCAAAATCAGAATACAAATGCTTTCAAGACAACTTGAATAGTAACTGTGGCATAACCTAACTTACCTGTTTCCTGCCCATAGCCAAACCTGTTGATTAACTTGTACTACCTACATCATCTTAATTCAGGCAGTTATTAGTTATCACTGGTATCATGTTTGTCATTTGAGTAATTTACTTGTGTGCTCACTGATGATTTTGATACCTGGTTGACATATTAACTGCACCTGTACTCAACACAGTATATTTATTGCATTTCAAACTTTCTATTAATTACTGCCAGTTTTTGCTGTTACAGCTTGACTCAGGGAAAATCATTTATTTTGCACACTGTGTTATATACTTGACCACATAGCTTCAAGTGTAAATATTATGCAACAGGTTTATCAGTTTTACACTGATGTTGGTACATATTGTATCTGTTATTATTTGCCATCTGATTTGCTTGTCTTATAATACTTGGATCCCTTCTCCTTGGGACTCCACTAAAAATAGGACTTCCCAGGTGGACATTCTTAATTAACAATCATAACAAACGAATGAATTGATAAATAAGTACATACATAAATCAGTTATACATTAATCTGCTAATACCTTTGAAATGACATTCATGATCAACACAGAAAGGTATAACATTGGTAGATGCTGTGTATTCAGATTTTCATAAGGCTTTTTAAAAGTTAGTTGGAAAATAAAAGGAATGAGTTGGGATCCAGACTAGTGGAATAGCTTAAAATCTGGCTAATTAGAAAGTACAGGACTTTTACAAACACATATATTACTGTCTAAAAAGCTGATGACCAGTTAGTTAGCTCCATTGTCTCTGAAAATGTATTTAAAACATTAAGTTGGGGCTAAGAAACAGTTAGTTTGAAGATACGATGGAGTAAGAGTTTCACATGGGAGGGGCACAGTTTCTCTATGATTTGAATGTGCTTGTAGGCTAGTTATATCAGCGACAGCTGTGGGTTTATGCTAAAACTGCAAAGCCATGCATCTTGGAGGAAAGAACACTGGGTATTAAAGCAAAGTAGTGGAAGAGGCCAGGAAACAGAAATGGACAAATGTCTGACATTGTATAAACCAATTGCAAATGAAGTACAAAAGACTGAAAGTGACTGTCAGAACTCTAAAATTACCAAATAATACAAATAATTTACAAATGGAGGTGTTTCTTTCTTTTTTTCTTGGGGTCAAAACCCTCTACATCCCTCACATGTGGAGTGGCTGTACCACTACCACTTCCTACATAAATATTTCAATAAGAAAGTTTAAAAAATCAGTAAAATGTTCTCATAACACAATTGTGTATTTCATTTTGTCAAAAATGGGAATATGCAAGCTTTAGCAAAATTAGAATTGGAGCAGCCACTTTTGACTTCCTGCTTTTCCAAATCCAACCACTTAAATTCTTTCTGTATCCAGACCTGGAGATACTCATTGTACCTAAGGCAAACCACACAGCATGTTATATTTTAGGGTTGTGACCAAGGCAAATGGGGATCTTGTCTGCAGATTCAGAGCCAAAGACTTAATGAAACCAGAGATTATTTTTCATTTAGATGGGGCTGTTGTGTGGCTGCATTTGGAATATGTATGTAATGTTGACTGCACCTGATATTAGTCTGTTGGAAGAAATCTAAAGGAATATAATTAAAATTTTTAAATATCTCAGTAAGTTAGAATACAAGAACAGTTTGACAGTTTTGAACTTGAACACTTCTGTAGTTTATTTGTTAACAAGTTAAGTGAATTGCTCCTTTGTGGTCCCTTTACAGCAACAATCTTGGGAAGAATAACAATGATTAATGCTCTCTATGCGGGCAACCAGGATAAAATCCAGACAAACACAGAGATAATATATACCAGAATACGCACCATTTACAAAGAAGGTTTGTGGAACCATGGAATGGACTTACATAATTCTGTGAACCTGCAGTGGTGGTGCTGCGGTAGCGTTGTCGCCTCACAGTAAGATGCTCACAGTAAGACGCTGTCCGGTTCGATTCTCAGCTAGAGCGTCTTCTGTGTGGAGACATGCGTGAATGGGCGTACCTTCGTTGAAGGTTGTGTGTCAGGGTTGGTAACTCGGCATGTAAAACTCAATTACCAATCATTAGCCGACCTGAGTTCCGCTGTGGCGACCCCTAACCGGGAAAAGCCGAAAGACACAAACAAACAGAGTAAAGGTTACATTTTGGCACAAGTGAGAGAAGAGAGCAGAAAGAGAGATAATGCAAGCTGACAGAAAGTAGTCAATTCAGAATGAAGAAGAAAATAAAGAATTTTAGCAAAGAAATTGTGAAACTTACAAAAATGAACTTGAAAAGGGACACAGCAGAGGGTTAACAGCAGGGAGTACAGGTAAAAAGTTGGAGGGACAACCGCTTTGTGGCTAGCTTCTACAACAGATCGACTAGATAAACTTTGGTTGTTTGTGTGTATTTTTGAGATAAGTACCCCCTTTCCATCAGCTACATCAGATATTATGTTAATGTGTACTCCCCCCTCTACAGTATAACATGTGCACTCTGTAATTTTGAATGACTCATAAATACTTTTGACTTAGTTAATTTCAGTCACAACCAATGCATATAGAGAAGGAAATGCATCTCTCTATCCCTACTAGCACTTGCATAGTTGTCAAATGTGGTAGCTGTTTCAAGGAATGCAGTGAAAAAAAGTTTATATAGTTATGTGCACAGCTAAAGCTTGCCATTTGCCTCAATGCGTAATGTGTGATACACAATAAAATAAAGTATTGTAGTGCATAGAGCACAGTGATTACAATCCAGTATTAAAAAAAAAACAGTTAAGGACTTCTGTAGCATGAAACCTGATCTTAACAGTTGTTAAGTACCCTGCTTACGCTGTTAAGATCTGGCATCAAGCTAGGCAGTAACATCTGCCGGTACTGGCCAGCAAACGACAGTGGCAGAATTAAAAACAGCTTTCTGTTTGCTTGATGTTTGCGCCAGTAATCTGTTCCTGACTTCCTTTCTCTAATGTAAGACGTGTTACACTTTTTGACAATACTCACTAAATGCTTTATGGCTTTGAAAGCCAGCAAAACACTTTGAGTTTTTTTTTTCCTTCTGTAACTAGTAGTAAATGAAGCAGATGAAGCTCCACACACTGCAACAAATTATGACTGGGTCTCTGAATGTAACCTTTCATTATTTGTTCTTGACATGGATGCCACAATTCACCTCTCAAACCTCACTCGAGGTGAATTTCTTGGCATCCGTGTCTCAAACATAATATGGTGGTTACAAGAGAAGACCTGATCATCTGCATAGTAAACAGTAACAAGATGCAGCTTGCAGAAACTTGGAGCTTAACATTTTTCTTGTATTATTAGGAGGAGCAAACAGTAAAGAAGCACATTGCATTGTATTTAAAATACTTATGCAACATATGCCATCATTCCAGTCTAACAAAAAAAAATCAGTCAGCAAACTGCAATAATAATAATTTCAAGTGATGATATCACACATACGTTTAAATCACTTTGCGAGAGTTCTTGGTTTTTAAGTCTCAAATAGGAGTTAATATCCTTTTACTTCTACGATTCTATCAAGATATTGATCAAATTTTAAAACTAAAGTTTCAATTTAACCTGCATCATCAGTATTAAAAAACATACTGTAAATGAATAATGTGTAATAAAAAAAAGGCAATGCACTAAAACCATGAAATATTATCTTATGTAGCTTGCAATAATCTTCAGTTTAGTGTGCTGCACTGATGGAAAGCATATGCAAACACAAAACATGCAGGGCGTACTTAATGATTCCTAGCCCCCCCCCCCCCCCCCAAGCTTTGGACAGATTCTGATTACAAATTATCTGGAGGCAACATGATAGAAATTCCTGTGGGAGGAAATAAAAGGCTGTGACTCTTATCTGAGCAATAAATAGTAAGACCCATCACTCCATACAGACACTACCACTGTTATATATCATCTGGTTGGTTGCTTACAATACTGATGTATGCCTCCTGTGTTTCAGTCTGGCAGAAATGTAAAGACCTCTTTTTAAATTAATGCTTAAACCTAATTCTACTGTGTTGGCAGCAGAAGGCAGCAATGTGGCCGATGCAAACATCAAGACTTTTCTGAAAGTGGAAGTAATGCAATATGCAATACTTTAGTAAAATGTTATTATCAATATATATTTCTTGTCTCTTGAGTACAGACAATGTGCAGTGAATCAATAAACCAGGCTATCATAAAAGAAGCTGGCTTACAAGAGAAAAGGCTGAAATGTGTTGCTTTAGTGAGATACCAGCGCCATGTACAATGACATTTAGAGCCACCCATGTCTGGGATTCATAACTTCACTACGTGGACTGTGGTTTTACTGTATATTTTACTTTTTGTGTGGGATTCATAAAAGCCATGTCCCTTGCAAGCCTCTTGTTCTAAATGAGTACCTGGAATAAGAGCAAGATAGAAAATATTGATTCAAGAATGCCCCCCACCGACTTTGCATATCACCCACAAGAATATCTGTACAGTGACAGGTCAAATTTTATTGCTGTTTGAAGGAAGCAGAATTTGAACTTTTTTTATGTGTGGGACAAAGTTCGCCTCCATGCAGGGGACTTCTTGACTTGGTTACTTACAGAATCATCTACAAAGTCACAGCAGCTCATGGAAAGGAGAATTTCATCTAAAGTGACCACTTTGTGTTTTGATCAACTCTGCATTTATGCAGAATTTGTAGGTAAATGGATGTCCTACTCCTCTATCTCCACCAATATGTGAAGGGTATGAAACTAATCTCTTTAAGTATAATAAAACAATATTGCATTAACACAGATAAAAAGCATGTTGCTATGGCATACACATAAGCTTTCACACCATGCATCACTGCTTCAGATCGTGACTTGAAGCAGTGTTACGCAGTACAATGCTTCTTTGCAGAGAGTAATAACTTAGCTTTTGGTTTCCATTCATTTGTACTAATGTGATGTTATTTCAGTTTTCTGTGGGTTTTTGACATTGGAATGAGTGTTCTTTTGTAGTGCAACAGTAAACATTTATAATGTAAAGGTGGCAGTGCAAAATCCCTAAACTACCCTGCTTTCAGTGTAGCATCTATCCTGCCATGGAGATTGGCTCTGAAAAATCCAGTTGGATAGACTTTCCAAAGCAATGTTATAGCTTTTCCCAGACAGAGCTTCCCAATATCCATACCCACTCTGACTGTCCCCAAGTGCACTATGTCAGTAGTCATATTTTCCACAACTATCACAGCTACCTTTTCTATGATAGGACTCCTTGGTTTATTTCATCACACCTAGCAGCATTCAGAACCTTCCTAACACTTATACCCATTCAAGTCAGTAAACACATTCCTCAGAATATCTCATCTAGCCTGGTAGTAATTTAAACCTGAACCCAGGTCATACAGCCAGCCTAGCAGTGAATGAAACCCTTTCTTGCCTCCCATACCCAGCCTGGCTGCAGTTAATTTCACCTCTTACCCCTGTACCTAACCCTGACTCAGCAACCAGTTGGATGATGCCTTGTCTCTATACACCCCCAACCCAATAAGTGAGATCAGTATCTCCCTCACCACCTAGTTGGGGCAACAGCTCAACAGCTCCTTCATGTGGTAGGGAAGATATAGGCCTCTACTCCACAAAATCTATACACAACAGCAGTAATAAATTTCTTCTTCCAAGTCTAGTAATCCTTTCAGTAACAGATATCTCTCTAAGACCATAACAGCAATTAGTCTTGATAGCTGTGCAATGCCCCTGCAGATGTGTGATGGAGATAATTTCCTGGCACTACTTCAGACAGACAGAAATTGGTCCCCCTGGGACTCTACTGTGCTGTGACAGTGGATGATGCACACTCAAATTAAGCTAGTGCATAAGCAATGGTCTCTTCTTCATCCTCCACAGAGGGCAGCAGCAGTATGTTGGTTCAGGTACCCAGCACTGTTCAGAGCAGCTGCTAATGAGTAGCACTACATTTCTTTTTAGAAGGTGCAATTTGGGAGCATTGCTCTGGAAGGCCTGATTAGTTAGTCACATTACATATTAAACATGCTTGCAATGTTGTTCTATACTAGACTCCTTCCCACCACCAGTTAGTGTGCTGAAACTTCCTTTTTCTGACATTTGGCATTACAGGTGCCCACTAAGCAACCCTTGTCTAATCTCTTTGGCAGATTGCATGAATCTTGTCCACTAAACATGCCATTGTATTTACTATTGATCACTGCACTAACTGCTTGACATTCAAAGAGTGGTAAGAATAGAATATAAAGTATGCAGGCATAATAGTGCAGGGAGAGAAGGTCTGCCTTTTTCTCCACAGAACCACATTTTGTGGGGCAAGGTGAGGAAATGATCATGTCAATGTTTGTTTTGCTTGTAGGGTATGTGTGGGGAATGTATTCACTATCCATAAGTCCATGGTGGAGAGAAGGGTTTTAGAAGCAGGTGGGACACACAAACAGTAGGATGTCCTCCCCCGGATTTACTAAACTTCCATGCAGGACTAGCTTAGTCCTGCATGGAAGTGACTGTTTAAGAGCAGGACGGCAGCGCACCATGCATATTAATAAGGCGTGCTGCCTGAGCTCCTAGGCTTACACGGAGTGTGTAAGAGTGCAGGGGGCATGTCTGAGAGCAGAGCTCTCAGAATAAACATGCCCCTGCAATGTAGAACAGTAGAAAGGGGTATGCAATGAGTGAGACCGCTCACAGGTGACAGCATATCCCCACCAACTGTACCCCTTGTGTATAACAGTAACAGAATGTAGTAATAAAATGAAGAAACCCTATTATTTTTTTTAAATATACGATTGAAGCTAACCGTAGGTGTGAGGGTGTGCCCATCGCTTAGCTATGGTTAAAGCAGCTTAAAAGGCTGAAGAGGATAACAAGGAAGATATATGCAAATTAAGCAGCACAGCAATAGTGTTGTGGGCAGAGCATTCGCCTAACAAGCAGGCATTCCCGGTTCGAGTCTCACTGCAGCACATTTTATTTTACATGGCAAAGCATGTTATGACCAATATTTTTGTTGCATAACCCACTAAATAACATATATTTATGAACTGGACTACTGCAGTAAATGCACATGTGAGGTGTCAGTGTCATAATGAATAAGGCACTAGTAAGCAGGTCTAAGCACAAATAAGCAGTAGTAAGCATATATAAGCACTAGTAAGTGGCCTTAAGCCCGTTTGCGTGGCAGTAAGCAATGCCTATACTGGCTAAGCACTTCTAAAGCTAACTCTCTGTAAGCAGATGTAATGGCAGGTAAGCAGTGCTTATCATCGTGCAAACCTGCTTACAACTGCTCAAAAGTGCCTTAATCACTCTGTATCCAACGGCCCTTGTTCTGCCCATCAACAAAATAAACAGCCATACAGGTCTCGAACCCAGGACCCTATAGACCATAGTCCCAGTTGTTATCCACCAAGCCATCACAGACATACAGATGAATGAGGTAGTAGTAAACATGTCCTCACCATAGTATAACCAAACTGAACCTGTGAAAGGCATCAGTATACAATCATATGTGCCATAACCCACTACATAACATAAATATGTGAACTGGAGTACAGCAGTAAGAACAGAAGTGAGGTGTAATTGTAATAGAGGGTTGAAGTCCCCAGTAAAACACAAGGACCCCACAGAGTGTACGGACACATCAATCAGGGATACCAGGCATACATATAAGGTGTAATGAATAATAACACAATGCCAAAAAGGCATTATAATGAAAGTGTAATGTAAGCAATGCTAAGCATTGCTCAGGACAGCTTAGGAGGTGTGAGCAATGTGTAGACCAGCCAACTCTTTGTGCCCAGTGGTATACCCCTTTAAACAATGCCAACCTTAGGTAAGCAGGTTTGCCCATAGCTTAGCCTTTTCAAAACCGGCCAATCACGGAAAAGTGCGGGAAATCAGCCCTACTTAAACCCAAGAGGGGGGAATACATCTCATAACTGGTTGTAGCTTCCCCTTGCAGGCACTATGGCAGTAAGGGGAGAAGGAGTGCACGTCCGGGCACTGTGCTGGTTGCATCTAGGAGTCCAAGGTCTACATACAGAATCATACCCCACAACTGTACAGATATGTCCAGAATGTCTATTAAAGTGGCCCATGTCTATTGCCTATCAACCTGTCCCTGTGGGAAATCAGTGGGGTGATGCAAGATGTATAGGCAGCAAACAGGAAATACAACTGATTGACACACATCTATGACAACAAACCTGGCACACTAGCAATTCCCCAATACCTTATGTGACTAAGAAGACACATATGTCCCATTTACACCCCAAATTGTTAAGCTGTGGTCAGAGTGTATACAGTAACAGAGTGAGATGTATGTGCATAATAGTAATGTGGAAGCTGGTACTGTGTGTGGGAACATTCAGGTAGTGCTAATAAACACTCCTCCCACAGGTCTGTCAGATACCAACACTTTGCCCAGAAATACAAGAATGATATTCAGTTGCTGTGAATAATGAGGTATTACACATCACTGTCACCCACACTGTCCTACAGCATATAACTGTCTAGGAATTATGTATGAGTGTTGTTATACAAGGTCAGAATGCATAAGCACAGGGGATTAATAAGACAGAAAGCAGATTGGAGATATACAGCAATATCAATATAGCAGATACAACTGTGATGGACAGTGTTTAAGTTGTAGCAGACACAGCCATGATCTGAATCCTGGGAGTGGAAGTAGACTGCATACAGATTCATACCCCACAACTGTACACATGAGGCCAGAATGTCCAGTATATGTGCCCATATCTGCTGCCTGTCCCCTGTCAAGTCTGTGGGATGATCCCAGATGTGTAACCAGCAAACAGGGAATACAAGTGATTGTCAACCATGATGAGAACACACCTGTAACTGTAGCAACCCCCGAAACTGTTAGGTGTGTAATATTTCAAGTATGGCCTATCTACACTCTCATGTTGTCAAGCTATGACCAGAGTGTGTACAGTAACAGAGTGAGATGTATATGCATAATACTAATGTGTAATCTGGAACTTTGTGTGGCAACAGTCAGGTAGTGTGCTAACAAACATTGCTCCCACAGGTACGTTGGATATGAACACTGTGCTGAGAAATAAAGACCAATATAACCTGTACTGGTACCGTCCACCCTGGTATTGTAGGGGATTGTGAGTGTTGCAGTTTCTCTGAATAATAAAGTATTACTGGTCACTGTCACACACACTGTGCTACATAATATAACTGTGTAGGAAAGCATGTATATGTGTGTGTCAGGTCACTAAATGTGGAAGAGGGCAATATTCTAGATATTTCCATGCACACCAGCATGTGGTCAACACATGGCCAGAGTCTGTGCAGAAAGAGTTGGATAGTATAGTGCAAAACATCAACCCGGAATCTGGGCATATGTGTACAAACAGTTAAGTCAGTGTTAACAAACATTCCCTCCACAGGTATACCAGGTAAGAGGTGTATACTGCAAGTAAAACCAGTTCATGTGTAATGATGACAACAGCCATATCAGTGACCAAAATAAGGCTATAGGGTAGTGTAGTAAGACTTGTAAGGTACAGATAACAGCACTGACTAGGAAAGTAATGTGGACTACAGGAATATACTACTTCTTAATTGACATCTTTCTCCCCCCCACCCTATCTCCAACAATAATTAACATACCCACCCTAACTGGTATGTACTGACTCTGATAATGTCCAATTGTTTGATAAATATTTTAATGGTTCCCATGTATGTACCATATTGAATTATTCCAACATTGTTGGCATGGTGCCATCAACATACCTGCATGCTGTTCTTATTACCACTGTGGTCCCATATATGCAAGTGTTTTGTTTGCTATGCAACTGTTCCGTATCTGGTGTCTGGGTTAATGGGAATATTTATGAATGCTGTTATACCTAACCCTGGAATGTGTGGACTATTACTAACCCATATGTTTGTTTGTGTCTTTCGGCTTTTCCCAGTTAGGGGTCGCCACAGCGGAACTCCGGTCCGCTAATGATTGGCAGTAGAGTTTTTACGTGCTGACTTGCCAGGCCTAACGCACAACCTTCAACGAAGAAATGCCCGTTCACGCATGTCGCCACACAGAAGACACTCTAACTGAGAATCGAATGGGCAACGTCTAACTGGGAGGCGACAACACTACCGCAGCACCACCACCGCAGTATCCTATTACTAACCCATATATGATGATGAAATCTAAACACTATAGCACACTTGGGAAGGCCAGTCCCAGTGGACCCACCTGATCCACCTCAGCTGGCCAAGGCACCGGGCACCAGCATGTCTGGGGCCCAACCCTGGACCTCCCTGTCCATTGATCCTGCTCCACCTTCAGGTGGAACCGCCTCAGCGGATGGGGCTCACCCCCCCCCCAGAGTGGGCACAGACAGGCACCTGTCTCCAGGTTGAGGTTGTGGTGCATAGAGCAATCAACAAGCAGTACAGTGATCTTGTACACCAGCTTGAGGGCCGTGTGTTGTGATTAGAGAGTCAGCCTGGCTCTGCGGCTCAGCCCCCAGCACAGCCACCTTCAGGGCTGTGAAGGTGCAGTGGTGACTGCCCATGGGTGGGGACCTTAGTGCCACTGTTACCACTAGGGGGCTTGTGGGCTTCCAATATCCCAACACCCCTCCCCATCAAGGTGTTTACCCCCTACATGTGTCATATACTGCCCCTGTATGTGTCTTGTGTGTCTTGTCTGTTAACCTATCCAACCTACCTCCCCAAATATACCTACTACCCATCCCCAACATCCCACTCTCACCTGAAAAAAAGGGCAATTTGTTCCTACAAAAAAATCTCGCCCCATACATAGCTGTCCATTTTGCACACGTATCCACTGGACACATGTAATCTGGTCTAATTGGCATCACAACTTACTATTGTTGTCCTCACCCCTCTCCCAGGGGTTTGAGTGTCCAAATCTACCTCCAAATTCAGTGTATATGCACAGATGTTGTTGTAGAAGAAATGGGCAGCTATGGACCTTTCCTACACCCTTCCTGCACATCCCTAGCTATTTTTCCTATTGTCTTTCCCTATTTGTGCCCCTTTTTCACCACTTTCCTGTCAACCCTTTTTTCTTTTCTTTTAAAGAAATTAGTATGGGGGTAAGCGGGAGTAAGCACTTTTAAGGAGCAGTAAGTGGGTCTAAGCCTGTTTGCACGGGGGTAAGCACTGCCTACACATATTAAGCAATTTAGAAGCTAACTGAGTATAAGAAACTGTAACCGGAAGTTAGCAGTGCTTTACCTCCGCTCAAACCCACTTGCAGCTGCTTTAAAGTGCCTTAATCACTCTGTATCCAATGGCCCATGTTCTGCCCAGCAACAAAATAAACAGGGCTCAAACCCAGGACCCTGCACACTATAGACAAAGTGATTTACCATTAAGCCATGCCAGATATACATAAATCTGATGTTTTCAGAAACATATCATCCAGCCCAGTCACACAACAGTACAGAGAATGTATACCCACCCCCCCATAGCCAAACACGTCCGCCCTGCAATACACTACCAAGTGCTGCAGATCCCGTAACCAGGTCTTGACATGACATGGGCACAAGATGTTAACAGTACTGCATCCCACCTGTATGATATCAGGCTGGTATTGGTAACATATCATGCAGTACAGTCTGGGCTTGCATAGGAAATGTAAAATGTGGAAGCTATCAACATCCCCAGGATACATATACACATACACATATATGCAGATACAGATATACACACACACACACACACATATATATATATATATATAGATATATATATATATATATATATATATATAGATATACATGTGACTACACATACACATGCAGAGATATGTACAGTAAGATACTCATGTAGTAGGCACACACAATATGGAACAGCCACTATGCCTACAGTTAACATCCTAACAACTGGACACTGATAGAAATGACATATTTTGCCTGCAACATATACCCACAGAGAGATCATAGGATAAAACACCACACACAGGTTTGCAGAAATTGAATACCTTTATTTGTGTACTATTACAGATGTATATGCCATGTCATATAGCTGTTCAGATACTGACATCCATATAAACAGAGCAATGCAACTGTGAAACAGTTATACTAATACAGTAGTCTGGATAGGTCCACAACTGTTGCTGTCCAGGCCAAGCCCTTCAAATCGTACAATAGTAATGACAGACTGGGCCTCAGGATACCACACAATCAGCAGTAAGTGATGCAGGTGTATAGTCCAACAGCCCCTGTTTACACTCTGTACACAATCACTTGGTGGTAAAGACTTCAGTTGGCCAAACTGGATGTAACTGATACATAACAAGGCATAAGTGACACCATCACAGGCACACAGGCAAACAGAACAGTCTGTATGGCAGGAGGCAGTAGGCCTGTGGTAACCCACTTTATGTAAGTAATGTCAAGACAGGTGAAATGCATGGTACTGTACATCCAGATACCTTACGGCAGCTCACCCCTGATACCCCCATATCTTGTAACAGCCTAGGTTATGTATGGTGCATCCCCCCCAGACTCAATAATACAGGGCCATACATCACTGTTACATACATTGGCCTCTGGAGTGCATATGGGCACAATTTGTGTAGGTGAAGCCCACACATATATGGCCTCAGCCCCACCATATGTGTGGGGATACAACAGCAGTGGACTGCTGGCAGGAATGGCAGTGTGGTATACGTATATGTGCATATGTATCACTATCTGCATATGTGTAGTCATATAATGTTCTGTATATGTATATATCTGGGTGTGTATATGCATATCTATGTACACATACACATCTATCTATATATGCCAATATGTACATGTGTAATTATCTGTATAGATATCTGGATAATCATATGTACATATATATTCACCATATGTCCTAAACATGGGGTGTAGCCCTACCTCAGCCCTTAGAGTCCCAACTCCATAGTGCAAGAGGATGTCGTTATGTATAGCAGGTATATTAGTAGACTATTGCTACTGTAATAGGGATTGCCTTCACAGACATGGTGTGTGTGGGAGGTCACATCTGCCTTTCACATGTGCGCCATTGGCTACTGACAGACACCCTAAGGACATCATAGTACAGTACCGCTGCAAGCACATAATGCTACTGTGGACTAAAGCAGAGATATTGGCCAATAGTGTGGACATTCTGAAACACTCTGTACAGTCCAGATGTATACACAGAACCTCTTAGTGCAGAACATGTGGACCAAGCCTGACAATATGGATGTTAACAGCTATGTAGATGGGTATAACACATAACGACTGGTATACATTCACCCCCATAGGTTATGCATTCACACACCCCTGTCTGTCCTGACACATAATAACTGCTGGCACAGAGGTGCCATGGCCACATACTACCCACTAGATATTGACATGCATCTGTACAGCATCCCACAGCTCCGTCTGACATACATGACTGTTAAGGGAGGCCCAGCAGCAGTACATCTGGGAAGTATCTGCACATGACATCTCATTGGGTGAGTATATTAAGCTGCTAGGCATGTAACAAAGCACTGTGCAGGCTATAGGCAGACTGGCTCAACAATGGCCTACATCTCCTATGGGGGAATGCACATGTACCTGCATATATAGCAGGCTCTACAGGCATGTCACAGCACAGGGTAACATACACCTGTGTGGAAGTGCATAACCACAACCAATGTGAACACAGCCACAGCCACATATGGTAAACTAGCATAATATTACAGTATATCAACTATCTGTTCAACATCATCCTCATATGTGCCACTCACACACTAACCCTACATATACTGGGCCACTACACAGTATGGCCTGATGCCTGTCTGTGGTATGGGACATGTGTGTGTATGGCCCTACAAACATGTAAGCCAATATGGTAACATACAGTGGAGCAGCATGTAACATCAGATAGGATGGGACCTGGAATGATGACATCTACCATAGTCTGTACACAGGCCAAGGTACATATTGACAATACACACACTGTCGACATTCACCATAAGTACACAGACCTCAGTACTGTACAAACAACCACAGAATGTCCAGGTTATGTCATCAAATATAACCCCTAATGTACATATGTGTAGCAGTCTAATATCTCACTGGCTTGTTATCAGATATGATGACACTAATTATGGTGTACAGCACATATGCACCGTACACTAATTATGGTGTACAGCACACATGCACCTCTTAATGCATGACAGATGTACAAAGGTTGACAGAGTTGTGGCTGGAAGCACGTATACAGGGCCAATATTGACATGTTGCTGTGATAACATCTTACATTTACTGTTGTAACAGGGTTTGTCGCAACATATGTCCTACGAGGGATATGAAGTCAGTAACTGTCCCGTCTTTCAACATGTACAGACTGCAATCCTCACACTACCTTCTGCAGTTCACAGATACATGCTCTGTGGGTAACACATGAAACCAAAGGCACCACACACTGCCCTGTCTGCAGATGACCCTACAGATGGATAGTCCTCATAAACATAGAACTGACATGACAGGTATTAATACATATAGGGAAGCCATATCTGCACACACCCTGTTAAACCAACATTACTCTGAATGCAGTATAGCAGCACTTACAGTCTGTAGTCAGGTCAGGCACATCCCCCTCCTGTGTGTTGGCCTGTTTCCACAGTGTATGTTGTCAGAGGTAAATCCCCAGTCCATCTGAGATGCTGTTTGCCAAACAACAAATTGAGTTCCTGCTCACAGTGAATGGAAAGGCCCAACACTAACATGATGTTCCTAGATATTGGAGTGTGTTTCCATGCAATTGGCTATGGGAATGTTACCACAGCTGTTCCACATGCAATCAGCTAGGGGAGGGCTGCAATTTGTGCAGAGACCATCAGCTGATCATGAGTATCACTTAGAATGCACATGCTGCTGCCTAAGCAAAGCAGGCATAGGTCTCCACATCCACCAGTGAGGGAGTGAGAGAGGCAGACAGAGGCAATGACAAGTCAGGGAGGGGTGGGAGAGTAAAACTTAAGCATGTTTGTGTCACACACCTACCAGCACAGGGTATCAACCCCCTGACAACTATGTAGTGCTTTTACAGTCCTATGCAGTTATTGGATGCGCCACATAGGTTACCTGTTGTGGAGTCCTAAGAACATATATGTGATGGTGAGTGACATCTACAACAGGGATATGGTAACTATATGGTAGGTGAAGTAAACGTGCCTGTCCACATGAACAGGAGCCAGTGTCAACACAGCCACACACTCACAGGGATGCACACACACTGACACACTTGGCAGGGCCAGGGATACAGCTCATCACTAGTGAGATTGCCACAACACATTACTGTGCAGGTATCACATGCACCACACAGGCCATAAGGAGGTTATATTGGCAAAGGGTATGGGGAGGTGTCTGACATCAGACAGCATGCTTCTGTATGCCACCGGGGGTTGTAGTGAGTGTGGATGTGATTATATGCATCATACAACACACACAAACACACAGGGTGCCAGTAGTGACATGCATGTCTGTAGTTCAGCATGGATATGTGGTGGTTGACTGTGCCAGACGGTTATACAAGGCTAGGTGACGGGTATACCTTGGCATCAGGCCACATGACAATGGTCTGCATTGTGGCTTAGGGCTGTGGCTTCTGCATTTGCCCACACAGGTGGGTATTGTATCCACCATCCAATCACCTGGGTGACTATTGCATGTGGCCAATGCTGTGCATTGCTTGCCATGTATGTGTTCCTTAGTCCATTACATGGATGGTGTCTGGGATGTGCACACCTTCCACATGCATGTAAAGTGACATGTGGAACTGTACCTGGGGTGTCGGGCCCATGTTGTATGCACAGATTATCATCAGATGTGCCAGTCTTGGCCACCTGTGGCAGGAACCGGTAATGGACAGCAGGTTAACCCTGCACCTACATTGATAACATGCTAACAGAATTCCCTGGTGTCAGTGACATCTGTCCATACAGGGCATGTTTTCAGGCCTGGCATGTCCTTTGTGGGTCACAAGTGATGGCACCACAGGTGTTGCAGGTGCCCAGTGGTGAACATGGGAAAGGTGCACTGTCTGCATATATGTGCCTATTGGACAGATGGACAGGGTGTAGGCCACTGCAATCACTCCATAGTTACTATCAGTGGCCAATATGGAGTGTACTACACACATATTGGCTGTGGCCTCGGCATGTGTGTGTGTGTGTGTGTGTGTGTGTGTGTGTGTGTGTGTGTGTGTGTGTGTGTGTGTATGTGTGTGTATGAGACATGGGTTGAGAGTGTGCTCTGGGTAAAACTGGAGTTGCTAACTATGATTGCCTGGCCTTGATGTCACATGTATGGGTATGGATTTGCACCCCAGCCTCTCGGCTATTTCACAACTGTTATCCCTGTACAGTGGACATTGTGATACATAGTAGGGCCACCATATAAGAAATTTGCAAACCCCGCTCACATTGGGCCCAGGTGTCACACACTCACACAGACCTCCACACAGGATACGAGTTACAAACACACACACACACACACACACACACACACACACACACACACACACACACACACACACACACACCTGTCATGTCTGGGAGTGGAACCCCTACCTAACTAGTTTATTACACTACAGCACTACACAGTTATATTATGCGCTACAGAGATTACTGGAATACTCCTTCCCTAAAGATGTATATCACATTGGATGACATCTGCAGGACTGCCAAAGTAGGACATTCAAATTGTAGTGAGTGGCTAGGCTAAAATGCATTGCTCCCTACACAGACATTGAAACACACACAAAACATCCACAACTAACATGTGTGGGTATAAAACTCCTAACAGAGGTCTACATCACACTACAGCATGGAGCTGTTATAGGATGCACCACGGGGATTACTGTAGAACTCCTTCCCCAAAGATGTATTTCATAATGAATGACATCAGCAGGATTACCAAAGTAGGGCATTTGCATGTACTGAGTGTGACTAGCCTAAAATGCATTGCTCCCTACACAGACATTGGAATACACACAAAACATCCACAACCGACATGTGTGGGCATAGAACCCCTAACAGAGGTTTATACCACACTACAGCAGTACGCAGTTTTTGCACATGTTAAGGAGATTAGTGAGCTACATCCTTCCCAGAGGTGTATTTCTAGGTGGATGAAATCTGCAGCCTTGCCAAAGTAGAGCATATGAATTGTATGGAGTCTGACTACCATAAAAAAAGCATTGCTGTCTACACAGACAGGGTCAGACACACACACACACACACACGCACGCACACACACACACACGCACGCACGCACGCACGCACACACACACACACACACACACACACACACGCATGCACGCACGCACACACACACACACACACACACACACACACACACACTTGCCAAGGCTGGGGTTAGAACTCCTACTAACTATGTTATCACACTACAGCAGTACATAGTTATGGCACATGCTATGAAAATTACTGGGATACAACTTTCCCAGAGATGTATTTCTAGGTGGATGACATTAGCAGCCATACCAAAGCAGAGCATTTAAATTGTAGGGGGTATGACCACCTAAAAGCATTGCACCGGCTGGTGCTTTGATGCATATGTGTGTGCAGTCTATAGCACTGACTAACTCAGGGTATTTTGCTATTTGGTGGAACAGTTGCATATTGCTGGCCAACGCCTCACGGGTGGTGGGGAAATATACATGCTCACTGACGTGCTGACATGGCATCCGGGAACTGGTGGAGTACCCTGGATGCTGATGCCTGTGAAATCCCAATCATATCCCCAGTTGGCCTTTGGAAGGTACCTGTAGCTAGTATTTGTAGGCCTACACATACCTTGTTATTCATTGGGATGGGTTCCCCTCTGTTAGTTCTATATGTCAGGCATGGCCAGCACACCTCAACAATTTGCTGTAGGAGGTCCCTGTCCACCCTATAGTGCTCCACTGTCTCCTGCTCATGTAGCCCCTGGTAGGTTACCCTGGGTCTGTACACTCTTCTCCATCTCCTCACTGTGGGTTGGTCGAAAGCATTCACATCTTCACCACCTTCAGCCTCTTCCACAAGTTGTTGTATGATAGCTATTGCAGCTCCTATCATTTTGCTGTTGTGAGTGTTAAAAGTTCCCTGACTTGCCAAGAAGCAATTGTGTGCTAAAAAGCATGCTCTCACGAGGGTAGAAACAGACACAAAACAACAGAGTGGAGAAACAACACACACACCTACACACAGGGATCACACCCTGACACACAACTCACAGCTGGTTGCCCACTAACTGTTTAGTCGAGACATATATGGATGTATGAATTACGGGAAAATTTCCAATGTTTCAGGTGATGACTGCGCCACATGAACAGGAGCCAGTGTCAACACAGCCACACACTCACAGGGATGCACACACACTGACACACTTGGCAGGGCCAGGATACAGCTCATCACTAGTGAGATTGCCACAACACATTACTGTGCAGGTATCACATGCACCACACAGGCCATAAGGAGGTTATATTGGCAAAGGGTATGGGGAGGTGTCTGACATCAGACAGCATGCTTCTGTATGCCACCGGGGGTTGTAGTGAGTGTGGATGTGATTATATGCATCATACAACACACACAAACACACAGGGTGCCAGTAGTGACATGCATGTCTGTAGTTCAGCATGGATATGTGGTGGTTGACTGTGCCAGACGGTTATACAAGGCTAGGTGACGGGTATACCTTGGCATCAGGCCACATGACAATGGTCTGCATTGTGGCTTAGGGCTGTGGCTTCTGCATTTGCCCACACAGGTGGGTATTGTATCCACCATCCAATCACCTGGGTGACTATTGCATGTGGCCAATGCTGTGCATTGCTTGCCATGTATGTGTTCCTTAGTCCATTACATGGATGGTGTCTGGGATGTGCACACCTTCCACATGCATGTAAAGTGACATGTGGAACTGTACCTGGGGTGTCGGGCCCATGTTGTATGCACAGATTATCATCAGATGTGCCAGTCTTGGCCACCTGTGGCAGGAACCGGTAATGGACAGCAGGTTAACCCTGCACCTACATTGATAACATGCTAACAGAATTCCCTGGTGTCAGTGACATCTGTCCATACAGGGCATGTTTTCAGGCCTGGCATGTCCTTTGTGGGTCACAAGTGATGGCACCACAGGTGTTGCAGGTGCCCAGTGGTGAACATGGGAAAGGTGCACTGTCTGCATATATGTGCCTATTGGACAGATGGACAGGGTGTAGGCCACTGCAATCACTCCATAGTTACTATCAGTGGCCAATATGGAGTGTACTACACATATTGGCTGTGGCCTCGGCATGTGTGTGTGTGTGTGTGTGTGTGTGTGTGTGTGTGTGTGTGTGTGTGTGTGTGTGTGTGTGTGTGTATGTGTGTGTATGAGACATGGGTTGAGAGTGTGCTCTGGGTAAAACTGGAGTTGCTAACTATGATTGCCTGGCCTTGATGTCACATGTATGGGTATGGATTTGCACCCCAGCCTCTCGGCTATTTCACAACTGTTATCCCTGTACAGTGGACATTGTGATACATAGTAGGGCCACCATATAAGAAATTTGCAAACCCCGCTCACATTGGGCCCAGGTGTCACACACTCACACAGACCTCCACACAGGATAATGAAAACACAAACACACACACACACACACACACACACACACACACACACACACACACACACACACACACACACACACACACCTGTCATGTCTGGGTGGAACCCCTACCTAACTAGTTTATTACACTACAGCACTACACAGTTATATTATGCGCTACAGAGATTACTGGAATACTCCTTCCCTAAAGATGTATATCACATTGGATGACATCTGCAGGACTGCCAAAGTAGGACATTCAAATTGTAGTGAGTGGCTAGGCTAAAATGCATTGCTCCCTACACAGACATTGAAACACACACAAAACATCCACAACTAACATGTGTGGGTATAAAACTCCTAACAGAGGTCTACATCACACTACAGCATGGAGCTGTTATAGGATGCACCACAGGATTACTGTAGAACTCCTTCCCCAAAGATGTATTTCATAATGAATGACATCAGCAGGATTACCAAAGTAGGGCATTTGCATGTACTGAGTGTGACTAGCCTAAAATGCATTGCTCCCTACACAGACATTGGAATACACACAAAACATCCATTAACCGACATGTGTGGGCATAGAACCCTAACAGAGGTTTATACCACACTACAGCAGTACGGAGTTTTTGCACTTCTTAAGGAGATTAGTGAGCTACATCCTTCCCAGAGGTGTATTTCTAGGTGGATGAAATCTGCAGCCTTGCCAAAGTAGAGCATATGAATTGTATGGAGTCTGACTACCATAAAAAAAGCATTGCTGTCTAGACAGACAGGGTCAGACACACACACACACAAACACACACACACACACACACACACGCATCTATTTCCACGCACGCACTTGACGCACACACACACACACACACACACACACACACGCATGCACGCACGCACACACACACACACACACACACACACACACACACACACACTTGCCAAGGCTGGGGTTAGAACTCCTACTAACTATGTTATCACACTACAGCAGTACATAGTTATGGCACATGCTATGAAAATTACTGGGATACAACTTTCCCAGAGATGTATTTCTAGGTGGATGACATTAGCAGCCATACCAAAGCAGAGCATTTAAATTGTAGGGGGTATGACCACCCTAAAAAGCATTGCACCGGCTGGTGCTTTGATGCATATGTGTGTGCAGTCTATAGCACTGACTAACTCAGGGTATTTTGCTATTTGGTGGAACAGTTGCATATTGCTGGCCAACGCCTCACGGGTGGTGGGGAAATATACATGCTCACTGACGTGCTGACATGGCATCCGGGAACTGGTGGAGTACCCTGGATGCTGATGCCTGTGAAATCCCAATCATATCCCCAGTTGGCCTTTGGAAGGTACCTGTAGCTAGTATTTGTAGGCCTACACATACCTTGTTATTCATTGGGATGGGTTCCCCTCTGTTAGTTCTATATGTCAGGCATGGCCAGCACACCTCAACAATTTGCTGTAGGAGGTCCCTGTCCACCCTATAGTGCTCCACTGTCTCCTGCTCATGTAGCCCCTGGTAGGTTACCCTGGGTCTGTACACTCTTCTCCATCTCCTCACTGTGGGTTGGTCGAAAGCATTCACATCTTCACCACCTTCAGCCTCTTCCACAAGTTGTTGTATGATAGCTATTGCAGCTCCTATCATTTTGCTGTTGTGAGTGTTAAAAGTTCCCCACTTGTTTACACCGGTGGTGTAGAGTGTGGGAAAAACCAGAGGGGAAGATGTTTGCATAGTTTATAGTAGTGTTCAGGGCTGGGCTGGTCTGCTGCCTGTGTAATTGGCTGATTCTGATACATTTCACCTGCCAGCTAAGCAGCTAGTTCTCCTTGATTACCTTCCTACTGCTGTCTTCCCTTCCCATTGCCTTCCTGTTTAAGCCCAGATGCACGTCATGCAAACAGAGTGCTCAAATGTGCACAGTGCTATTTCCTGGTTTAACTTCTTTTTTCTTCCTGTAAAACCCAGTGCGTGGCACGCACACCTGCTTAGGCTTTGTAAAGAGTGCTAGGCAGGTGGACACACCCCCTAGCTTAGCTGTGCTAAGCTAGGAGCAAACCCGAGCCACAGGGCTCCAGTCCACTTACAGTATGCCTGACACCCCCCCATGATGTCACCTAACTCCAAGGCTTGCACCAAACTATTCCTATTCTTACACTGTTGGGATCTGACTCGCATGCTGGGGAAAACTGGGATTCACTATCCTTCCCCTCATTTGCATTGGATTGCCTGCTAATGCATAGTTACATGGCTCACACTGAACCTCCCCCCTTATCAACCACTACTCATTGGCCATGTTGTCTTCTGCCTGCCATTGACTTGCATGGCAGAATAGTGATTTTAGTTAGAATACTTAATTTAGGTTCATTTTGTTATTTCCCCCAGATCCCGTTTGCACGCCGCTGCCTTACACTCAAACAGCCAAGATCAGCTAAAAAAAATAAAAGTTGATTTTTGTGTTTTTTTTTACTGTTTGCAATGCCAACAGCCTTACAGTTGGCCATTGGCATGCTTACTACATGATATGCAGCCTTTATTTGGAGCTGTCACAGCTCCGTTTTTGGGTTACTAACCGAGTACATTTCTGCAGATAGCACTAGTCCTGCACAGACAGTTGCAAGCTTCCTGGATTGCAAAATCACCTAATTTGCATAATTTCTCCTGCAAATGGGGTGATTTGCATACAAGGGCTTAGTCCGTGCAGGATTAGTGCAGGAGCACCCATGCACGCCCCTGCAGGCTGTTCCAGGATCGCACAGCAGACATTTTGCCTGCTTGAGCTCCTGCACTGACCTTGCACGCCTTGCAAGCTATAGAGAGTCCAGGGACTTGTGTCTGGATGCATTTTCTATGGTCAACATTATTTCAAGCTATATGTTCCAGGAAATCAGTAGGTCTGAGGATTGGGCATAACAAACAAGTTAGTCTTAAGCTGCAGGCAATGATATTGAACCTTTTGCCTAGTCCTCATCCCTACCAGTGGAATGAGTACAAACAGCTATAGAAAAGGGAATCTAAAGTCAAGTATCAGCAGGATGGGGATTATTAAATTAAATGATAAGAAACAAAGGCACCCCGATACCATTGGAGGTATCGTCACTTGCTAGTATTTGTCTTTTAGGAAATTAGTGAACTAATATATTCCAAAAATACACAGACTTAAGGTATGGACATTTGCTAGGGAAGAAATGTTAGATTGAAAACAACAGTATTTCTTACTTTTGCTTTTTGAACTGTATACCCAAATGATTTGGTAATTCATTTTTGCAAAAACTATCCTACTTTTTAGGAAACTTCACTACACTTTTACTCATAATGTCAGTGTTCTAAGTCAGAAACCAGAACTGTGCTTCACTCCAGACAGAATGCTGAACATGTTCATTCTAACTGTACTGTTGTATCTTCTATTTGTGTAATATTAGAACTTGAGCCTCACACAGATCTATGTTTTCTTAAAACATATCCGTGACCCTCACAAATGTTACATTATGCTGAATCATGTGACAGAGGGTTGTAGGGCACTACACCCTCTATCATTTCAGTATGCTTAATAAGGTAGGATGCACACTGTGGGACAGACAAAGAAATGAAGACATAACAGCAGAAGCCAAAGTAGATCCAATTGCAGAAAAGATCAAAGAGAACAGATTATGGTGGTTTGGGCACATGTAGAAAAGCAGAAGACAATCTGCTGAGGAAGATTTGGGACAGACAGGAAGAAGGTAAGAGTAAGCGAGGACGTCCAGCAAAGAGGTGGATGGATTGTGTGAAAGAAGATCTGCAATAGTCAGGCATGAGTGTTGAAGAAGGCAGGAGTGTGGCACTGAATCAAGAGAGTTGGCGACAGTTAGCACAGTACCCCGACCCCATGTAGAAAAAGGGGGGTTGATGATGATGATGAATAAGCATAGCAACTGCAGATATGATACAAACACTATAAGGCCTATATAGTGAACAAAATTCTCTGAAACATCTGAATACCACAAGATAATACTAATCATTGCAGCTAATGCATTAGCATTTAAAGATAAATGCCTCATACTAATAAATTTTAAAGTTAAATTATACAAAGGTAAGTATATATGTGGCACAGGTGTTACATAAATTAACTTTAATACTATAACATATATGTTATGGGATACTTACATCACACTCAGCGTTTCTACATATTCAAGAACATTTTATAATGCAGTTTTTAAGTCCATATAATATGTTGTAACTGGGGAGAATTCTATATATCTTTCTGGTTTCTTTAGTCGTCTTACCATATTTGGAGAATTGAATGGAATTATTCATTTGGGACTTCTGTTTCTGCTTTTGGGACAGTTACTGCACAATAGCTTCCTGTAGAGCAGGGGTGTCCAACAGGTGTCCCTAGGGCCACAATCCAGTGCACCAGAGCATTTATCTAGCCCTCAGTATGTCCTACACCACACTGTTTTGAATGGACAGATACATGTTGGGCATGATAATGTGGGCTCCCCAAACCTTGCAAAGTATGTTAAGTAGTCCCTTAACCAAAAAAGTCTGACACCCCTGATCTAGAGGCACAAACTTTGGAGTCTTCCTCTACAAGTCATACTTTTCACAATCTATGATTTTGCAAAATGAATGGTTACAGCAATTCTGTCTATTCATCTTTCTGAAACTTTAACTTTGTCATATTTTTCTTGCACAATTCAATTTTCCGATGAACTACAGTGGGTCTTTGTTCAGGTGCTTTACAAACAACTAAACGTTCAAGCTGCAGAGTTCTGAATTCTTATTTTGCATTCCTACCTGTAAATATGGTAGTAGTCTTTCACAGTTTCTTTCTTTATAGTCTTTCTTTATCTGCTGGTTTATTTCCATAACTTATTTTATGTTAATTCTCAGGCATCAGTAATACAGCTAATGTATTCAGTCTGTTTTTCAGCCTTCTGCCCATTAACAGTTGAGTTGGTGAGACACTGGGTTACTGTAGTGGAATATTCCTATATCCCAGAATTGCAAAATGACAATCCTCATATTTTTTCCTACGGTTGCTTCTAATAAGAATTTTTACTGTTTGGCTAGTTCTCCCCATTCGTCCATTGGACTTAAGGACAGAGCAGAGTAGTCATTGTATGTCTGAATTCTCATTCATGCACAAATCTTCTGAATTCCAACTTGTGCCCTATGGACCAATGACATATATGAGAATCTATCTATCTATCTATCTATCTATCTATCTATCTATCTATCTATCTGTCTGTCTATCTATCTATCTATGTATCTATCAATGCACTAATCACACCTGCATTTGTTTTGCCTCTCCGTCTAATTTTTTCATGAAACTTTGAATAATAATCCACATATATGAGATACACGCCTTCTTTGAAATGGAACAAATCTGTATCTACTGGGCTCCATAGCCCATCTGGAATTGGGAATGCTATCATGTCTTTCAGAGCTGTAACTAGGGTGGGGTAAAGGGGGCAGCTGGGTGCAAGCTATCAGAGTGTGTGATCAGTATTGGGTAGAAGTGCACTTCATGGCATTCAGCCATTTAGCAGCTGTAGCTGTTTGAAAAATGCATGTATTTTTAAAGGAGATTATTATTCTTCCTCAGCATTGGTTTGAGGGGACTTCATTGTGCTGAAGTGCCCTGGTATCAATTTAACTAGCTATTGCTCTGATGCCTTCCTTTGGATTGTTAGTATGGTATGTATTGCTGATGGCACAATTCTTCACTGATTGAACTATTTCAGTTGGCATAGCTGGTCAAAATGTTATATCCGTTATTTTTCCTTGCACTTTACTATTCCCGGATGAAACTCACGTATGCTCTCAAAAATCTTCTCTCAGTTGACTGGGAACTATTATTTTGTGAGCTGCAGACATCAAGCCTTGGAGACAACTTAGTTTGTCTCTAAAGGAATAAGACTGAATTGCTTTCCTTGCTAACAACTTTTGTTTAGATCATCATGTTATTGTAACTGCTTTCAGCAGTTGCATTTTTAAATCAGTATCAGTGCATCTTCGAAATTCTTTTCTTTTTTTGTTTACAACTGGTAACTGTAGCATTACTTAAAAAAAATCTCTAGTTCTTTTCTAACATCTATTTGTGCTCATATGGTAAATATAATTTACTTAACACATCTGCTATGTGTAGTACCTTGCCTTGTTTGTATTTAATTTACAATTAATATTTGTGTAGATTAAGTAATATCTTCTATATCTTGGAGATGCCTTTTACTAGGATTTTTTAATATGTTTTTCAGTGGTTTGTGGTCTGTTTCTATCTGAATGTATTTATCATAAACATATTTATAGAATTTCTCACATCTATACATTATTGCTAAGAGTTCATTTCCATCTGAACATATCTGTTTTGAGCATCTGTAAATATCTGCAACTGGACTGTTCTGTTGTAAGAGTATGGGTGGTATCCATAGTCTTATGTAAAAGGTATATCTATGAATAGCACCTCTTTGCTAGTATGTAAATAAACAAACTGTGACCAAGTGGCAGTGGTTTTAGAAGTTGTTAGATATGCAAATGAATATCTACTAGAGTCTAGCATACCTGAATCTGTGTAAGTTGAACTAAGATGAGTATGTGTAAGTGTGAAATTGTCCCAAATATCTTGCTCACGCTGCACGTATCTTTGAGCTCATGAATGCTTTTGTATATTTTGCCAGCTGGCAGCAAGCACAGAGTTGTGCTAGTCTCACTAGAACTCTCCAGGAGAGCTTGTGCTGCTTATGGCTGGGTGCCGTTGGCTTTCATCTTATCAAAACTTTTTTAATTAATGAATTCAGTGTGAAGGTGTCTTCACATGGATACCCTATTCTGGCTTTCATAAGTTTCGAAAGCAGAAAGAGCAGACAAGGAAAGCACAAAAGGAAGACATTAAAAGGATTGCTTTGGAGGAAGTGAGATAGGATGGGTAATCGTTTTTTATTATGGATATAACTCTATTTTTCCGAATACATATATTTATAATGGAAATCAAACATGCAAAAAAAGCATAGTGTATAGGAGAGAGGGTTTGGGAAGAGTTAAAGTTTTTCACATGAACATAAAATACAGACAAAAATGACATGAACACTATGTTGGGCTGATAACTGAAAGGAGAGATAGATGTACAAATGGTGGACAAACACAAAAGTGCAAGTGATGGGAGACTTGTATCCAGTACCACCTGGTCCAGAGAGCCCCACATATTTTCCAGCCTTGATGTCTTGGTAGCAGGACCCTGATGGTCAGGGGACTAAGGCCTCAGGTGGCTCAGTGAACAGAGCCAACCTAGACAGTGAGTCTTGCACTCTTCTGAAGAAGATGGTTGAACAGGCATCACTGCCTCTTTAATGCCCTTTAAACTGCAGCATTCCTCATGCTATGAAGCTCACAATGGTGGCTTTTGAGACTGCCAAGCCTCGGGGTTTCCACAAGAGTGGAGGAACCACTTCTATCCTGTGAAGCAGTCCTTGAACAGGCAGAGAATGGTGGTGATCTGTCTTATACCTGTGTCACCTGCAATTGAGTTTCCCCAGGTTCTAGTGGATCTGCATAAAAATGGAAAAAAAGAAGAAATAGAGAGAATGGGAGACAACAAAATGACTCATAAGTGTTTAATAGCAAATGCCTTAATTTTCAGGTAAATAAATAGAGCAGTGATATTTTTATTTAGGCGTCTTAAACTGGCTGTAATTAACTGTATGCATTTAATTATTTTAACAATAAATACTGATAATTTCTGGCTCGGTTTTAGGACTGTTAACATTGCAAAATACTGCATTTTCTTTACCATAACTGAATAACTGCATGAATTTCTGGAATGAAATGACCTCTTTACATCTGTATTTTCTGATTACTTCTTCTTGCTGTAAGTATAACAATTTAACAATATACAGGTTGCAGTGTATGGTTAGATTACTTTTCCATTTTGTTTTATTTTATTTTATTTTGCTGGTGCTTTTTATATTCTTGTTGCTGATAAATCATACTTATACAGCTGGGGCCCAACTATCCTTGCCTTCTCAGACATTGGGCATGATTGGTAGCCACTTCATCAAGGACTCTGAAAATAAGACAAAAGAAGGGATTACTGACACTGACTGGTTATTGCCTGTGCAGTGTGCTTTATATATGGGCAGTTACAATACTTTCAAATGTTTCTTTGGTCTTTCTCTAAATATGTAAGTGGCCTGTCCCCCACCTTTTCTTATCTATCGTAATTTGCATATTAGCAAATGAAATACATTAACTCTGTAAATGTATTCAAGCTTCTAAAGCATAGAGCATTTTAAAGTACTTATGTTTAAAGTCTTCCTAGTCAGTAACTAAGGTATCCATCCTGCATGCCACCATAAAAGCATCAATAAGAGAAATGTATAAATCAACTAAGACAAGAAGTATCACTATTAGAATATTACAGAAAAGGTAATAAAGCATCCTCATCAAACTACATGTTGTTCATTAGCTTGCAGTTAATGCCAACTACAATGCCTGACCCTCTGCTCAATGCCATATTTTTGCAGGTTTGCCTATTGATAAAAATATGATCAATAAATCCATCTTCCCCAACCACATCCTCTTTATTGCATGTACTAAATGCATCATTTGCGAAGATGAGTAAAATTTTGAAAATCCCCAAAACATTATCAATAACATTTTACATGCCTTACAGAATGACGCTGCAATGACCCTTCTAAGAATAACACATAACTTAAGTAAATAAATTTCCATCTGAAATTTTGTAATACAAACTGAGCTATATCTATGTAAATGCACCACAAGTAACAACATCAGCATTAGGATATAGCAACATTAAATAGTTATTCAAGTGCAATTACTGTCAGTACAGCAAATCTTTGCAATTTTGTAATAAAAAAATTGATGAACTAATTCCTCAATATTTGTGATATACAAACTTTTGCAAACTTTTCCAGTGGTCATGCCTGTAACAGTCATTTTACCACAGGTGATATAATTATTCTCTCCATACTAAGCTCTGCAGAGTGTTTTAAAAAACAAAACTTTGGGTACTGCCACCTTTGTCAAACTGTACTTTGGTCTACATCCATTTAGTCAACACATTTTGGTCAACTAAACAGATGAATATACCATTAGCAGAGGGTATGGGGGGTGCAGGGGGGCTTGCCTCCTGCAAAAAATGATGTTTTCTTTGGGTTTTTTTCTTTAAATTTTTGCATGTATAGACATTACTGCTCAGCACGTGTAGTAGTGCGCTGACGTGCGTAATGTCGATCAATTGTTGTTGATATAAATGTTGTTGAACCAAGTTAATTAAATCCATATATTTTTGATATACATGTATGTATGTGTGTGTGTATATATATATATATATATATATATATATATATATATATATATATATATATAAATATATATATATATATATATATATATATATATTCACATGTACCTGTTATTTAGTAGTGCAATAGAAATGAAAATGTAATATTTACTGTCAAACTCTGACCTTTGCTCCCAAACCTCTACCACCCACTGAGCCAGGTGGTCTCCCTTCTGCTTCTGCAAGTCATAATACCCATGTCTACATTGCTGTCCAGACTGGGGGATACCAGTCAGAAATTTAATTTCATCCCCCAGGATGGTCCATGTTCTCTGTACCAGCTTTAAGTAAGAATGAAGCAAATCTGAAACTTAAACTTGTATAGTGTAAGGTGAGTCACACACACTGAAGTGTGACATCACTCTGATGGTCATCCTACACCATATGCTGGCATCCCCTGAGACATCAGAAATGGTGCATTCACAGAACAAGCTGCACATACAATTTCATTATGCAATAAAGAAGAAACAGGAAGAGTTGGCATGTGCATGTCCAAGCACTACCCATCTCAATCAGAGCTGTAAGAAAACAGCTACACTAATAAATGCAGGTACACGTGTGCTCTGTAGTACAATTCATAGAGATGTGCACTAAAACATCCAGTTTGTATAAGAACTGGCAATTTATTGATTTGTTTGAATGTGTTTACTGGGGTAAAGCACTTATCAGTTCTGAACAATTTCAGTCTCAGCCCAGTGTTGGAAATGCTGAGGATTAAAGTGCAGGCAAGCGTAATGCAACTGAAGAAATAAAGAACTAAAAAAATACTTGTCATTCTCTTTCACCCACCTTTCCAACACTACCTCACAGCATACCTCTCAACTGTACCGGAGTCCTTGGAATTTACCAGTTTTGAGGCTAATGTAATGGGGTGCCACAAATGCCCAAGTGGCCCTTGAAATCATGATTTTTTTCTTTATTTGCAATTTTACCATACCCTATTTTGTTAGTGATATATGCTGTTTCATTACATTAACAGGTCTATGAGGAACATCAATAATATGGGGGAGCAAGTCTTTACAAGAACCTACTCTTGAAGAATTCTTGAGATTGATGGAAGAAACAGCGACATTAGAAATCAAGGTGAAGGAATCGAGAATTTCACATAAAACATGGACAAACAATCCTTGTGAAAAATTTTAACTCTTATTGAGACATTAAAAATGAACCCTAAATAATTAATGTATAACTTTATACTTTATTAATTGAATATTGTAAATTTTTGTTACTAATTTCATATATTTTATTTTTTTTCCTCCTTGGTTCAGGTCAATTGTACATAGTGCATATAAAGGTTTATAATACTTGTTTATTGATGATTGTATTGCTAAACATTATATTATTTGGAAAATAAAAAATTCTTTGAAAAAAAGGCAAGACAATTACAATAGAATGTTTCTCTGAGGCAATTTGCTTAATAGATTTTAGAAGATAGTAGAAAGAGTAGTTAAGGAAGATTAGAGAGAGCTAGTGAGAAGAGTGAGTTAAGGGCAGAACTTAGATTAAGGTATGAGAATTAGGGGATGTTTAAAGAGGGAGAGTGCAGTGGCAGAACCAGTGACTTTTAAAGTACTCTTCGATGGCTGTCTTAAATAGTTTAGGATGTGTAAGGGTCCTGATTTCTAGTGGGAGCCTATTCCAAGCAATAGTAGGGTGATAGCTGTACATGTTACGTCCAAATTTAGACTTGGGTTTGTAGATTTGTAGTAGGTCTTGGTTAGAACTTCGGAGAGGTCTGGAGGGAGAATAATGGGAGATGAGAGGGAATAATGCTGGGCAGTAGGAAGGCTGGTATAGGATAGCATGGATGATCTGGAACTGAGAGAGAATAAGCTGGTGAGGTAATTCAAACCAGTTTATGTGTTTTAGAGAGCGAGAGAGACAGTGATGGGATTTGTAGGTTTTTTGGGCAGCAAATCTAGCACCTTTGTTGTAGGTAGATTCGAGTTTGGTCAGGAGTGCTGAGTTAAGATTTGTGAGAATTTGAGAATTGCACATTAGACTGGGTAGAAGGTAGGTAAGAGAGAGAGTAATCTTGGCTTCAGAGGTAAGGAATTTCTTGTTAGGGTAAAGGAACCTTAGTTTTGAATGAGTCTTTTTGATACAGTTATTAACATGCAAGTCAAATTTAAGCTGATCATCGATGGTTACACCTAACAGCTTAGTGCTGGATTCTACCTGAATGGGAGTGTTATTAATGGACTGAATGGAGAAGGAGAGTTTAATAATGTTGAACTTTTAGGTAGGAAGAGTAACAGCTTTGTTTTTTTAGGTTAAGGATGAGCTGGTTGTTGGAGACCCATGTTTCAACTAAGTTAAAAGATGCCTGAGTAGCTGAGAAGAGCTTACAGGGAGAGTTGACTGTGGTGATGACTGTAGAATCATCTGCATATTGCACTAAAGATGACTGAGGACAGGAGGTATAGAGCTGATTAGTAAAGATATTAAAAAGTAAAGGCCCTAGGATAGAACCTTGAGGTACACCCATTTTGCAGGGAGAGTACAGAGTGCCATCTCACTGACTGAGATCAGTGAGGTAGCTGGAGAACCATGCAACAGTATCAGAGGAGAAATTGAGGTTATGCAGTTTGTGCAGCAGAAGAGAGTGTGAGACAGTGTCAAAAGCTTTTGAGAGGACCAATAATAGACAAGAAATAAGTTTATGGTCATCCATGGCTATAGAGACAGTGTTGGAGAAGGATAATAGAGCTGTAGTGGTGCTATGTTTGGGTCTGAAGTTGTGCTGAGTGGGTGTAAGCAGATTTTCCTGTATTAGATACTGCACAACTTGTTTAGGAATACATTTTTCTAGTACTTTAGAGAGAGGGGAGAGGATAGCAATAGGTCTAAAGTTCGAGATATCAAAAAGTTACCTCCTTTGTGTATAGGTAGAGTGTAGCATTGTTTCCAGATGGAAGGGACTTTAGATTCAGAGACAGAGCAATTGATTAGGATAGATACAGGGAGAGCAAAAGAGTCAGCTGATAGTAGAAGAAAAGTGGAAGGAATATTGTCAGCTGATGCTGAGCATGGTTTTAATTTAGAGAGTTTTGATGTAGATAATAGGTACAGGTTTGAGGAAGAAGGTATTTGAGGATATAGTATTAGGATTAGGTTCAGAAAAGTTGGAGATATTAGTAGTAGAGGAGTTTGGGTTAGGGTTCAGTAGCTTAGATATTGAATCGATAAAATAGGTATTGAAGATAGTGACAGTTTCTTCAGATGTCCTGTCTGGGCATGGATTGGGGGAGCTACGATTACCGGGATGTAATATTTATAATAAATTATTCAGCCAAGCATGTGTCAAAAAGGATAACCATATGAGCGGCTCTCACAAACTGGCCCTTTACTATCGCTCTCTTCTGTTTATAAGGACAAGAGCTACTAAAATGCAAAACACTATTGGAATATGTCTCTTTGTGGAAAATGTCTGATGTAAACATGTAAATCTTCATCCTTCACTAATCTCACATCCAGGTAGGAGATTTCCTTTTGGCCAATATTTTGAGTGAATTTCAAAAAAGGTTTTGAACTGTTAATATAGGACAGAAAGTCAGTGATGGTATCAAAAGGGCGATCCCAAAAAATAAAAATGCCATCCAAAAAATGGATGCACATTTTACAGTGGGCATAAAATGTGAGTTGAACAAATACTTCCTCTCCCATTGTACCATAGCAATGTTTGCATACAAGCCGCCACATGGCGACCCCATGGCTACACCTTCCGTTTGAAGAAAGAACTTCCTGTCAAAACATAGGAAATTATTTTTCAGTACGAATTCAAATAGCTGCTCATACAAATTAATAGATGTTTGGGGTATAACCTTTTCATCCAAATACTCACAAACCCATTCAAGGCCTGTGTCATGAGGTATAACAGTATACAAATATTTCACATCAATCGTGATGAAAAATCCGGCCTCTACACATTCTAGATTATAAACCCTATTCAGGAAATCCCATGAGCATCTACACAAATTAGTTTCACTAAGCAACAATGGTTTCAATTTGGTATCTAAAAATTTAGACAGAGAATAACTTAATAGATCCCTGGCCATCCACAATGGGTCACATGGGCGGGTTTTGGAGGGTCTTATGTATCGTGGGTAAACCAAAAATAGATGGAATTTTTGGATGAGAAGCAGTCAAATAGTTGAGCTCCTCTATGGAAATGGTCCCTTCAATAAACAGATAATCACAAGTATTCATTATAACAATCCCACCCCTTTGTCAGGTTTTATGATTCTAACATCACCATTAAACTTCAATTTAGCCAGTTCATCAACTTTATATTTACTGAAATTGGTAGTAAAACCATCCCTAGTTAAATTTCTAATATCAACTTCGCATAATTTCTCAAACATTTGTAAAGAAGGTTGAAGCGGGGAATTTTTAAGTGCTAGAAATATGTAAAGGATTACTCACATATTCAACAGATTTGAAAAGCACATTAAGATTTAACTTCCTCACAAAATGCTTTAAATTGACTAAAGTGTTGGGTATGTCACAGCCTTTCTCGGGTACAAAAATCATGCCCTTAGATAACAAGTCACAAGCAGTCACATTCATATTCACAGAAGAAAAATTAAACACAAAAATCACATTGGAGTTTTTTAATACAGGACACGGGTCATTAACAACTTCTTCAAACATTATCTCCGACCCTGATAACCTCCTCTCCGATTCCCTCTCTGGTAGGACACAGGGCCTCCTTGACCTCTGTTCACAGTGTAAACTCCCTGTATGGGAGCCTCCCTGTTGTGTCTCTCCCTCAAACATTCGGACCTCCTCAGAGGAGGATATTCATCCTCCTCTAAAAAAGTCTTCTCAGTCATTTCATTACTCATAACAAGGAAATTGCTGTCACTACCCCAACTCTGTGACTTAGGAGGTTCAGGATACGCAGTGTTATCATTATATTGCACTCTGTCCCGCTCTATCTTTTTAAGCTTCCTGTTCTTAATATTATTAATTTGGTGTTCTATAGTCCTAAACATACGATTATACTCAAACAAATTGGTCTCATGTACAACATCCTCCACAATTTTCTTATTCAAATCGGTTGCTTCCCTTATTAAAGTCGAAATAAAAGTTTCATTATGTTTAATTACCATCTCCATGTATTCAAAGCCATGCCTATTAAACATGCAGAGAAGTTTTCTCTGTAAAATTGAATTAGCTACCAAACTAGTGGGAAAGCGCCACATGCGTAAACCCTTAGGTACCAATTTTAGTCTTAAACATTCTTTAAAATAAGTGTTATCAAGCTGCAATTTTTTAATCGTTAGTAGTAGGCGGTCAAATTTTTGAAGGTTGTCAGTATAACTGACTGTACTTAGATTCTCTTCAATTACAAAGCTCGGGTTCTGTTGCAACCATTCATTCATAACAAAGGTTTTGTTCTGTGGATTAGCCTGACCTTTTTGTAAAATATTCCTTTCATTTCTCCCATGCTGGCTACAATTATTTACTCCACTCAGAACACACTGTGTGCATGTATTTTCATCCATTTGCTGATCATGCAATTGAACCAAATCCATGTTGTTTAGGAGATGATACACAGGACTTCCACCACTCTCCCTAGCAGCCTGCAAGTCCTGATTGGTGCAACGGTTGCCCACAGATGATGACATCAGGTGAGCTCGCTCAATATGTTCCAGCCTTTGAGACATCTTTTCAAGCTGGCTAATAAGATTTTCGATAGATTGGCCAAATGTTTGTGAAAACAGCAGTTGCTGTGAATCCGTCTCCTGAACCCCCAAAGCCATTCCAAAACACAAAACCAAACCAAAGGAAACACCAAAAATTAGTTAAAAACTACGACAACAGCATCCATGACACACACCAGTCTGTAATGGTACAAAATGTTGATTTATTCACACTAAAATAGGCAAAGAAATAAAAATAAACAATTTAACTCAAGCACTTTCATCTTTGACCATTCAGAGACTTGACTTTTTCAAGATAAAAACACCACACAAAAGCTTCATTAAATAATGAATAAACATGCCCCCTTTGTTAAATCCTCCAATAAGTATAAAGGCACTCTAGCTCAATAATTAAAGTTAAAATTTTGTATTTATCATTTGTTGACCGGGAAAGTCCGGCTAGGTTCCACAGAGCCTGTTTTCAGCAGAGGCCCAGGGAGAAATGCTCAATTAAAACAAACCATATAAAGTGCATAGGCATACTGGATGATGAAAAAATTAAATATGTCAAAAACATGTGGATTATATAAAAATATATAAAAAAATATTATATATATATATATATATATATATATATATATATATATAAATATTTAAATGTTTAAATATATTATGTATATAAAATATATATATGTACAATTATGGTGTTTACCTTGTGAACACAAGGTGCAGGGTTTGATTCTCACATGGGGTAATTGGCTAGGTTTGAAATGGCCCACAAGGGTAGTTAGCCTAGTACTAACCTATGAACCTATGAACCAACATCTATAATGACAGACACTGGGGATGCACAAGCCAGTGCATTTCTTTGTGCCGGTCCCAAGCCCAGATAAATGGGGAGGGTTGTGTCAGGAAGGGCATCCGGCGTAAAATTTTGCAAAATCATACATGCGGACAACAGTACAGATATACATACCGGATTGGTCGAGGCCCGGGTTAACAACAACTGCCACCAGTACTGTTGGCCAACAGGGTGCTGGCAGAAATTGGGCTACTGTTGGCCGAAGGAGGAGAAGAGGGGGAAGGCATGCCCGAAGGCAGGTAAAGGCTAGGACTGTGGTAGTGAGGTTCGGAACTTTGAATGTTGGCAGTATGACTGGTATAGGGGGAGAGCTAGCTGATATGATGGACAGAAGGAAGGCTGGTATATTGTGTGTGGAAGAAACCTGATGGAAGGGGAGCAAGGCTAAGTGTATCAGAGGTGGGTTCAAATTGTTTTATCATGGTGTGGATGGGAGGAGAAATGGTGCAGGGGTTGTCCTGAAGGAACAGTATGCTAAGAGTATTTTGGAGGTGAAAAGAGTGTCGGATAGAGTGATGTTTATGAAACTGGAAATTGATGGTGTAATGATGAATGTCGTTAGTGCATATGCTCCACAAGTTGGGTGTGCAATGGATGAGAAAGAAACATTTTGGAGTGAGTTGGATGAAGTGTTGATGACTGTACCCAAGGGTGAGAGAGTGGTGATTGGAGCAGATTTCAATGGGCATGTTGGTGAAGGGAACAGAGGGGATGAGGAAGTGATGGGTAGGTATGGTGTTAAGCAAAGGAATGCAGAAGGTCAGATGGTAGTGGATTTTGTGAAAAGGATGGACATGGCTGTGGTGAATATGCATTTTAACAAGAGAGAGGAGCATAGGGTGACATACAAGAGTGGAGGGAGAATGCACACAAGTGGATTATATCTTATGTAGAAGGGCCAGTCTGAAGGAGATTGGAGACTTTAAAGTGGTGGCAGGGGAAAGTGTAGTTAGGCAGCATAGGATGGTGGTTTGTAGGATGACACTGGTGATCAAGAAGAGGAGGAGAAGTATGAGGGCAGCACCAAGGATCAAATGGTGGAAACTGAAAAAGGGTAATTGTGAGGTGGAGTTCAGGGAAGAGTTAAGACAGGCACTGGGTGGCAGTGAAGAGTTACTGAATAGCTGGGCAACTACAGCAGAGCTACTAAGGGAGATGGCTAGAAAGGTGTTTGGTGTGATATCTGGAAAGAGGAAGGAGGACAAGGAGACCAGGTGGTGGAATGAGGAAGTACAGGAGAGTATACAGATAAAGAGGTTGGTGAAGAAGAAGTGGGATTGTCAGAGAAATGAAGAAAGTAGACAGGAGTATAAGGAGATGAGGTGCATGGCAAAGAGAGGTGGTGAAGGCTAAGGATAAGGTGTATGAAGAGTTGTATGAAAGGTTGGACACTAAGGAGGGAGAAAAGGACATGTACCGATTGGCTAGACAGAGGGACCAAGCTAGTAAAGATGTGCAGCAGGAAAGAGTGATAAAGGATAATGAGGGAAAAGTACTCACAAGTGAGGAGAGTGTGTTGAGCAGATGGAAAGAGTACTCTGAGGGGCTGATGAATGAAGAGAATGAGAGGGAGAGAAGGTTGGATGATGTGCGGATAGTGAATGATGAAGTGCAGTGGATTAGCAAGGAGGAAGTAAGGATAGCTATGAAGAGGATGAAGAATGGAAAGGCTGTTGATCCAGATGAGATACCTGTGGAAGCATGGAGGTGTTTAGGTGAAATGGCAGTGGAGTTTTTAACTAGATTATTTAATGAAATCTTGGAAAGTGAGAGGATGCCTGAGGAATGGAGAAAAGGTGTTTTGGTACCAATTTTTAAGAATAAGGGTGATGTGCAGAGCTGTAGTAACTACAGCGGGACTAAATTGATAAGTCACAGCATGAAGTTATGGGAAAGAGTACTGGAAGCTAGGTTAAGAAGGGAAGTGATGATTAGTGATCAGCAGTATGGTTTCATGCCAGGAAAGAGCACTACAGATGTGATGTTAGCTCTTAGAGTGTTGATGGAGAAGTACAGAGAAGGTCAGAAGGAGTTGCATTGTGTCTTTGTGGACTTAGAGAAAGCATATGACAGGGTGCCTAGAGAGGAGTTGTGGTACTGTATGAGGAAGGCGGGAGTGTCAGAGAAGTATGTAAGAGTGGTACAGGATATGTACAAGGGTAGTGTGACAGCGGTGAGGTCTGAGGTGGGAGTGACGGATGTGTTTAAGGAGGAGGTGGGATTACATCAAGGATCAGCTATGAGCCCTTTCTTATTTGCAATGGTGATGGACAGGTTGACAGATGAGATCAGACAGGAGTCCCTGTGGACTATGATGTTTGCAGATGACATTGTGATCTGTAGTGAGAGTAGGGAACAGGTGGAGGAGACCCTGGAGAGGTGGAGATATGTTCTAGAGAGAAGAGAAATGAAGGTCAGCAGGAGTAAGACAGAATATATGTGTGTGAATGAGAGGGAGGGTAGAGGAATGATGAGGATGCAGGGAGTAGAGGTGGCAAAGGTTTATGAGTTTAAGTACTTGGGATCAACAGTTCAGATTAATGGTGAGTGTGGAAGAGAGATGAAGAATTGAGTACAGGCAGGATGGAGTGGGTGGAGAAGAGTGTCAGGAGTGATTTGTGACAGATGAGTACCAGTAAGAGTGAAAGGGAAGGTCTACATGAGGGTAGTGAGACCAGCTATGTTATATGGGTTGGAGACAGTGGCATTGACAAAAAGGTGGGAGTCAGAGCTGGACGTGGTTAAAGATGTTAAGATTTGCACTGGGTGTGCCGAGGTTGGACAGGATTATGAATAAGTATATTAGAGGGGTCAGCCCAGGTTGGAAGGTTTGGAGACAAAGCCAGAGAGGCAAGATTATGTTGGTTTGGACATGTGCTGAGGAGGGATGCAGAGTATATTGGGAAAAAGATGCTAAAGATGAAGCTACCAGGTAACAGGAAAAGAGGAAGGCCTAAGATAAGGTTTATGGATGTGGTGAGAGAGGACATGCAGGTGGTTGGTGCGACAGAGCAAGATGCAGAGGACAGGAAGAAATGAAAACAGATGATCTGCTGTGGCAACCCCTAACAGAAACAGCCAAAAGAAGAAGAAGAAGATAATGACATACAACCCACATTTAAAATCATAATCTCTTACTGGTGACACCCTACCCAATGGCATTACCTTTCTAATGCTTTCAATTTCAAAAAACAAGTTATTGAAAAAGTGTCATTTATACCAGGTCATTGAGTAGCATTTGTTCTCAGTTGGCATAAGGCTTCATGTTTTTCCAATTGTAAGGGCCAGGGTCCCCCCTCAAAGTTACATCAAAAGATTCGATAATGGTGAACTTGAATGAATGTCCTACCAATTTGTTACAGTGTTTAGCCAGAGCATTAGTGCCCTTCTTGAGTGTAATGTCTCTTAAATATTCATAAATACAACATTTAAACGTTCTCTCAGTTTTCTCTATGTAAAATCTGGGACAAAACATGCAGAAGGCACAATACAGCACTTTGTCAGTCTGGCAAGAACTTTTCCTGTTCAGTTTTACTGCAATCCCATTTATGTTAAAAGATGAGTCTTCTAAAATATAAGGACAATACTTGCAAACACCTCACTTCTTCATGTAGCCCATTGGGGCCCCCCTAACATGTGTATCTAAGATGTTTATGCTTTTATTACATCATTTAAGAAGTCCAGTAGGCAGACTGTGGAGATTCTATATAAAAATTGGGTGATTGTATCTACGTGTAATGACATCAGGCATTGTGTAGGGGATAAACCCACTATTGTATATAGGAAAAGCCAGTGTCTTAAAAACATCTTAGAGACACATTTTAGGGGACCCCAATTGTATATTTTTATATAATCCACATGTTTTTATTGACATATTAAATTTTTTCATCTTCAGCATGCCTTTGTACTTTATATGGTTTGTTTTTAGTTTATCTTTATTTGAATTTTAACTTTAATTATTGAGCTAGAGAGCCTTTATACTTAATGGATGATTTAACAAAGGGTGTGTGTATATTCATTATTTAATGAACCTTTTGTGTGGTGTTTTTTATCTTGAAAAAGTCTCTGAATGGTCAGAGAAAGCGCTTGAGTTAAATTGTTTGTTTTTATTTCTTTGCCTATTTTAATGTGAATAAATCAACATTTTACACCATTACAGACTGGTGTGTATCCTGGATCCTGTTGTCGTATTTTTGAACTCGTTTTTGGTGTTTCCTTTGGTTTGCTTTTGTATGAAAATTTTCACACTGAATTTGTGGTTTTCTAGCAAATCACTGAGGGTGAGGAACGAAGTCATTAAATAATAACAGTTATTTAAGCTTCAGACCTCATACAGGTTATGCAGCAATCAAAACCATCTCTCTCTCTTAAATATTCTTCCTTCTCAAGACTAAATAATTTTAAGATGCAGAGATACTTTTCTGTGTGAAACTCAAGAAGTCTGTTTCCCAGTAATACAATGTATGGGGCACTTTTGGTGAGATCATTAACTAAAGCCCAATGATGTTTTACAAATTGCCACTGCAGATGTTAAAGTTGTATGTTACTTATTATGTTGATGCATTGGCAACTTAGCACACTCAAATGAGTTCTAGGCTCTAACATAGAAATCCAAAAAACTTGAAGAACTCAAACTCGGCTGAAAATAACTGATATGGTGGATCCCGCTGCTGAATGCAGTATAAAAGTAATCTGCCCCTTCAGACCTTTGAATGAAGCAGAAATTCTAACAGAAGACAAGATTATTCCTCAATTTAAAGGCAACAAGATGACACTGTTACTCATGAGGTAGGTGCACATTTGCTAGTGTAGGATGTACTGTGTAGAACAATGAGGAGCTTATCAAAACTGAACTGTTGTGCTTATTGTTGTTAGCCAAATGGCTGTTTCAGGAGATGAATATACTGATGACAAGTCTAGGAGTATTATTCAGTAACAACACTGCACATTTGTGTCCACTTTATGTGTACTTCTATCTACCAAAAAAAAAAAAGTTTTGCTTTTTGAATAGATGTATGATGGTGGGATAAGCACAAGTAAAGCTGACAATTATTTTACTATTATTTGAAAATATTGGATCCGAACAGCTGTCCAAACTGTCCTTCATGTTTAGCACTGAAAATTTCATTGCCAGAAATTTTGAATGCATCCAAGTTGTACAGGTCTGAGGTGCATCAAATGCCTGGAAATGACAGAAAAAACACATTTTATAAGGGACAGACAAAAAGTATGATGCAAAAATTTGGACATTTGGAAATTCTGGATAAATGAGAATTACATGTGCACTGCTGTCTCTATTCCCAGACCTCTCCTGCATAGCTCAATGTTATCTGCCCCTGATTTTGCATCCTATTTTTGTCCTGTCCCTCATGAAATGTTTGATATTACCAGTAAAGCAATGAATTTTGCAGACAGTTATGCCAGAAATTAGAGGTTCTTAACTTACTGTGCAGAAAATACACATTGATGGTATCCCACAATTCTACTAGAGTGGGTGGGGTTATATAAGTATGCATGCAAATTGTATGTTAATCAGTGCCTCAATTGTTTGGCTGGTTGTACCTACTTTTCATGGTCCTTTGTACAGATTTTTGATGTTTCCAGGTTGAGAGGTATGCCTCATGGACTTGGATTTCACTGTACACATTCTTAGAAATGTCACTTGATCAGTGTATAACACATACAAGAAATGACGGGAAAAGTCATTACAAGAGTGAAACAGGGAATTAGGAAAACAAGGGATTCCCTTCCATCAAGTAGATCTCATCATCAGTGGAACTCAGCATCAGATTCACGTTAGCACGTGATCACAATCTCTGGTACCACCATTTAAACTATCCCTGCAAATGTAACTAAAGTTTTGAACTGCTGCAACACACCCGGAAAATAATTTGCAAATTTGTATAGATGACATCACAGCATATCTCTTCCAAATGAGAAATGCCAGACTTACTTCATGTTCCTGAAAAGTAAAAGAAGAGCTGCAGCAATGACAAATCTCATGATGGAAAACAAAGTACATTTCCATTACCAAGCAAATACAGCTTCAGTAAATCATCAATTGATTACTCAGACTACAGCCCTTCACTTTTTTCATAACACATTTCCATTTTACAGCTCTTACAAACTCTGCCAGTATAACTAGCAATTGTGCCACTGACCACTGAACACTGTATAAAAGATGATCGAGAAATATCTGATGTTTAGTATCAGTTGACCATGCACTACTCAGCATGGACAGCAAGTAACACTCCATACAACAAGTTTTATCTTTGTAACATTACACTGTCAAGCAATGAATGCTATGACCCATAGTTGTGGACTGCACACCACCACTTCGCCTGGGCAGCCATGTATCCAGAGCTTATCTAAACAATCCTATCTTGGTTTCTGATTTGCTGTGGAGTTGACTGGTAAGAGAAGTTTTATTTGAATTTATATTTTATTTTTACCACCGTTTTTCACTATTTGTAGGAAGGAATGGATAGCTTGCAGACAAGTAAATTTACTTTGATTTATATTTTGTTGTTTTACTTTTAATTTTCACTGTTGGTTGTTAGAAAGGAATAGGTTTTAGAAAGGCAGGCTCTAGCCATCCCAAGGGGCCTAGTCAGCTATAAATTCGCATAGACTGCAGGGAGGAAATCCAGAGCTTATCTAAACAATCCTACCTTGGTTTGTTATTTATTGATGTTTACTGTTAAAAAGAGGTTAGACTGTGAGCAATAGTGAGCAGAAGCTACTGCATTTGTCTGACTTTAAGAACTTGTACAGTCAGAATAACAACATTACTGTACATACTTAGTATTTAGTTGTGTCTTGATTGTGTTATTTTCCTTATAGAATTTAAGTTCTCTTTGAATTCTTTGTTTACTGACTTTGATTATTCTTTTCTTTTATATTTTTTTATTCATTTGAAGCTGAATATGGACTCCCTAAATGAGTATGCCATTAATGATTTGCTAAAGCACAAATATCTTGTACAGTGTAATAAATGCTATGCATATTTAAAGGTAACACCTCATAACACTGGTGATCTGTGATCCTCATGTAAAAAGTTGGATGATTTGCTTACCATTATTAGAAGTAAATCTAGACTTACTGATGATGATTGCACTTGTGCAATTGTCATGGCTTGGAGAACTGTTGTTACATATATTAATGCATGGACTAGTGAGATAAATAATGTTAGGCAAAGAGCAAATAGAACACATTTAGGAAATGATGTGTCTGTTGTCTGCAAAGATCATTCATCTTCTATGAAACAAGATGATGCCCTTGACAACTTTGGAATTCTGAATGCAAATATTCAGCAATCTGAGGATTCAGAGTGTTTAGAAGGAAACCAAAAAAAAAAAAAAAAAAAAAGAAAGAAAGGAAGAAATTCATAAGAAATAACAAGGAAGAAAAGGAAACTGATAAATGGATTAAAGATAGTTATGAGACCTGTGATTATTACATATTCAGAGATAACACCAATACTATAGACTGTGTAACTGTGACAGTAAACATAAGCCTGGAATGTATAACAATTGTTGGAGTATATAGACCACCAAAGTCAAGTGCTGATGACCTAGAGGAATTCATATATTTCTTACATGAAACACAGGAGAAAGAATAATATTAGCTGGAGACTTAAATTTACCAGAAACAGATTGGAATAATATTGATTAAACATTAGTAAGGAAATTATTCACAACATGTGTTTAGGAACAATTGCTTCAGGCTGTAAAAAAAAAAAACTACCAGGGAACAGAACATACTAGTTTCTGTCGCTAAAGAAATTACTGTTACTTCAAGTCAAGTTTCACCACAGCTGATGTGCAGTGATCATGGGATTATAAAGGTTAATTTGTTGCTAGAAAATTCTGGCAAACTGAAATCTAAACCAGTGCCCAAAAGATTCATTACAGATTACATGGAAGCAAAACAGTCATTATATAAAACTAACTAGAGTATGGTTGCCACCCGTCCCGTTGTCAGCGGGACACTCACGGTTTGAGTGCTCTCATCCCGCTTCCCGCGCTCACCAAGCGTGGGACTTTAAAAGTCCCGTTTTTTCCCCTTTGCGCTTGCATTTTAAAATTGCCGCGGAAAAGCCGAAAATACTTCCAGTTTTTCCACGGCAATGCGGCTATGTCACCACCCGGACCTGCAGTTAGAGGGATTCTCTGCTAGGTCCGGGTGGTAATGCAGCACAGTAATTGGCTGCAGCTATTTGTAGGGGGCGGGAACTTCTTGTGAAGAGCCCCATAAAGGTCGCAGCTGTAGAGCACTAAGCTCTATAGCAGCCCGGACAAAAGATCTGAATTTTTCGCCAGCATTGAAGCCAAGCCAGCAAGGGAGCCAGCCCAGCCAGCCAGCAAGGGAGCCAGCCCAGCCAGCCAGCCAGCAAGGGAGCCAGCCCAGCCAGCCAGCAAGGGAGCCAGCCCAGCCAGCCAGCCAGCCAGCAAGGGAGTCAGCCAGCCAGCAAGGGAGTCAGCCCAGCCAGCCAGCAAGGGAGCCAGCCAGCCCAGCCAGCAAGGGAGCCAGCCCAGCCAGCCAGCCCAGCCAGCAAGGGAGCCAGCCAGCCCAGCAATAACTGAGTGGTAAGTAGATAATTGCATTTTGTGGCTTTAGTTATTTAAAATGGGAATAGTGTGCTTTATTTAAGTTTTTAATGTTTAGAGGTAGATGGGGATGTAGTATGTAGTATTTAAATCTGTGCAGTGGTTATTTTGAGACTTTTGTACTAGTTTAAAATGGGAATATATTGTGGTTTAATTTTTTTAATGTTTAAAGGCAGATGGTGGGTGCAGTACGCAATATTTAAATCTGTAGTAGTTAGTTTAATATTTTTGTGTAGTAGTTTTTAAAGAGATAAAACCTGAATGTATATGTAATTGTTATTATGCTTGGGGGTATGATTTGGAAGCATTACTTTTAAAAGGCTGAACTGTGTATAGAAGTTGTTTGTTTCTGTTGGGGGGCAGTGAAATATAAACTTAGTGTGATGCATTTCTATTGTCGTAGCTTTTTCTGGGTATTGTCTGTATGCATATAGGAATTGTTTGAGCATAGTTTGTATTTTTTTGTATGGAAATATGCACTATAATGCTGTTTTCAGGAAGTTATGATATACTGTTTAGGTAACTTTTCCTGTTCCTGCAAGTCCATGTCTGTGGTACAAGTCTACCTTTTGAGGGGGAATGTTAACAGTTAATGTAATTCATTTATTATTCTAGTAGGTACACGTTGCCAATTTGCCAAAGCTGTTTCAAGATTGTTTTCATTTATACTTGTAAATGTGTGCATTTAATTTATTATGCATTTTAATAAGGTTAAAATGTACTGTTTTGCTTGTAATGTGAATATGGGTGTGTTACTTTTACTTGGGCCTGTTTATTGCATTGCTGTGCTGGATTAATTGCTATGTTTTGAGGTAAAAGGAGCCCATGGAGTCTGCTGTACATTGTAGTTTGTTACTTCTCTTGCAAGAAGTATTTTTAAAAGTTAAAATGTTTGGACTTTTTCCCATTTATTTTTATTTTTTGTGGATGGATGCTCTGAAGTTAATGCAATGTATTTCAGATTGTGCTAAACCATGTTACAGGGTAGTTTCGTCTAAGTAGCAAAGTTTTTATTTTGTGTTTTAGTGATGTCTTCAACATACTTATTTACTGTTTTCATTATAATCAGATTATGACCAGTGCTGCTGTTGGGCATGTTTATTAATAGATCATTGCGCTGTGTAAATTAGTGCCATACATTTCTTAACTGCTGTGGTCAAAAGCTAAATTAGGTCTATGGTATCCACTGTGCATTGTCATTCATTTTACTGTTTTTGGTTCAGTGAATATGGTTAACTTTTTTGTCTTGTGGGGTGTGGTGGGCATGTTCAGTGGTAAAAATAATGCATTTCATTTTCTACAAGCTGTGTTAATGTTAGTCTTCAATGGCCAAAATGCCCCCTACATTACCTCATTTACTATTTGACCTTAAACTGTTTGTAAACTCTTTTTTGCTCCATTCCTCTATTTCGCATGCCAATGTTTTTCAAGCCAGTTCTTTCACATGCCAATGTTTTTCGAGCCAGTTCTTTCGCATGCCAATGTTTTTCAAGCCATCTCTTTCATGTGCCAGTGTTTTCCAAGACAGTTTGTGTGCCAATGTTTTTCAAGACAGTTCGTGTGCCAATGTTTTTCGAGCCAGTTTCGCATGCCAATGTTTTTCGAGCCAGCTCTTTCATGTGCCAATGTTTTTCAAGCCAGCTCTTTCATGTGCCAATGTTTTTCAAGACAGTTCGTGTGCCAATGTTTTTCGAGCCAGTTCTTTCGCATGCCAATGTTTTTTGAGCCAGTTATTTCACATGCCAATATTTTTTGAGCCAGTTCTTTCACATGCCAATGTTTTTCAAGCCAGTTCTTTCACATGCCAATGTTTTTCGAGCCAGTTCTTTCGCATGCCAATGTTTTTTGAGCCAGTTCTTTCACATGCCAATGTTTTTCAAGCCATCTCTTTCATGTGCCAGTGTTTTTCAAGACAGTTTGTGTGCCAATGTTTTTCAAGACAGTTCGTGTGCCAATGTTTTTCGAGCCAGTTTCGCATGCCAATGTTTTTCGAGCCAGCTCTTTCATGTGGCAATGTTTTTCAAGCCAGCTCTTTCATGCGCCAATGTTTTTCAAGACAGTTCGTGTGCCAATGTTTTTCGAGCCAGTTCTTTCGCATGCCAATGTTTTTTGAGCCAGTTCTTTCACATGCCAATGTTTTTTGAGACAGTTCTTTCACATGCCAATGTTTTTCGAGCCAGTTCTTTCACATGCCAATGTTTTTCGAGCCAGTTCTTTCGCATGCCAATGTTTTTTGAGCCAGTTCTTTCACATGCCAATGTTTTTCGAGCCAGTTCTTTCGCATGCCAATGTTTTTCGAGCCAGTTCTTTCACATGCCAATGTTTTTCGAGCCAGTTCTTTCATGTGCCAGTGTTTTTCAAGCCAGCTCTTTCATGTGCCAATGTTTTTCGAGCCAGTTCTTTCGCATGCCAATGTTTTTCGAGCCAGTTCTTTTGCATGCCAATGTTTTTCGAGCCAGTTCTTTCGCATGCCAATGTTTTTCAAGCCAGTTCTTTCACATGCCAATGTTTTTCGAGCCAGTTCTTTCACATGCCAATGTTTTTTGAGCCAGTTCTTTCACATGCCAATGTTTTTTGAGCCAGTTCTTTCACATGCCAATGTTTTTCGAGCCAGTTCTTTCGCATGCCAATGTTTTTCGAGCCAGTTCTTTCGCATGCCAATGTTTTTCGAGCCAGTTCTTTCGCATGCCAATGTTTTTTGAGCCAGTTTTTTGTGCCAATTAAGCCAGTTCATTTGTGCTGTGCAGCAATATGTTACTGAACCCTACTAACAGTGTTGGTCAATATGTTGCATATCAGGTAAGTACAGATTCAAGCATGAAGAGAGCAGCAGCTTCATCACAGTCAACCAGCAGCAAGAGAATGTGCAAGTGGCAGGACGTTTGGAAAACAGAATTTGACTGGATCGAGAGATGCACTGATGTCAAAGCATTCTGCAGGTACTGCAAGAGAGAATTTCTAGTGACCCACGGTGGAAGAAATGATGTCGCACGACATGAGGCAACTGAACAACATAAGACTGCCATTCTTCAAGCTAAATCCACTCACCTGATGACAAAGTGGGCAAGGAATGCAAACCTTGAGGGACCAGAACTTAGAATCATTGCAGCAGAAGCCTCTGAGGTTTTCCATGCTGTTAAGCACAATATTTCATATAACAGCTTGGACTGTGCAGTAAAGTTGGCCAGCCAGTTGTACAGTGACTCAGACACTGCAAAGAAACTATCTTGTGGCAGAACCAAGGCTGAAGCCATAGTTGAAAATGTTTTGGGGCCACACTCATTGGAATGCCTCCTGCATGACCTTCAAAACCAGGTACTTCATTTGCAATTTCATCAGATGCTTCCAACAAGGGAACATAAAATTATTTCCCTTGTTGTGAGGTATTTTTCTAAAGAAGAAGGGGTGGTGAATGGCCTTTTGGACTTCTATGAAGACCCTGACGAATCTGCACAGGCTATTTCACAGCAAATTTCCAACATTATGGAAAGGCATTCCTTGCCCTGGAACCATATTTCAGCTTATGGGGCTGATAATGCCAGTGTGAACTATGGGAAGAAATCTGGTGTGTATACCAGATTAAAAGAAAAGTGCCCATCACTCCAGAAAGCTAACTGTCTTGCCCATATTATTCACAATGCAGCCAAAAAAGCTGCAGCACAACTACCATACGATGTGGAAGCATTTGTAATGAGACTTTTCAGCCACTTTTCTGGTTCTGCCACAAGGACCAGAGACTTGAAAGACTTCTTTGAGTTTTGTGGCATGGAATTTGAGAGTCTGTTAAGACATGTGCCAACAAGGTGGCTGTCACTACTCCCAGCCATTGAAAGAGTAGTGAAAAATCTCCCAGTGCTCCAGTCCTATTTCCTCTCTCAGGGAGAAGAGGAGACCCCGGCAGATATGGTCGTACTTTTCAGGTAACGAGCATGGTGAGAATGAATTGCCTACACTGCCCCAGTACTATCTGCACTTTCTCTGTGCTGTTCTTGTTGATTTTAATGAACACATAAGTACATTAGAAAAATCAGCACTTACTGCCATGGAAACTTATTGTGTAATGGTCTCTCTCAAGCAAAAACTGCAGGCAAGAGCTGAAGGTGCTTTCTTTGGAGGGAAACTTAGGGCACTTATGAGCACATTAGACAGCACTTCTGCTAACAAACTGAAAAGAGACTTTATTGTTTTCTTGGAGACAGCAGTGAAATACCTGGAGCAGTGGTTTGATTATACTGAAAGCAACTACTTGTTTACACTATCTAAATTATCTTTAAATGAGCCCTTTGCCTTCAGTGATTTGCTGAATGTGACCACTGCCCTGAGTCTGCAGGATGTAGATGAAGATTATCTTTTTAGGGACTACTTGGCAATTAGGCCCTCTCTCGAACAGTTATGTAACACAAGCTTGACCCCAGGAGAGAAGTGGCTGAAGCTTTTCAAAGAAGGGCCTGAACTGACTACACTCTATCCGGTAATTGCTAGGGTTTTATCTATACCACCCTCAAACGCATTTGCAGAAAGAGTTTTTTCACTGGTGAAAGGTAAATGGACAGATGTGCAAAACCGATGTAGTGTGGACTTGTTAAAAGCTGAACTCATGATGAGTGTAAATTACCGGATGAAATGTTGTGACTTTTACTCGAATATTATTTCAAATCGGGCCCTTCTTCAAGCCATAAAATCAAATTCAAAATACACTTTTAAAAAAAAGTGATTTATTGTACGTAATTTTGTGTTTTTCTTTGTTTAGCATTAATTTGTACTAGGGTATGTAGTTTTGTGTTCTTTGCTTTAGCTTTAATTGACAGTCTTAATTTTGTACTTGGCTTGTATGTGGTATGTAGATTTTTTAAGTTTTCTTTCTGAATAGCAATGGATGGTTTATGAATTTTACTTTTTAAATAAACAAGTGTCTGTTTAATGAGTAGTGTTTTTAATTCCTTTAAAGTTTATTGTTACAACCAATTAGTGTGTGTGCAGTAATAGTTCACTTCATTTAAATGGTTTGAGTTTTCAGTATGCTGTAATGTCACAATGTTGCATCCATAACTAATACTGCATCTCCTTTAACAACTCTGGTGATGTCGTGGTGGGGGTGTGGCCAGTGCCATGTTGGCCACACCCCTATCATGTTGACCACACCCCCATGTCCCACTTTGCCCTTGTTAAAAGGTGGCAACCCTGAACTAGAGTAATATTTTCAGTGGAAAAAACTGCAGATGAAAGGTGGAAAGTTTGGAAAGAGGAATTGTTTGAGTGCAAAAAATAAAAAAAATGTTTAACATCAGAATCTAGGAATACAGCATCAAGGGGATATATTTCCATAAGAACAATATACCTGATTAAGGTGAAAGACAAAAAATATAAATAAACAAGATGGACAATCAAATTAAGCATAGTGTGAGACAAGATCAAGAAAATTTTGAAGAACATTTATATAAAAGTATTGAGCATAATAGGAAACCTTTTTTATAGATACATAAGATGTGGAGGCAGTAAAGACCTACAAACTGATAAACTGTATAGATTCTCAAATGTATTCTCAGACACAACAGAGTATAGATATGTTTATAAAATCTTATGCAAAACAGTTTGGCTCCACAAAGGGGATGAAAAGTTAACTGTCTTACTGACATCCAGGTAACCTCAGATAATGGAATCAAATTATATTATATTGAAAAAAGAACTGCACAAACTGGATCCAAAGCACAAGAAGGAGACAAAATTAGTAATAATGACCTGAGAACACTTTAAAAAGTACCTATACCATTATATCTATTATTTACTAGGTTATATAAATTCCACAAGATTGGAGACATGCGCTTACTAAACCTGTCCTTAAGGGAAAGGGGAGTAGGACAAATCCAGAATCATATAGACCCTTAAGTCTAGTTTAATGTTGTGGAAAAATAATGGAGGAGGTAATATTGGATAAGTTATTGTCAGAACTGGATAGGTTGGAACTTGAAACCATACATCAGCATGCGTATGTTGAATATAGAGCTGTTACCACCTGTAACATGATGTTCTATAGCCATATAATAACAGCTATGAATGAAAAATTGTGCTGTGATCTAATTTATATAGATTTAACTTCAGCATTTCTCAGGGTCATACACAATACAGTGATCAATAAATTAGAACAGCTAGGTGTCGATGTACTCTTGATAAGATGGATATCTGCATGGCTTACAAATAAGACATGGCAAGTATCATACAGCAGCAATTGGACATGTGAAATTCTTGGATACAGTCAGGGTGTCCTAAAGGGCTATGTCCTAGGCCCTTACTTGTTTAGATTGTATCTTTCAGACCTAATTTTTTTCATCTGAGGTGTTCTACAGTCTATATACAGATGACCTGAAATTAGGTAAACTGATTTCATGTGTTATAGATAAGGCATGTCTACAAAAGAACTTGACTAATTTGAACATCTGGGCACAGGAGGATAATATGTTGATAAATACATCAAAAACTAAGTATATCAGATTTTACAGACATAAATTAAAAGTTGAATATTTAATACAGCACACAGTGATTGAAACTGTAGATTTATTTAAGGACCTGGGTAGATCCAGTTTTGAGTTTTTCTAATCATATCAATAAATTGTTTAATGATAGTTAAAGAATTATAGGTTGTATAAAAAGATCTATAAAGTCTAGGAAATAAGAAAAGATGAAGTAATTGTTTGTTACTTACATTAGACCTAAACTTGAGTATGGAACAGTAATATGGAAGCCTTATAAGAAAACAAGCATGAGAAAACTGGAAAGAGTACAGCAGAAATATACCAAGGGCATCCATGGATGTGAAAATTTAAGTTGTTATGAAAGACTAAACTATCTGAACATGTACAGTGTTTCTTATAGATATCTTAGAGAAGATTTTATTCAGGTGTAAGGGCATTTAGAGACAACTATCTGTGGGAATTTTGGGGTTATCAAAAAGTACTAGAGAATCATCAGACAACCTATGTAAAAAATTCTATAGGAATGAGAAGTGTACTAATTGGTTCCCTGAGAGAGGAGCGGATGCATGGAACAGACTACCAAATTGATTTAGATATTTTTAAGAACAGCCTGGACACATTATGGGAACAAGTATTTTGGTATATTGGCAGGCTAGAAGGACAGTAATGCCCATGCTTGAAATATTTGTGTGTATGTATATATATGCCATACATGAGCCTGCCAGAGGGGTTTCTGTGTTGCTGCTATCAACTTGCCAGTGCTGCTGTCTTCACTGTTGGGACAAATGACAGAGATAGAACCACTTCTACTATTGGAGACTGACTTTGGCAGCTGCACAGTAGACCAATCCCTGACAATGTTATGCAGAATGCATCAAGCTGAAAACATACTGCATACAGTAGCAGGATCATACATGAGGGTCCTACGGACTCATCTAGGCAATGAAAATGAGCTTTGAGCAGGTCAAACACTCACTCAATGACCATCCATGTCTAGGATGGGGGGGGGGGGGTGGCGTTAAAACACTCCTCAGGAGCTCCATGTGAGTTATAGACTGGTGTTGTTAGACAAGGCTTAACGGGTTAGTTGGCATCATATGCAAGACATAAGAGGAAGGAGATATACCACAGAGACTGAGAAATTACTATGGTTAACAACATTAGAATACTTTGTATTTACCAAGTATATGACCATTAGGAATCCTACCATGCGGGAAATGGTATTATAGAGTAAACTTGTGTACCAAATGTGAGAATCATGGTTACTGCCAGGATGTTAGACGAATACTTTTGTGATGCACCCCTAGCAGTCGAGCCAGTGGTAGCCCTTCATGTTGCAGTACCTTTCACCCAGTGGTACAGATGAGGCCTTAATAGCAACATGGACATAATCTATCACACCAAGCACCCCAGGAAAGCTTGCCATTACATAGAAGGCACACATGTTACAAGCTCACTTCTGTGGTGAATTGGGAAATAGATATGCTCATCCATATATGCCTAAAATATGTTGAGGAACGGCTGAACTATCCTTGAGGCAGAAGCCTGTGAGATAACTAATGCGTCCCCAGTTAGTCTTTGAAAGGTCCCTGTGGCAAGTATAATGAGGGCAATGCATATCTTGGTATCTACAGATATAGGGACCATGTATTTCCCCACTTCCCATTTGTGGGAAATGCAAGCTCACCAAAACCCTTATTATATCTCTATTTACTATAACTCTATTCAAAGTTCAGGTAAGCTATTCTTTGCTTGTACCTCCTTATCCTTGTGTGACAAGCTCTGCTTGGCACATTGGCCATTGGAATGACAGAGACAAGCAGCTAAAAGCATGAAACAGTAAGGCTTGCAGAAAAACTGAGCACCTTTACCATTTACCAAGTGAGTGGAAAAGGCGTGGATTAGCTTTTTATAACCCATCTTGTACATCAAAAATACGACTATGAATTACAAAAGATGGTAAGAGAGCATCATTTACAAGTCACATATTCTTAATGCATTTCTCATTTGCATCTCATTATTCTCTCATTTGTACAATGCTCTCTAAAGCAGCTTCTACTTGCTGCACTTAAGTGCAGCTTATGTCTCTGAATTATACCTTGGTTGTGGTTGTGTTTGTGGCCAGTGCACATACTTGCTGTGCTTAAGTGTAGTAACCATGAATAACTCCATAAAACTCCTGTGCCATTTTGACTGGAATGTACTTGCAGCCCAACTGACTTATTCACATCATAGTACTTTAACGGTGGTGTGCCTATGACAAGTTTCTTGAGTGTTTCATAACTTTGACCGTTACAGCTCTATTCCCTGGCAATGCCTTGCACAAACATCTTTCTTAGAGGTATAGTTATCTCAGAAATATTAGGTATAAATTTTGCAAATAATGCATCATTCCTAGAAATTTCTCTAATGTATGCTTCTCTTCTGATGGTGGCATCTGCAAAGCTGTTTGGCTGTGTAGGGCAGATTTCAGATACCCTGACATTAGGACAGCAGTACACATATTTTAAATGTTACTCTGCTTTTACATTTGCTCTTATTCGGATTGTAATTATGCTTTCTTAATCTGCTCAGGAACTGTATCAGTCTCATATCATACCCTTCTGTTCTTTCACTCCACAGTAGACTATTATGAATTATGTTTGTAACACCTTCCAGGCCTTCAATTTCTTGGTAACATCTCTTTGAAGTACCTTCTATGCTGACAAAATACTAAGTGAAAATCTAAGAAACCTGTACCTTCCTAATGGAGTACTGAATAAACATAATTTGGAACTTGTTTCATCTAGTCATATTTACCAGAAATGCTGGTTTGGCATTCTTGAGATCACATCTTCAGTGGGTAACAGTGGATAATGTTCTCTTTTAATTACTATGTACATATCCTTCACAACAATGCAAAGTTAATATTGTTTTTCTTCATAACATTGACTATACTATTTGAGTTGTGCCTGTGACTATGTGATTGATTTTGATCACATACTGTCTGCGGCTTTAAACTGTAAATTATTTTTACCATTCCTAACTTCACATTAGTCACAAGACCCAAATATTAGGATAATCCACTTTAGTGCAAATGTAAACAGACTGAACTTTCTATTTTTACGTTGACATGTCAGCAGTTTCTGAACTGATGGCACTACCTGGTGTCCAGAATAAATTAACAATGTACACAGACCTTTCTCCTGATTGCAAAGTAGATTTAGCAGCTTTTAGCGAAATATTTTACCCTATACTAGTATCTGATTTCAATTCTACATTCTGTCTACTAATTCCCAGTATTTTTAATAGTCTGCCTCACACTGCTCTTTCACTGCCTTTGATGCATTTTAGATTTCAGGATATTGAGTGTTTTCACTTCCACAAACAGTTCATTTTGACATTCCTTGTGAACACATTTATTTTTCCTTTTTCCACATCTTTGTAACATGCCCTTTTCTAGTACAGGTTCTGCAATCTTGATTAAGATTGAAGCATTACTTGCACTCATGCTGACAGCCATGTGTACTACAACTCAATTACAAAAGTGCGAATGCCACCAACTTTGATCATCTCTTTGTTACAGTCTATTGCTCATGTTTTTTTTTTAATTTTTTTATGACCATTGCTTTAACGATATATGCTTCCTTTATTTCCTATTTTTGCTTTGTTATTTTGTCTTACACATGTTTTTCATCATTTATCTTCTGTGCACTAGTAATTTCAGTTGGTCAGCAGCCATCAATAGCTTTTGATAAGTTCATTCCTGTTTCTGCTAAAACTGAAAACTGTAAAAATGTATATTAAACAAAAAAAACAGTTGAGCAGAGACCTACTACTAAAAGCAAAACTGTGTTGCCTAATAAAATAGTTTTGTTTGAATAAGTCCCTGCTCACCTGTTTGCTGTTTCTGCTGAAAGTCTGCCATGTCTTTCATTAGTTATTAACTCACAAATTAATCAATCTCTTATTAGAGAATCATTCTCACAGGCTTTTGGCTCTTGGCTTCATTTTTTGTAGTGCATACAAAACTATACATTTTAGAGAAACTTGTTCTCTTGTAAAGAACAGATTCTAATAATTGGCAAAGCATTGTCTTGTAATAATTATTTTTTTCTCTAAGTGTTTCGTTTTTTCTTATTATTACAGAAAATAGAAAAGTTAAATACCTTTATGGCATCCTCCCCAGCTATATGTAAACAGAGGTAATTCAGAGGGCTTGAGTGAAGTCTGGTATCCCACCTGTGACCCACAGGGTGACAGGACTAACAAGAAACAAGAGTATAAAGGATAAGTCCAGATAACATCACTTTAGCTAGCTTCTCTAGGAGACTCTGTCTTTGATACCCTCCCTTTGAGAGGAATAAAGACCCCAAGAAAACCCAAGGAGATGCAGACAGGGTATGCAGACTCTGATAGAAAGCACCCCAGCTAAGAACTGAACTAGACAACCTCTTTCTGTAAGATAGCAAATCTTCTCACTGTTCCACAGAGCTGCCCCTAAAATAATTTCAATGATAGCCAATTTGCTGTTCCTTGATTCTCAGATGTGTAAAAGACTTTTGATGTGAGCAATTATTTCCTAGTGAACAGCTGACTCTTTAGTACTGGAGTAGTTTAAATGGTCATAAACTGCTTGTGAGATCTGTGATTTTTGGATAGCTAGTCAAATGTCACTATCCTCTTGTGGGTCATAGATGTAGGTGTTCACTCTCTTATGTGAATGGTGCTGAAACAAACCTCTACTAAAAAGATTTGAGACGTACATATGATTACCAATTGTTTTGATGCAAAGCTCATTTAAATAAGTGTAATTCACAAAACTTACGAAGTTGTCTATCACTGACCATGAGTTGTCATTTACAATCTTGCTCAGACATTATTTACTTAGCAGGCAGATTGATGTTAAATGGAACAACTCCTGCTATGAGCCTTACCAAACTGAAACATGTTACTTATGGGCCCATTCTTCTTCTCCCTTGTATTCATTTTATTTGTTAATCATACACAGAATAATTGCTGCAAACTCTACCTCATCCAGTCCTCAAATGACTCCACTCTGTACCAACTGTTCAATCTAATACTGAAATTGTTTTTCACAAGGTCCAACTCTGCCTGAATGATTCCAGTTTATTCCTCAGCATTTCTAGAATAACTGCCATATTATTATGTGCAAGCAATCCAGAAATTTGCTTATGCCCACTCTGTGTCTCATTTACAAGTGAGACTAAGACTGAATTGGTAAATTTGGAAGAGCGTTTAGGGGTTTTACTGGATAATTCTCTTTGTTTTGGAAATCAAGTCTCATTGTCAAAAAATCCAGTCGGCTACTGGCTGTTAAAAATCCATATAGGCATTATTCTATTTATACCATATCATGCTTTACGTAGCTCTTGCATCTCACTCTAAATGTGTCAGATCCCTGCTACTTTCTAACCAATTCAATAGAGCCATTCTGTATAGAAATGTCTCCTCCGAGATCACATGGAGACTCAAAAGGGCACAAGAACTTCACTGAGCTAAGTACTGCATTAAAGTTCATTCAGCTACACTTTACAATCAGACCCCTGAATGATAATGAAAGGCCTCGATTATGTAGTTTCTTACAATAGTGTGTTTGACATCTTGACCTCTGCTTCCCAGACTTGTTTTCCAATTACATCAGAAAGACACAAAAGTCCTTCTAGTAATGGACTACTGTGTGCTCATGTTGCTGAAGTCTGGAATTTCATCCCAAATCTTCTCCCCGGGCCTCTACTGAAAATGGACATGTATCCAGCTAGACTAGCCCGGTCAACAAATGTAAAATAAAATAAATAAATAAATATGTACTAATATATAGCATAAGTTTAAGCCAAGAATAAAAAAAACATGGTTTACTTGGAAATGGTCTTGCAAATATAAGAGCAGTATAACCAAATCCATCTTCCTCTCAGTCTTAGAAAGAGAATTATTTATTTTCACTCAGCCTTGGCAGTGAGCTGTTTGTCTCATGACAAAGCATCTTTTATTTTATCATTATCTGATGAGTCTTCATTTCAGCATAATAGTACTGAATTCACTCAGTTTTTCTTTCTTTCCCCATTATCTCTTATTTTGCCCTTATTTTCCCTCTCTTCTCTCCTCATCCATTCCTCTGCCATCTACCTCCTTCTCTCCAATTACCATATCACAAGCAAAGTACACTTCCTTCCTTTCCATATTACAGCCTTCATTATTTTCTTTCTTTTTTCATCTCCCCCCCTCTCTATATATATATATCTATCTATCTATATACATATATATATATATATATATATACTCTGATTTTCAGTTTTACCTGTTCTCTGTTTAGTGTAATTTATGAATATGTGGTTGTTGTACCTGTTGTTGGCATTTGTTCTCTAACGTTTTGTCTGCATTTATAGCTCATTGTTATTCTGTATTTGTTTTGTGTGCATACTGTACATTTGCATTTTATATAAACAGCTGTTTTATATCTCCTCTAACATTTTCACCAACACCCTCCACACAATCACAAAACAGACCTTCCTAATACAGCACACAGATGACTCCACACTGAAATGCACATCAGACAACCTAGTACATCTTCAAAAAAATAGCGAGGAAGCTTTAACAACCACTGAAATGTGGATTTGTAATTTGCAACTCATGCTCGACCCTCCCCCCCAAAAAAGCTACTTTTTTCCCCAAAATCCCTCTCACATGAAAAAAATACATTTTATATATTCTGTCAATAATACAACCATAGAAGTTACTTTTCATAGCAAATTATTAGGGATGATAATTTTATACTTGACCTGCATGTACATAACTGCATAAAGAAATCACCAAAATCTAGGGTTGCTTTATAGAGCCAAAAAAACGCAACTAACACTAGACTTGCCATAAGTTAACTCCTCCCCTCACTACTTTATAACAGTCCCATCATACAACCTCCAGGCATCATAAAAGGCAAAACTTGAACAATGTTATAATAAAGTAGCTAAATTTGCAGCAAATACCCCTTTTAGAACACACCACTGTATAGTACTAAATGTTTAAATTGGTTAAAACTACTCAGTCATCTAACACATACCTCTCAACCTCTTAGAGCAAAAATCTGGACAAAGCCATAAATAATGGGGAGCCAAAGACCCAAAAATAGGGACATCTTTAAATTTTGGTGAGGTATGATCTAACATACACACAGCTTCTTACCGCCTATACAATTATCCAGCATCCATCTGCTTGTCTAGCACTAAATATCATTGTACATAACTATGTTCCAACTCAGACATTATGATCCAGTAACCAAAAATTTCTCTCTATTCATAAACCTATCAAATCTGCTGGGCATCATCTATACTTGTACCATATAGCTATGGCCAAGAACTCATTACCTGTATCCATCAGGTCAATACCTTCCCTCTAGTCCTTTAAAGCCACTCTGAAAGACTTCCTAGCAAAAAATCTGTCTCTGTTCTTGCTCAACCCCAGGATAAACTATATCCCTAAATATGAGCAAGTACCTGTTCATACCTTATACCTCCTCACTCCCCTTTCTTCACTCACTTCCTAACTTCAATCAATTTTTCTCCCCTGATGCTCTATCTAAATTTGCCATAACCCTGTTTTTTCTGTCTCGCTTCATATTGCAATTCCTGCTTGTATTATACTAGCTTACCTTTAATTTCTATAAACTGGCTAAAATTTCTCTAAACGTTGAATCATTGTCATGTAAGTGGTATCTATTTTTAACCAATGTTGTCACATTATGTATAATTTAGTGTAATTATTTAAACTGTAGATCTTTTTGTATTATTTTTGAAGACAGTAATATTATTGTTCTTAATTTATTTTGTAATACCCTCCACTGAAAATGGGCACCTAACCACTTGGACTTTCCCAGTAATGAAATGTCAGTAAAACCATAAATAAATCTATTTTTTATTGGATTACTATACTTCTGATTCCTTTCATGTGTGTGACGCCCGTGCACTGGCCCAGTAATTAAGGAGCCTCAATCCTCACCACTAGCACCGGTGAGGAGGTGTGCACATTGGGAAGGATAACATATACACACACAGTAAAGTACAATTTCCCTTAGGAGCACACAGAGATTACAGTCAGTCTGGGGTTGGTTTCTCCCTTTCTCTCCAAATCCCCAATAAGACTCTCCAATGGCACAGCTATAGGGTTCAGATCTCAGCTGAGTTGTCAAGGCAAAACCACCAGTACCCTCTCTGTCCAACCATTACTTCCTGTCCTTGCCTAAGTAGCTGACACACACACTTTGAGATCTGGTTTATATACAAACACACAGACATTCCTGGGGAAAGCTGGCACAGGTTCTCCAGCTATGCCCCCTCCTGCCAGGCTAGAAGGTAGTACTCCCTGCCACCAACTACTCTTTTCAGCTACTAATAAGGCCCTTCCCAAAGGGTGACCAATTTCACTCTGTAATATTACTGTTATCCAAATAGTAAGCGTGACCCAGGGCTAAAGCTACTGGAGTGGCTTGGACAGTATCACCGAATACATGCAATGTACGCTAAGAGCTTAAATTATCTCTACACAAAACAGCCACAGTTAAAAGGTTTAAAATATTTAATAATAAATAATAAAACCACAAGAAAAATGTTATTACTTCAACACAATGACATTATAGGGTTCAGAAATCACAGGAAAATGCTTTAAAATAATACTGTAGAATAGTCTGACATAAATATAGAAAATAGCTAGACTAATCTGGCTATTTCTATCTATCTCTAAATAAATCACTGTTCTAAATAAATATCTTCCTTACAGAGCAAAGGCAGAGTGCTGGTGAGTTGATGTGTCCAGGTTCAGGCAAAATCCAAAATGCTTAATTCTCACTCTCTCTGAGAAAGTCTTAAATTGATAAAGTACTGCTGAATCATTTCACATTACATCATTCTTGACACTTCTCTGGTTCCCAGGCTAACAGAAACTCAACATTTACATTTATTAGTAAGCTGCACTTGATCAGGATGCCACAGCAATAAAATTTATTTATTTATTATTTATTTATTTTACATTTGTTGACCGGGCTAGTCTAACTGGATACATGTCCATTTTCAGTAGAGGCCCGGGGAGAAAAGCTCCAGACAAACATTATAAAACATTAAAGATTAATAGTGGAATTACATTAACAATTATAAACAGTAGTAATTGTAACATATAAACATTGAAAACAAATAAGAATAGAGGGAAAAAAAAAATAAATTGATCAAAAATTTTTTTTTTTTTTTTGAGGATGAACTACTATTAGTAAGTGTGGCAAAATGAAAATTGTTTAAGGGTAGTTTGTTAAAAAAGGTATAATATACTTGTAAACATTGTAATTATATGCAAACCTTTGTATACAGGAGAATTATAGGAAGCTTGATGAGGAAGTAGGTTGAAGAAAGGAAAAGTCAGAGAGCAATAAAAAAAGGAGATCAGTAATATATATAAGCGGGGTGAAAGTGGACCCTAGGGAGTAGGAAGATAGAAGTGAAAGAGGAAGCAATTAGTCAGGGTTTGTGCAGGGGCACAACCAGTGTGATTTTAGGTGACGTTTGAGTCTTAGTTTAAAGAGAGAAAGGGATGGTATTAGAGTTAGGTCTGTTGGTAGAAGGTTCCAGCGTTTGCCAACAGTGTTTGAGAAAATGCTATCACCTGACAAGTTATTAGACTTTGTAGTACAAACAAGTAATCTAGTAGCGGAGCGTAGTGAAGTTAGATTTGTATATGGGGTGATAAGGTTAGTAAGAATAGGAGTATTATTAGGTTGATAAAAGATTTTGTGAGCAATGATGAGTTGGGAAAATGTTAGTCAGCTAGGTAATTCAAGCCAGTTGAGCTGCTTAAGATTAAGACAATGGTGTGTCTTGTATGGATTGCTGGTAGCAAACCTGGCGATATTGTTATAGGCATGAGAAATTTTTTGGAGGTTAGTTCTTTTTAGATTAGTATAAATTGATGAAGCATAGAGAAGTGTAGAGATTAAGTGAGAGTGGGCAATGGTGGTTCTGGCCTGAGGAGTAAGGAAAGGTTTGATTCTGTATAAGGAACCAATTTTTCTGTTCACTGCTTGTATGGTGTTGTTAATGTGTATATCATAGGTGAGGTTATTGTCGATTGTCACTCCTAGAAGTTTGGTAGATTGTTCAGGTGTTATCAGGGTGCCCTTTGCTAGATACAAGAGAGATCAATAGGAGGGGACCTATTGGTAGGTGGAAATATTAGCAGTTTAGTTTTTTTGGCATTCAGAAGCAGGCAACGTTTTAGGAACCATTCTTCAACCATGTTAAATACTTTTTGGGTTATGTAGTGGAGGTCTGAGGTGGAGTTAGCAGAGCATATAAGTGTGGAATCATCAGCATATTGAATACAGGTGGTTCAGGGACTGCAATGTGAAGGTCGTTGATAAATAGTGAAAAAAGAAGGGGTCCCAGAATTGAGCCCTGGGGGACTCCTATGGAGACTGGTAGAAGGGATGATAGTTTATTTTGCCAGACAACTGCTTGTTGCCTATTGTTAAGGTAAGATTTGAACCATTGAATAGCTGGGGGGTCGAGAGCCAGAAGTTCAAGGGTATTTATCAGTAGGGGATGGTTGACCATATCAAAAGCCTTTGACAGGTCGATGAAAAGAGCAGAAGAGAGGGTGTTGTTATTACGGTTTTTATTGATGGTATCAGTGAAGGATAGTAGGGCAGTGGTGGTGCTGTGAAATGGCCTAAAGCCATGTTGGCAAGTAGCCAAAATATTGTGTTTCATTAAGTGGTTAAGTAACTGATGGTAAATACATTTTTCCATGACTTTAGCTAAGGGTGAAAGAAGAGCTATTGGTCTGTAGTTAGAATAGTCAGTGGATTTACCACCTTTATGAAGTGGGATGATATGGGAGACCTTCCAAATTTCAGGGATGATACCTTCATTAATGGTTCTATTTAGTAGGATGGATATGGGAAAGGTAATGGATTTCGCTGCTATTTACAGATACTCAGCAGGTAATTGGTCTGCTGAGGGGGAAGAAGGTTTAAGCTTTAGGAGGATTTTGTAGATAGAGTTAGTAGAGATGGGGTGAAAAGTGAAAGGTGATAGAGGTATAGAACTATGGGAAGGTTACTTCATATTTTCAGAAGAAAGCTGGCTTGCTAAGGACTGGATGGTCTCTGTAAAGTAGGTGTTGAAATTGTTTGCAGTTTGGAGTGGGGTATTTTGGTCAGCATCATGAGGAGATGGTGTACTACAGTGACCAGGTTTAAGGAGACTATTGATGCTTGCCCAGAATTTCTGAGGTTGCTTTTGGTGAGTTTGTTGAAGCTTGCTATAGTAGTTCTTTTTGTCAGATAGTATAGCCTTTTTTGTCATATTTCTAAATTGTCTAAAGATTTGTCTATCAGGGGAGGTTCTGTTAGTTCTCCAATTATGCCAAGCTTTATTTCTTTGTAGTATTTTATTCTTAGTTTCAAGTGTTAGCCATGGGGCTGGTTTGAATTTCATTCTAATAGATCGTTGGGGTGCATGCCTATCTAGGATAGCAAGAAATTGAGAGTTAAAATATGTGACAGCTTCATTGAGTGGAAGGTTTTTAACAGGTTTCCAATCACAAGCTCTAAGTTCGTTTTGGAAGAGTTCAGGGTTGAAATGTTTCTTAGACCGAATTGTTCTATAGGTTGGGGTGATGAAGATATCATTTTTTTGTCTTATTATGTAGGTAAGCATGTGATCACTAAGATCGTCTGGTAAGGTACCTACCTTGTAAGTAGTTGGGTGTTTATTTGTGAGTATCCAGTCTAAGGTACTCTCTTTGTTTGTAGGTTTGTTAATTCTGGTCGTTAGGTTGATTGTTTGAGTAAAACCATGGAGATTAATGTGAGTGGAGGGGTTAATGGTATTAATGGTTTTCCAGTCATAATTAAAGTCACCTAGTACTATTGTTTCCTGTGGGTAATTTGTAGACAGCCATCCAAGGATTTCTTCAATAATTATGTTGTTATTACCAGGGGGTAAGTAGAGACCAATTATATAGAGGGATTTTTTAGGGTTGATCTGCAGTTTAGAGATGAGGATTTCAGCTTTATTTTGCAAGGGTGGGATGTCATTAATAGAGGAGATCTGGAGTCCATTTTTGTAAAGGAGTGCAACTCCTCCTCCCTTACGCTTTAGGCGGTCCTGCCTCAGAATGTTGTAACCAGGAGGAATTATTTCGTTATCCTTGATTCTTGGCTTTAACCATGTTTCTGTAAGGCAGAAAATGTCAATTGAGTGAGTTTCAAGTAGAGCATGAATGTGGGCAATTTTGTTATTTATACTGCGAGTAAAAGACATTATACATGTAAAACCTTAGTAATTATCTCCTAAATCAAGACAATATAAATAATTTCTTGGCCCAGACATCCTGTCTCCAAGCTTGAGATCAGTCATACAATGCTTGACTTATCAGCTTTCTTCCAGCAGAGAGCACTGTGGTTACATTTTTGAAGCTCGGTACAACATGTAGTTTAATCATAACATATAGTTCTCTTTACATTTGTAAACCAAGCCTGTGGATTATATTAATATTTGCAAATGACAGAATTATCTACAAAATTCTATCTAGCTAGACTGGCAGCCTTCACAATAATTTTATATGGCACTCCTGCACGCATTTATATGTATAATTCTTCATTTTATCTATTTACATGACATTTGATTTCGTGTACGCATCTTCATCTTCCTGATGAAAATTGGCACTGCCCAGGCAGACAATACAGACATCTAACCACAATAAAATAAATAAATAAATAATAGAAAGTAGGCCCCCGACTGTTTTGTTGTGTTCAGTATTGAAGGTGCAGATCTTGGTATTTTATCTCCTCATACCATTTTCTATAAGTGTAAAGAAGGGAAAGGGGTGGAAAAGCCGGGGCAGCATTGAAAACTAGAGGACAGAACTGACTCCATTTTCTACAGGATTGTTCTCAAGAAAAGGTATAGATCTTTTTGTATTTTGCTCAACGATTAAAGCATAGGCACTAGAAAGTGTTTCTTTGTAATGTGTAATGAATTTGAATGTCATGTATTTGATCCCTTTTCCTGCTTATGTAAATAACTTTCTCTAATATATATATATATATTTTTTAAAACAATTTTATTGTTTTTAACATACAAGAAAATATCATAACAATTTTATACAAGTAATTAAAATAGGTATGATTATAACATTCAACAAAACAACCAAAGTATTTACAAAGACATCCACTACAATCAGATCAATTAATTAAACTAAAATACCATGTTATTGAAGTTAAGATTTGTTTAACAAGTTTTGTAAATTATCCCATACAATATAATAAGACGTTTTTCTATTAGTTCTTAACTTCACTGTATTCAATTCCATATGGCACACTATATTCATAACATTTTTAAATTCATTGAACGAAGGAGGTGTATCTGAAATCCAATTTCTGGTTATTATTTTTCTAGCCACTGCTAGGATAGACCATAACAAGGGAAGCTTAAACTTTTTAACACTTTGAGGTACAGGTGTGTTGAATAATATAAGAGATTTAGAAATAATAAAATTATCTGTAAAAAGAGCCTGCAAAAATTCATTAATTGACTTCCAATATTCTTTCAATTTTATACAGTCATAAAACATATGAGCCCAGTCTGCATTAATTTCTATATTACATCTTTTACATAGATTATCTTTATTATTTATTTTATTCATCATCAAAGGTGTATAAAAGGATCTATGTAAAAATTTCCATGTAAAAAGTCTCCAGACAATCTCTAATATATTTTGAAGATATGTTATTTATGCACATTTTCTTTTATTTTAGATCTTCAGAGAGAGAGAAACCTTTTTAAGAGAAACTGTGGGCAAAATACAACAGTTTAATAGACAGGTTAAGGTTATGGCTATGAGCTGCTAATGGCCATCATCCATCATCATGTATGCCTGTATTGGAGACCCTCAATTTCTACTAGCAATCTCTATGACTCTAAGCAAATCACTTAAGCACATAGTACATCAGGGATGCCTATGAAACCAAAGAGACTTACCAGTTTAAAAATGTAAAAATACATACAAAAACGTGACAAATGTTTTTCATTATACCTTCAGCTTCTTTTCCTTATTAATGGCTTTGCATCATTTTGAGTTGCTGGTGTTATTGCTTCTTCTCCAAAATAGCATGGTGAAAACCACCAAAGTAATGTGATTTTCTTTTGAAGTCATGGCTTTTTCCAGCAAAGCAATCTTTTCCCAATAATATTCCCTGTATTGCTTTTCCATTTCTTTCTATGCCTGCTTTCTCCTTTGAAATAGAATGGCATTATCTTGAAATAATGCTTTATTTGAGTATCATTGTAAACGCATTTATATTACCTCATCGAAATTTTACTGCATCAAAGTAATAAATGTCGAACACAATTGATCGATGCAGTAAAATATCGAACGAGGATAAAAAAACAAAAAACAAAAAAAAAAAAACAAACAAAAGGGTGTACGCAGTGGGGCAAGCCCCCCTGCACCCCCCACCCCCCGCTACTTAAATATACCAACTCTGAGACCGCACTACATTGAGGTAAACGGAAATCTCTCCCTATGGAGATTTCCGTTTACCTGGCCGATATTCTTCGCTCTTGATATTGTCATGCCGACAATATCAGATTCGATATTGTCAGCTTACGACAATATAATATAGACCCATTGTAAACAGTATTACATTCTTTCACTGACTTTCTTTTACTGTTCTTACCTGCAAGATATTGAATATATATTTACAGTCATTTTCTTGTTTCATTCAGAAACAGTGACCAAATGAATTGGTCTTGTAAAAAGTTTAAAAATATTTTACCTGCTTGTATCCTCACCCCACTCACTGTCTAATCTATAACGGTCAAGTTTATTTTCATTCGTGCCTGGGCTACCTGCCATCTCTGTATAACAACTTTTATTGACACAGTTTCTTGCCATGGGCTATATGACATAGATGCTGTAAGAACTTTCAAAAGAAAGAAAGAAATGAAGCAGATTTCAAAAAAGTCAGAATGGAGTGCAGAGACTGTAGAATTGGATGGAAACAGGAAACAGAGGTGCTATCCTTATATATGTGACTGCATGTATTAGAGTAACAAGAAGCAAACATACCATCTGATAAGTCAGAGCTACACTGGGCTATGGGTTCAAGATAGAAGGCAAACATATGAAAGGACAGCAGCATTTTTATTGTTATTTATTCAATTTGGCTCAAAAGGTATAAGTATTTTTTTAAGGGCAGCCTGGGAGCACTGGCTTGGTTAAGTGACTTACTCAATCATAGGTTCATAGGTGTGTACTAGGCTAATGGCTCTGGGGGCCTTTACAAGCCTAACTATAAGATTATCCTGGCATCGTGCCACCCGACCTTAGTTCCCAGTGCCTCTGTCGAATAGAGCCACTGAAGTTATCTCCAGGGTGATTTTTTTATTTCCCATCCACTCATCAAGACATTTATATACAAACATAGATCAACAGAATCAAAGCCAGGGTTGACTGATACACTCCTGCACTATAATGATACACATCACAGATAACTTGGTCTTCTGGATTTAAATGTTTTAGACAACTTATTGTGTATCTTAACTTAGGCTTCAATCCCTGGAATGTCCCGGATAGGCAGAATATAACTAATGAGGAGGTAAACTGAATTTTGAGAGTTTGATTTAAAAAGGAACAGCTATCCCTGACATGCTCTTTTGCAACATATCAAGGTTGAAAATTATAAAGTCTATATGCTGTCTTATGACCAAGTATTTTTTTTATATTGTCTTGAATTTGACTTCCTGGAATAAACCTACACTGATCTCTCTAGACAAGACACTAGCTGTGTCAAAATCCTGTTAGTTCACAAAGAGGTGAATATCTTATTTGTTTAATTTTTTTAATTTGCAGCAACTTCTTTGCGATTTTTTGTCCGAGAAAATACCTGTACCTGTCATCCATTTAATCAACCTGACACAATGACTCTGTAACTGCCCACCACATTATTGTGTTTACTTTACTGGCTCATGAAAATGATGAGACCAGGAAATATCATAGACAGTGATTCTGGCCTGTTATATGGCTAGCCATATAACCTCTCAATAGCAGCATCTATGAAAATGATGTAATGAGATAAAAAATATAAGAAGGTGCCATGGTGTTTGTGCGTGTGTGTACTTCTCAGGTGTAAACACACACACACACACACACACACACACACACACACACACACACATCCTTATGAGGCCTGACTTTTGGGTAATGCTAACACTATGCACTTTTCCTGGCCAATGGCAAATGGCAGTTAATTAAACCTAAGAAGCCAAACCTTTCTCCCAGTATGGGAGAGCAGGCTATACCATCCTGTAGGGTACTTCTGACTCCCAGGTTCACTTACAGAACCTGGGAAACTGATGTTATAGTTAGTGAGAAATGTCAGGGACAGCAGATTCACCCCATCTTATAATCCAAAGTTAATACAGAGAGAGAATCCTTTCTTTTTACATCAGAGAAATCTGTTTCCTTCCAACATGAGGAGCTCATTTTCCTTTTAGTAATGAATTCATAGTTTTATGGAGGAAAAGGATTGTGATGAAATTATTTTTTTTTTATTTCAGTCTGGAATTTTCCACTAATACCCAGGTTAAGTCTGAGCCTGGGGTAATCTACTGATGTTCAAGTTAAAACTGAGGGGAGGGGGATCTACTAAGCAGTCAGACTAAAGAATATTTTCATGTCACACAGATGGTTGAGAGAAGTTAGCATTCTGCTTATATATTTGTATATGCATTTTTAGGACAAAATAATGACTTTGTGTTAGATTGTCACTGAAAAGAGAGATTCCTGGATTTTGTAAACACAGACTCCCTGGACCAGCTTGGCAGTACATCACTGAGGGGTGCAACCATACTGGATCTGGTCCTCACTAATATGGGAGAGTGCTGCACATTCCCTAGTTCCTGAATATTCAAGCTAAGCCCTGGACATTTATGAAATACTCTAAGGCTAACTCCCTGCTATGAAGTGATGACCTGGCAAAATTTCAAGGCCAATGATAAAATAAGGAAAGACGAACCACCAAGGCTAAAACCAAAAGTTTAATTACAACAGATAAGTGCTTTCATGCATATTGCGCTTCTTCAGACCATATAAAACTAAAATATCATCAGCAATACATACACACACACACACACACACACACACACACACACACAAAATTGAAAACAATTCACATTAAATTAAACAATTAGACAATCAATCTATGGTTAATAATTCAATCTTCGTAGTCTTAAAATTGGCTTTAAAGGTATATGACCATCAAGCCCCCATAAAAAATTAAAACACTGCTGCCTATGCAGAACTGTTCACAGAAACCCTATACAAGCATGTTAATAGCTGCATAGAGGCAGCTGTACTCACCAGGAAGAAATGCAGAACTAACACAAAAAAATGAAACACCCTGGTGGAATCACAAAATCAATAGCCTGTATAACAGAAGGAAGAAAATCATGGCAAAAATTAGGAGGTACAGTACTCAGCAGGATAAAAGTGCTCTCATCAACTAAACAAACAACTCAGAGGGCAAACAAAGTCTACCAAAGTTAAATCTGAAGCAACAAAACACAGTGGAGGTTTCACCACCAAAAGCAGTTTGTAACACTAGCGAACAAAGTTTAAATAAGATGCGAACTGCTACCAAAGCCAAGTATCTTAATACCAAGTCATAAAATCAACTTTAATATAAGATTAAGTTTAAAAACAAACTGGCAGTTGTAGAAAGGATAAGCACTTTTGGTTTCCACCTTTTTCATACTTTAGCTATGCCTGCAACCTCAAAGGCAATACACAATTGTGTGCAGAGCTCATTGTAAATGGAGCCACCTATACTGAGCTTGAAGATATAGCAAACCTACTGGCCGACAAATTCACCTCCAACTTTCCCCCTCTTTCCCCCTCAATCTTCCCTCAGGAAATACTATCAAATTTAACTCCCCATGATATAACTAGGGAACAGGTCCTTAAAGCTCTCTCTAAGGCTAAGAACACTGCATAACTGGGCCCAGATAATATCCCAGGATTCCTTGGAACAGTAAATCATAACAACATGAAACATGGCCTATCAGGCCCTCTGGAATTGCTATTTAACTGTAGCCTCCAAACAGGCTTCATGCCTCATGAATGGAGAACAGCAACAGTTATTCCTCTGCAAAAAGGTGGGCTATCTACAGACCCTGGAAACTACAGACCCATAAGTCTCAGTAGTCTTATATGCAAAGCCATGGAAAGAATTATCATGGAAATGATCAATAATGATATAGTAAACCTCCAGACACTGGACCTAAACCAGTTTGGTTTCATCAAGGGCAGGTCATGCCTACTCACCCTGGTGGTCTTCTTTGAGAAGGTCACCAAAGCAATGGATGAGGGCAAAATGGTTCACACCGCCTACCTTGACCTGGCCAAAGCATTTGGCGCAATACCCCACTCGGGCATTGTTGACAAACTCAAGAGGTTAGGTACATACCCATATGTCACCCAGTGGATACCCAATGGACTCACATACAGGACACAGGAAGTTAGAAGTGGGGCATCCACCTCTGGAAATAGGCCAGTCACAAGTGGAGTCCTTCAGGGATCAGTCCTTGGACCGCTCCTTTTTGGCCTTTACTTCTCTGAAGTCAAGGTCAGTGTCAGTTGTCTCTGGCTGACTAAATTTGCAGATGATTGCAAATTTGGAGAAGTCATTGAATCCCAAACTGACGCAAATGTTCTCCAGGAAGGGCTGACACAGACAAATAACTGATGTCATTGCCATAGACTAAAACTAAATGCCAAAAAATGCATAACAGTATCCTTTGGGAAGTCATCACACCTGGTAGCTATCATATTGACATCCCTTAGAGTTGACCCAGTACTCAGGGCTATGTTGCGCAACTTATAAACAAAGGTATGGCATCTAGGTCTAAGAAAGTCTTTATTCCAGTGTATTTGGCATTCATTAGACCTATCATTGCATACAATGTCCCCTTTGGTATGTACCTAATAAGACATATACTACCAGTGGAATGTTCACAGAGGTTCCTCACTAAAAACATACAGGGCATAAGTAAAATGTCCTATACAGACTGCCTCAAGACCCTATCCTTGTATTCTGTCTCCTACAGGCTGTTGAGAGGAGATCTATGTCTGGCATACAGGGCATTGTCAGACCCCACTTTGATGGACCTCCTGTATATCTGCAAAACAAAACAGCACCAGAATGACCCATTCAAAAGACTTAAGCCTTGCCTGTCATATAAATAGGACTTGGAGAGACAGGTATGTATCCCAGAGATCTCTGGAACAGGCTCCCCATCCAAGTGAAGCAGAGTTCCTCCCTAACTCAATTCAAGTGTAATTTAGACAATTGGATGGGGAACATGAAATTTATCCCTGGCTTGGCACCTATGTCTCTAATGGATACAGGCAATCTGTAAATGGTTCATCACCCAGGCCCTTGCTTGTAAGTATTTCATCTCCCAAGCCTCTGCTTACACTTATCAAGGGGACCAGAACATGTCAGAGATTTAGGATGTATGACTAGGCTTAAAAAGGCCCTTGTGGTCATTAACCTAACTTTTCTGTGGAGAGAGGTTTTCAGGGTGAAGATTTATTAGAGATGTCTAAGAAAGAAGCTAACATACAGTGGATATAAAAAGTTTACACACCCCTGTTAAAATGCCAGGTTTTTGTAATATAAAAAAATGAGACCACAATAAATCAATTCAAATCTTTTCCCACCTTTAATGTGACCTATAACCTGTACAATTCAATTGAAAAACAAACAAATCTGTTAGGGGGAAAAATACAAAAAATAAAAAGCGTACAATATGCTGGTTGCAAAAGTGTGCACACCCTTAAACTAATACCTTCTTGTGTGTGCACACCCTTAAACTAATACTTTGTTGAAGCACCTTTTGATTTGATTGCAGCATTCAGTCTTCTTGGGTACACACCTGCCATCAATTAAAGTGGCTCTGATTAACCTGAAATAAAGTTCAGCTGCCCTAGTAGGATTTTCCTGACATTTACTCAGTTGCCTGCTACAGCAAAAGCCATGGTTCACAGAGAGCTTACAAAGCATCAAAGGGATCTCATTGTTGAAAGGTATCAGTCAGAAGAAGGGTACAAAAACATTTCTACAGCATTGGATATACCATGGAACACAGTGAAGACAATCATCAAAAAGTGGAGAAAATATGGGACAACAGTGACGTTGCAAAGAACTGGACGTCCCTCCAAAATTGATGAAAAGACAAAAAGAAAACTGGTCAGGGAAGCTGCCAAGAGACCTACAGCAACACTGAAGGAGCTGCAGGAATTTCTGGCAAGTACTGGTTGTGTACTACATGTGACAACAATCTCCCATATTCTCTGTATGTCTAGACTATGGGGTAGGGTTGCAAGAAGGAAGCCTTTTTTTACACAGAAAAACATCCAGGCCCAGCTAAATTTTGCAAAACAATACATCAAGTCTCCCAAAAGCATGTGGGAAAATGTGTTATGATCTGATGAGACCAAGGTTGAAATTTTTGGCCACAATTCCAAAAGGTACGTTTGGCACAAAAGCAACACTTCACATCACCAAAAGAACACCATCCCCACAGTGAACCATGATGGTGGCAGTATCATGTTTTGGGGTCACTTTTCTTCATTTGAAAATGGGGATTTAGTCAAGGTGGAGGGAATTATGAACAGTTCCAAATACCATTCACTTTTGGCCCAAAACCTTCCGGCGTCTGCTAGAAAGCTGAAGATGAAGCGAAATTTCACCTTTCAAGACGAAAACGACCCTGAGCATACATCCAAATCAACAAAAGAATGGCTTCACCAGAAGAAAATTAAAGTTTTTGAATGGCCCAGCCAGAGCCCAGACCTAAATTCAATAGAAAATCTGTGGGGTGACCTGAAGAGGGCTGTGCACAAGAGATGCTCTCGCAATCTGACAGATTTGGAGCACTTTTGCAAGGAAGAGTGGGCAAATATTGCAAGACTGAATGCTGTAATTAAATGAAAAGGTGCTTCAACAAAGTATTAGTTTAAGGGTGTGCACACTTATGCAACCAGCATATTGTATGTTTATTTTTTATATGTTTCCCTTAACAGATTTGTTTAATTTTCAATTGAATTGTACAGGTTATAGGTCACATTAAAGGTGGGAAAAGTTTTGAAATGATTTATTGTGGTCTCATTTTTTTATCACAAAAAACTGGCATTTTAACATGGGTATGTATCTTTTTATATCCACTGTATTTTAGACCACTGTGACCAATAGCCCAGCTTCTAAGAAACTACTAAGTTTAGCTGGATATTCAGTACTTAATCACTCTCTTTTTTTATTTCAGCTTTATTTTTGTTACTAAAGGACACATTTTTAGTAATAACTAATCTCTTGGAATGCCCCAGCCATGATAGCCAAAGTATCTCCACCAAGAGCTTTTATTCATTGATTTAAGCCAAGCAATCACTGTTAAATTAACTACCAACTATTAGATACCATAGTCTTTTATTTACTGAAGTGCTCATATGTCAGAACAGAAAATATTGTTAAGATGGTAAGCCCACTGGACACACAGTCCCTTTCCAAGGGTGACCTTGGAGCAATGTCTGATCAAGTAATATGCAGTCACACAATACATAAATAGAGACTGTAGGAATTATACCCAGGACTTCTGCAGGCTCTAGGTCTTAAACCTCTGCACTAATTTAGAGAGGGGGGCAAATAATCTCAATAGAAATAAAGATAGTTCAGTATTCTAGTGTATAACATTACTCCACAGAAAAAGGTTTGTGTATGGTTTGTTCCACTAGCAGAGAGAAATAATGCCCTGACAATTACCCAGGTAATATGATCTTGAGTAATGGCTTGGGTTGACTGGAGAAAATGGGTGGACTAAGACAGGAGCAACAAGGTGGAACCTAATCAACCTTTTCCGAGTGGCGGGTATCAGAATGTGATAAGGCATGTCCAGAAGTCACAGTCCCTACTGGAAACTTGTGTTATGAATAGGACAGCAGCAGAGTAAATAAAGGGAAAATGACATACATGTCACTGCAGAGGTGGGCTACATGATCTCACATAATGCCCATCACACACCCCTACCAGCTGAAGAAGTGTTTGTACATTCTGCGATGGACTGGCATCTCATCTTGGACTGCCCCTTCCTTACATTTATTGCTTGCCAGCATAGGCTTCAACTGCCTGTGACCCTGAACAAGATAAAAAAAAGTATTAGAATATGAATGAATGAAAACAATCACATCATAAAAACGTCATTAAGTTAAGGAAGTGTATGAAGGTTGAAAAATTATGAGGAAGTCAAGTACAAATAAATCTTTAAGGCTTACATTCATCTATGGCTGAAAAGAACTTTCTTAGCAAAGAAATATTAATATCTTAGCACTAATATGAAAAAAAACATACATAAGGCAATTCCTGTTAAATTATATAGAATGTATCTATAATGCCTTAAACACTGCTGAGATACTGACCTTGAAAAGAAACCCTTAAAGCAGTTTCTATAAAAAAAAAATTAAATGGTCTGCTGGATATATAATTTTACCAATGTTTTGATAGCTTTTACAATAAGTCGTTTGACGTGATACAATTTTTCCTTTGTAAGCATACATCTCAGAAGCTAGAGGCCTCAATTTTTTTTTAATTGCTTCTGAATATGGCATGGACTTTGCTTTTTTACAAATTCTACTGGGTATATAACATTAGAGGATAACTGTGTTTTTTTCTTTTTCCTTTCCACATGATGATCTGCATTGAAGTAGTGCTGTCTGGTGATGTGAGGCCTATTTCAGGATGTATCAGTGGCTTCCATGAAGTTTTTTTTATCCCTATTAAACAATAACATATTCATTAATGCTGAACAAACTTATATAACATTTTAGATTATACAAACTCTAAACAGGGAAATGAAGGTTATTTTTACTTTCTGGTACATAAAACATACCTCAATGCATGTAAAGCTACATTTCACTTGGACCATGCATTCCTTTAACATATGTTACATTTTGTTGAAAGGACTCTGCAAGACCTATTAAAATTCATCATAATGATTACTGTTTCAGGAAATCACAGGAATCCATAATGATAGGGATAACCAAGATATGGACATTAGTTCAATAGCCATTTTTTTCCTAGCAGTTGGAAATCCTTATGGGAACACAGCAGCAACCACATGCTTAGGCTGTTAGAAGAAGCCCATAGATAAAGGTAAAGGAATTGAGAACCTAACTCAATATTGTTGTGCACTGAATTAAATGACCCACCTACCAAATTTAACTATTTGGTTTATTATCTCATCAGGCCAAGATCTAAAAGCAGTTTACAGAATATATCCTTTTTGGCATTTTGCAGTAATTGTAATTGAATATTTTTGTGGATTTTTTTGTCATGATTTCCCCACTTAGTAAACTTAGTAACAAGTTCTTTTCAGAGCATCTTCTTTACTTCTTTACAAAGAGTATCACATTAACTTTTATTTAGAGGAAAATGACAATTGTGACAGCAGTGAAAAGTGCTCTCCGTTTTTCCCCTCAGATTGTATCTGTCTGCATTTGTAGGGCACACTGCTGCTACTGCTGTGCGATTTCTCCTGAGCCTTACTCCTCATTATTATGGCAACGTTTTGTGGGTTCACCTAACTGCTTAACCACTCTGGGTTGGGGATAGCAAGTCCCACTGCTATGATGATGATCATCTGTAGGAGTTGCATAATCAAGGGAAGCCAACACTGCTGCTAGTGAATGCTGCCTTGTATGGGTGTGGCCCTCATTTCTTATGGATGCTAGGCAAGTAATGAGTCATGGCCTTGGGAGCATCTCCTTCCCTGAGACTTAGGCCAGAGATGCCACCCAGGTCCATCCATTCACACAACCCAGAAGGCTAGGCAACCCTTTCAAGCTTCTGTTTAAATTGCGACTATAAAGAGGCAACTCATCAAGGCCACAATTCATTCCTATCCCTCCACCCTGAGAAAGGTGATCAGGCAATGCCTCATCATTCTTTTTTTCTCCTCTGTTTTCTCCAACAGGTGTTCAAGTTGCTAATAAAACACAGGTCCCCAGGAATGCAGTTGTGGCTTTATCCTTCTACAGTAATGTAGCTGATGAGAAGCATGCCAGTTTAATGAAATATTTTAGCACAGAAAATTGTGTTTTTTTTTTCATTTTTCTTGAGAACTGAATGCTTTAGTTTCTAATTCCCAGTGGGAGTGAAAAGTTAAGAAGTTTAAAATGATGGAAATTCCTTCTGGTATCACATTGCAGCAGGCAATGCAAGTGAGGGACTCAAACCTGATATGCAAAGTAAGGCCCTTCCTCCCGTAGCTGCCATGTAAACCTTTTCTTGTATACTGCAAGAGGGTATCTGCTTGGTATCTCATGATTCCCCTACCACCCAGCTGTGTATATGGGGTTTCCTGAGAGACAGGTGGTAGTGGAGTAGGCTACATCGGTCAAAAACTGATGGCATAAATACCACCTGAAACTGAAGGAGTTAGTATTGTATAAAAGACTTCTCCCTTCCAAATACTGTAATTCTGACCTCTGGGATACAGCAAACCATTCCTCTGCCCCCCCTGAAAGTTTCAGGATGTTCTTTGAGTTTATGCACTCTACCTACTGAACTTCCTATAATTCAAGCATCTTGGGAATATGGACTGTGATCAGGGGGCAAACACCTTACTAAACCACAGCTTATTCTTATGAGAAGTGAGAATCTGGTATTCTAACACCAGAGTCTTGGGCATCAGGAAATTAGATGTCCATTCCCTGGATATTGTTGAAAGCACTACCATTTTTGATTATAGCAAGTTTGTATGGAAATGTTTTAGGCCAGTGCATCAGGCTTCTGTGGCTTCAACAGCCCTCAAACTTTCTTACTTTTATGTGGCCAAAGATGAAAAGAGGGCAGGGGTTCCTGCTCTCCTTCATCTTTCTTCTGGTGGAGAGGAAAAAAAGGAATGTGAGGTTTTGGAATATTCACATTAAATGAGATCCTGTTAGCATTGATACAGATGTAAAGGACAAAATTAGAAGTTATGTACATACCATAACGTTCCATGTTAGTTGTCTTCTCTTGCCTTCTTTCTTGCTGGATGGGTTCGGAGCCGACCCTCGGCTCTGACTCGGCACTTGCTAAGCTCGAGAACTCATTCTGCCAGCTCGAGGCAACCCTATATCCCATGATGCAAGGCAAGACTACCTCAGATCTCGTTTGGTAGCTAAAGGAAAACCCTGCCAAAAAACACTTCTTCCCCTGGAAGAAGAATACTAATTGTAGGATAAACTAGGCAATAGCCACTAACAATAATGACTCTTCCTACTGGGAACTCTTGGAAAGAGTGATCACAATCCTAGCAAAGAAGGTACAACCTCAAGATCAGTCCAGGCCAGGGGGAAGGAGGGAGGGACGCAAGAAAGAAGGCGAGAGAAGACAACTAACATGGAACGTTATGGTATGTACATAACTTCTAAATGTTAAGTTGTCAAACTCGCCTTCATTCTTGCTGGATGGGACCGCGTCCCTAGCACCTCTATCCTGGGTGGCTCAATGGAACAGACTCTTGAGAACTGTAGAACCAAACCTAGCCCTGTCCCTGGAGGCCAAATCCAATTTGTAATGAGAGACAAAGGTGTGAGGAGTGGCCCAAGTAGCTGCAGCACAAATGGTGTCAAAAGGTAGCCTATCCTGAAAGGCTGTAGATGTGGATAGGCTCCTGGTAGAATGTGCTTTAGGCTTGGAGGATAAATGCTTGCCTCTAAGATGGTAAACATAAGAGATGATAGCAGACAGCCATCTGGATAAGGTGACTTTAGAGACTGGAAGACCTTTCCTGTTCTCTGCATAGGAAAGGAATAGTTGATCAGATTTTCTGAACTGCTTAGTTCTGTCTAAATAATATCTGAGCTGACGGTGGACATCTAAGCAATGAAGTTTTTGTTCAGCTCTGTTTGAATAATTGGGGAAAAATACTGGCAAATCAATAAATTGGTTAATATTCGTCTGGGAAGCAACTTTGGGCAAAAAAGATGGATTGGTTCTTAAAGACACCCTATCCTTGTGAAAAACCAAATAAGGGGGACGGACACAGAGGGCCTGAAGTTCAGAAACCCTTCTAGCTGAAGTAACAGCAATCAAGAAAATTGTTTTCCAGGAAAGAAATTTTAAGGAGCATGTAGCAGCCGGTTCGAAGGGGGGGTAGAATCAAGGATGTCAGCATTAGATTCAAATCCCATTGCGGAGGAGGTTCTCTGATTGGAGGCTTCAGGAGAAAAATACCTTTCAGAAAAGCTTTGCAAAGCTTGTGGGACATAATGCTTTGATCAGCTAGGCCAACATGAAAATTAGAGATTGCTGCCAATTGGACTTTAACTGTAGAAGAAGAAGATCCCGATTGAAAAATCTCTGCTAAGAAGTCCAAAACTGAATGCAGTGGAGCAGTAAAAGGATCTATGTGTTTAGACTTTGCCCAGAAAGAAAAACGTTTCCACTTACTAGCATAAATCTTTCTGGTGGAGGACTTTAGAGAAGCTACTATGATGTTCTTAACAGGGTTAGAAATCATAGGGAGCCTGGCTAAGGAAGGAAGTGGAGCAACCAAGCAGTGAGGTTGAGAGAATGAATGGCCCGGTGCGGATGACCCGATTGGTGGGTCAGAAGATCTGGAACTGGGTCCAGATGCCAAGGCTGGGCCAGGAGATGACGATGCAGGGACGGAAACCAAATTTGTCGAGGCCAATAAGGGGCAATAAGTATCAACTTGGCTCTCAATACGGTAGCTTTCTGAATAAGTTGTGGTATCAGTGGAAATGGAGGAAAGGCATAGAGAAGTCCCCGGGGCCAATCCTGGGTTAGAGAGTCTCTCGGGGAATGGCCTGGTAGAGGAAAAAGGGTGAAGAAGTCCAGGCATTTGCTGTTTTGGGGTGTGGCAAAAAGGTCGCAGGAAGGGAAGCCCCACTTCTGAAAAATCTTGTCCGCTACCGATTGTTTGAGAGACCACTCATGTGGCATGAGAATAGCTCTGCTCAGTCTGTCCGCTAAGAGGTTGGACTTCCCGGGGATATGCGCTGCTGTCTGAAACCGCTGAGAGGAGATTGCCCATTGCCAAAGTCTGAGAGCTTCTCGACACAGTGGGTAGGACCTGGTCCCACCCTGCTCGTTGATATACCAGACTACAGACATGTTGTCCGTCTGAACTGCAATAGTCCCTAAGGGAAGAAAGTCATTGAGGGCTTGCAACGTTAAAAGAACTGCTCTCATCTCTAGGACATTTATGTGCAGATGGTATTCTATGGGTTGCCAAGTCCCATGGACCATCCTGCCCTGATAGTGCCCCCCCACCCGATCAGAGAGGCATCTGTAGTGACTGTGGCAACCGGAACTGGGGGAAGAAACAGTCGGCCCTGATGGAGTAGAGGAGAAGACATCCACCAGGCCAGATGACTTTTGCACAACTGCGTGACAAATATCTCGTGACTCATGGGGAGCTTTTGGAATGACCATTGAGTGAACAACATCCACTGCAGAAGATGCATGTGAAAGCGGGCCAATGGCAGAAAAACAATGGCCGCAGCCATAAGACCCAGAACCTTCAGGACAAATTTGGCTCTGACCTTCTTGCTGAGTAGAATGATCTGAACATACTTCTGAATGTCCAGAATTCTGTTTTCTGTGAGTCTGGCTGACATGCTGATAGTGTTTAATTCTGCGCCTATAAAGGTAATAGATTGGCAAGGCGACAGAGAAGATTTTTTTAAGTTTATTGAAATCCCCAATTGCTTGCAGATTTGGAGAGTGTAGTCCCTGGCCTGAAGAAGTTGATTCCTGGTGGTGGCGGAGAGGAGCCAGTCGTCTAGATACGGAAACACCTGGAATCCTTGACGTCTCAGGTGAGCCGTAACCACTGCCATGCATTTGGTAAACACTCTGGGGGCTGTAGTGAGTCCAAAGGGCAGGGCTCTGAACTGAAAATGACTGGGCCCCAGCCGAAAGCGGAGAAACTTTCTGGAGCGCCTGTGAATCTTTATATGATAGTACGCATCCTGAAGATCTACTGAGCACATCCAGTTGTCCTTGCCCAAAAAGGGTAGAATGGACTGAAGCGTGACCATCCGGAACCTTGCCTTCTTGACAAACTTGTTTAGTTTGCTGAGGTCTAAAATTGGCCTCCAATCTCCCGTCCTTTTGGGGACCAAAAAGAATCTTGAGTAGATGCCGGATCCTACTTGGTCTGCTGGCACTGTTTGGATGGCTCTTTTTGCCAGAAGTTTTGATACCTCCTGTTTTGCCAGTTCCCTTAGACCGGGTGAGACGTCTGGAAGGGAAAGATGAGGAACGGGATACCTCTCGAAAGGGATCTTGTAACCCTCGGATATGATCGACTGTACCCATTTGTCTTGAGAGAGGGAAAGCCAGGCTATTGGGTACAGTGACAATCTTCCCCCGACTGCCTCCAAGGGTGGGCAGTCGGGCAACACCTCAGGGATGCTGAAAGGGTTTATCAGGAAGAGTCTCCCTGCTACCCTGATTCTGCGGACCCCCTCTGCCTCTAGGGCGGCGTCTATTATTGTTACCCCCTCTGCCTCTGGGGGTAAATTGACCACAAGTGTCCGGCGTGACTCCTTGAGATTTACGGAACCACATTTTCCCTCCCTTCTGACCTTTTGGATAGGGTCTTGAAGGGGTGGAGAAATGGACTCCTACGGCAGAAAGGATTTTGCCGTCTTGCTCACACCTGGTCAATGTATCCTTCACCTGCGGCCCGAACAAAGCCGAACCATCAAAGGGGGTATTGGTGAAGGACGCCTTGAAGGGGTCTGCAAAATTACAAAGCCGCATCCAGGCCTGACGCCTAAGTGCCACTCCTGTGCCTGCGGCCCTACTCGCCCCATCGGCTGCATAAGAAATGAGCCGCATGGAGGAGTTAGTCAAAGAATTGAGGATACCTAGCTATGAGGCCATCTTTTCCTGAGCCCCAGCTGCCGAAGGATCCTTACACACTTCACCTAGTTTGTTGAGAATGTCTCTCTGAAGTCTGGTGAAGTGACAAAGGTAGTTCAGCGAACGCATAGCGAAGGTCGCTAAAGAAAAAATCCGCTTACCGTACCTATCCATGGTCCTCGAATCCTTATTAGGAGGATGGACAGGCACAGAAGGATCAGCAAGTTCCTTCTTGGTGGCAGCCGCCACCACCATAGCATCAACAGGGACGCCTTTGGAAAGAAACTGATGGTCTGCCGGGACTGTAATGAATTTGGAGGGCCTCCAAGGAACTGGTTCAACAGAATCCGGAGCTGCCCATGCCTTCCGAGCCACTACCTTCATGAGTGGGTCAAAAGGCGGAGAAACCCAGGAGGTGGAGGGTCAAGATCCAAAAGCCTCCAGGTATACCGACTCATCCTCGGAAGGGTTAATGGAGGGCCAGTTCCCCCTCTGCTTAAGGAGTTCTAGGATGTCTGAAAAGGAGACATCCTCAGAGGGGGACCTTGGGGAGCCCTCCGAGTCATCTAAGTCGGTATCCGATGTAGTAGACTCAGAGGAGTCTGTGTGCTTCCTCTTACACGTCCTCTTAAGTGGGGGTTCTGCTGCAGGATCAGGAGAAACCTCGGAAGAGGAAGTTATTCCCAATGGGGAAACCAGGGGAGATGGATCTCTGGGTCCGGGAGCAAGAGACTGGCAAGAGACATCAACAGGCACCGAAGATGGAGGAGCTAAAGGGATAGACCGTTGGCCTAGCTCAGGGGCTAAGACACTCCTCATCACCTTGAAGGCTCCCCTCCCAGGGAGGCCAGAAGAATCCCACTCCGAGGAAACAGGAATCCCCAGCCCCACCGAGAGAGAAGGCTCCGAGGCCGATGTCGGTGCCGAGCTCACCAATGCCGAAGCTCCGAGAGGGAGAGCAGGGTCGGACAAGGGTCCAATGCCACTCGCCCCCTCGGAGCCGACAAGGGAGACCCGACGACCGGATCCCTCCATGGAAGGACCCATGGAGGAGATCGGAGCCGAAGAGGTCGGAGCCGAAAGGGGATGTATCGGTTCCGGCGCCGACACGGTCACTGTTCCGAAAAGCTCCGGCTCCGAACTCTGAAGGAGAGTCGGAGGAGGAATTTCAGGGGGAGATCAATAGCCGAGGTCTGTTGAGACGGGCTATGGAGCATTTGGGCTAGTGCCTGTGACTTCAACAGTCTGCTTACCACCCTCTCTAAATCGTGGTCTGACAGCCTGGAAGATCTCGAAGATCGGCTCCGATGACTCCGCTCCGATAAAAGAGGAGATCCTGGAGCTGAACGAATCGACTCCAGGGAAGGAGACCGAGATCTCTTTTTGGACAGAGCCACCGGAGCCGACGACCTCTCGGTTCCAGATGGAGCCGAAGACTTATCGGCTCCAATGCTGGAAAGCAATGCCTCGGCACCAGCCGGTGCCGACAATGACACAGGAGATTGTGTGTCGGAGCCGGCCGGAACCGACACCACAATCTCAGAAGTAGAAAGATCGGCTCCAGTCGGAGCCACCGGGGAAGGCTTAAGAACAGTAGCCTGAACCTTAGGTGGCTTGGAAGGTTTGACCGACCCAGTCTTGGTCGGTGAACCTTCTGGCTTTAGTAATCCACAAAGGATCAATTTATTCCTCCTTTCCTGCAGGACTCTCTGGCTAAAAGAGTGGCATATAGCACAGGAGTCCTGCAGGTGTAAAGGCCCCAGGCAGTAAACACAAGAAGTGTGACCGTCTGTCAGGGACATCTTCTGACAGCACGAGTCACACTTCTTGAAGCCTGAGACCTTTACCTCTTTAGACATAGTATGTCTGGAAAAATTACACACACAAACAAACAACAGTCACCCAATTAATCCCAAACACAGACAAACACTAACTGAGGGATTAACTAACAGGGAGGCTTAAGGCCTGACAAAAGGTAACAAAAGGATTTTACCTGAAAAAGGGAATATAGGATGGGAGACTAGATATACCTATGAAACTAGCCTACAGATGACAAAAAGTGACAAAAAAAGGGAGAAAAACCCTGACTTTCTCTATAAAATAGAAATTTTACCTGAGCTGGCAAAAAAGAGACCTCTTCGCGAAGCGGCAAACGAGATCTGAGGTAGTCTTGCCTTGCATCATGGGATATAGGGTTGCCTCGAGCTGGCAGAATGAGTTCTCGAGCTTAGCAAGTGCCGAGTCAGAGCCGAGGGTCGGCTCCGAACCCATCCAGCAAGAATGAAGGCGAGTTTGACAACTTAACATCAAGTAATTTACTCTGATTCCCCCAGGAGATGTTTCTTTTGCTGATACTTCAAACTCCGTACAAATGTTTAAATTTCTTAACTTAGTCCTTATCCTTCCAAAAATAAGTTATACAAAATTGACAAAGCTGTATGCGTCCAGCACACTCGCAATTTCCTGTTATTATTAACTTCTTTCAGGAGATTTTCTTAGAAATTTCTTTGGAACCCAGTTCTTAGCTACCAGGGCCTAACAGGTTTTATGGGGTTTAGGAACTAGGTAATCTCTGTATAAAACCAGTGGCTGACTCCGATATAATAGGTTTATTCCACTGTAAGGGATAAGTACTCCTTGTAATGGTAAAATAGATTATTGGACAGGTTACTATTACGTTAACCTTCAGGACCGTTAACTATCTGATCAATATTGCGCAATGCTAGGATGAGGTCATTAACGAGACAAAGGATCTAGCCAAGGGTATACAATGTGTTTCTGTTGAAGAGAAAGTGGTAATGTTGTTGGCTTAGAATGAAGACAAGATGAGGTCAAGTGTTATGAAGCGTTGTTATGACTTAATGGCTTGAAACTTTAGAGTAGTTGCCTTATGCTCAGTTTTACATACATTTGCTTACTAAAAGATCCAAACTTTTTTAAAATGTTAGAAATCATTTGATAAATGAACATCTAGAAACAAAAATAACATAACTACAGAGAAGATAAAGGAAACATTTGCAATTTTCCAGTTCCAAAAACAGATTTAGAATTATCTTTCCAAGTTTTGTCCCATGGTTTGAAAACAGACTAGAAGGATGCGATAAAAGTGATTTGAGTGTAAAAGCACTGACATCAAATCTGGGCAACTACAGCATCAACAGCCAACCTCTCAACAAGTAAATCAGCCCCCAACGTGCTAAACTAGACACACCTTTGCTATATAAACTGATAGGACCAAACAGCCTATATCTGCACTTAATCAAAATAAAGAATGCTGAATGGATGAAGTGACATTTCTCACAAACACTAATACATACACTTTTCATGGTAACACAAATATTCAAAAGCAGTTTATAAAGAAATATTTAATCACATGATGAATTCAGTATTACTGATAAAACTCTTAAAACTTAAATTTAGTGGGCTGGCTTGTACTAGAGCACAGGAAGCAAAGAAAATCTTTCATCAAGACAATGTGTGTGTGTGTGTGTGTGTGTGTGTGTGTGTGTGTGTGTGTGCAATTAGATTCTGCTACTTCAGCTTGCTCTGTATGTCACCACCTCACACTTGGTTAAAGAAATGTACAAGCACCCTGAAGTTTAAAACAATAATCCTTATCTGCTACATCAATATGTTCAGAATGCTTCCTTACATCTTTTAAATACTCCTCTAGCATAACTATAAAATGCTCATTGTCATGAATTCAACTAATTTTGTAAGAGTAATATGAGTATTTACCTAGCTAAGTGCTGCCAAGGCACATTTATGTAGGTAAACTGGAAAGGAAACAAAAGACTATAAAATAAGATCATATTTATGATTTTAGTTAACAACAATCTTGGCAATGCTTTGTACACACTGTAATTGAATGTACTGCATGTCCGGTTTCTCTGCATACTTACAAGAATTGATACATAGCTGGCCTTAGGCATAGGCCAACTACAGGGGCACTTTTCTAGTATTTATCTGCTGTATGTAGACCAGGATGGGGGCACCAAGTGGTGTGGTGGGGGGCGCTGTGTAACACTTTTGCCTAGGGCACCAGTTGACCTAAGGCCGCTCCTGTGGCTACCTGTATGTTCTGCGGACATCCTCCTTGTTAAACGAATAGTGTGTGAACGCATGTCAGATGTAGTATACTTAAAGTATTTGATCTAAAACTGAACATCTGGTACAAATTCCAGATATTATGTTTCCTGAGATGTAACTTTCTCTTTATATTTTAGTTAAATTTATGATTACATTTATTCAATGACATGTCATACACAAACTGGAAATTTTCCACATTACTTGTAGTTGTGTGTGTGTGTGTGTGTGTGTCTTTGTCTGTGTTGACAAACTACTGTGTTATCAGATGTATTTTTCCTGCCTTGTACCCACTGACTGCTACAACAGTAGCCATCTCTCCTATTAATCTAAACTATAGTATAAAGTAGATAATCAGAGAAAGAATGGATGAAATTAATTTACTCTAATCTAGGGATTATAGCCTTTGAATACACAGCAGGTTCATGTGCAAAGCGTCCACATCATACAGTGTATAATAGATAACTGTAAGAAATGGCTTAATATCCGTAAAAACACACACACACAGATATATATACATCATACTTGTTTCAATATTTGTCTACAACTTGAGTTAGCTTTGACAATAAATAAAGACAGAGACCGTGACAGAGAAAGACAAAATGTTGGTTCCTTTTTGGGGGTACTTCAGGGGCAATGATCCACCTCCACAAATTAGTCCTGAAAGGCCTGAGGCTGGGGGCATGGTGCAATGTTATATTGAAGTCCATTTAGTATACTTTATCCTCTCCTGCTGAAACTTTGTCTTCTTTAAAAGAAATGACTGTGAAAAGAAATGGAAAAAAATCAATGTTCAGTGCAAATTCAGAATACTGATAAACAAGGCAGTCTTTTTTCCCAAGGAAGACTTTTCAGGAATTTCAAAGGGAAAATGCATTATAGCATGATTTTTTCAAGTTGCTTTGAAGGCTTGTGGTTTGTTTGAAGTTTAGACAGTGCTTAAATGTGCAAAGAGCAAACTATCTTTGAAATAGCATTTCTTTTTTTCCTTTACACAGTTTGACATCAGTACAGTGCTTTGTCGATTCTTTTTAAAAGTAGTAGACCTGAAAGAAAAAAATCTATCATCTGAAAAACTTTCATGATGTGTATTGTATTTGAAGGAACACAATCCAGAATAAACTGCAACATTTAGATGCAGTTTTGCTTTTTTGACCTGCATTTTGAGCACTAATCAAACCAGTTTTTGTATGATTTAATAAATATTGTCATATAACTACCTCCAATGGTCATGGTACTTAACTGTATGTAACTTAATAAAACCTTAAATTCTGTATAATGATGGTTTCCAGAGCAATGTTGTTATGAATTGGGGTGTTCACAGGTAGGAAGATGGAGCAGACTTGTTCTTTTTCAAGCACCAATCCCATTGTACAGGTTCTATGCCATGAAATGAATATTTTGCATCTTACACAATGTGAACAAAAATAGTTCAGCAATTCATATTTGCTAAAAACAGGGAATCAGGCTTCTAAAATGGCAAAGTAATTTCTGGTTTAGTAAGGTGCTATGGTTGATATGTGTAAACACATACACACACTCTCTCAAACCTTTAGACCTTAACTGGAATGCTAAAAATGCTGTTCCCATTTTAATGCATTTGGTTAAAAAACAGTAGTAGCTTTCATTTAGCACATACGTAGAAAATCATTGCACTTATGTGTAAGCTAAACCCAGATAAGGACCAAACACAGACCTACGAAGTTGTTGAGACCGCCAAGTCCCAGGGAAGCAAATATCATTATCAAAATGAAGAATGAAGTACAACTCACAAATAAAATAATATATATATATATATATATATATATATATATATAAATAAATATACACACACACACAAAAACATACCCCTCATATGAACATACATACCTGTTTTGACACTGCTATTTACACTAATGGACATTCAGTCATTCACATTCTGTAAATAACACCAGCGTTAGCACAATTTTATTTTATATATTTATTTTATTTTACATTTGTTGACCAGGCTAGTATAACTGGATACATGTCCATTTTCAGTAGAGGCCCAGGGAGATAAGCTCATAAACACACAATTACAAAAATATTGGTACAGTACAATAATATAACAGATGTTCTTCTTTCGGCTTTTACCACTTAGGGGTCGCCACAGCAGAACTCCGGTCTGCTAATGATCGGCAGTAGATTTTTACGGTGCCGAGGTGCCAGCTTGACACCCAACCTTCAACAAAGGCAGGCCCATTTCACGCATGTCTTTTGGAATGCCACTCGACTGCAGGGAGGACATGCAGACTCCACACAGAAGGTGCTCCGCCAAGAATCAAATGGGAGAACCTCTTGCTGTGAGGCAACAACGCTACCACTGCACCACCGCGGCTGTCACAATAATATAATAGATGATCTTAGTAAAATACCTTACTTTTTAACAATCTTAACACAAACACTAAAAAAAAAAATTATATGCATTAGAATGATGTTCCTATATACATTAGCTTAAATTACAAGATCATGGTCTCTTTGGTTATTAAGGAGAAAGACTGGAGTTAGTACAGAAGAATAAAAGGAGAGCAGTATCCAGTAATAAAAAGATAGTGAGCTAGTCAGGGTTAGTACAGGGGCATAACCAATGTGATCTAAGGTACAGTTTCAGTTTATATTTGAAAAGTGATATTGAAGACAGTGATAAATGTTCACTGGGAAGTAGTTTCCAGTTTTTCCCAAGTGTTAGAGAACAGAGAGTCTCCTGCCATGTTGTTGGATTTACTTGTGCAAATAAGTAGTTTATTTGATGAACGTAAGTTTTTAAGATTTTTGTAAGGCGTAATTAGGCAAGAGAGTATTGGACGGTTGGCAAAGGGTCTTATGGGCACTAGTAAGCTGGTGAAATTGAAGCTGATGTAGCTCTAGCCATCCTAGCTGCTTTAGATTGAGACAATGGTGGGTTCTAAATGGAGTGCTAGTGGCAAATCTAGCAATATTATTGTAGGAGATTGCCAGTTTGTTGAGGTTATTTTTTGACAGATATATATATATATATAAATATATATATATATATAGATGAAGCATAGAGGAGTGTAGAGATTAAATGAGTGTGGGCTACAGTGGTTCTAGCTAATGGTGTAAGGTAGGGTTTGATTCTGTAGAGGGACCCCAGTTTCTTATTGACTGTTTTTATTGTGTTGTTAATATGAGTAGCAAAGTTAAGGTTGCTGTCTATTGTTATTCCTAAGAGTTTGGTGGTTGGGTCAGGAGATATGAGAGTGACATTATTAGATATGACTGTAAAATCTGCCGGGGTGGACTTCTGGGTAGGAGTGAAAATCAAAAGTTTTGTTTTTGGGGGGTTCAAGAGGAGGCAGCGCTGTAGAAACCATTTTTCAACTGTATTAGATGCCTTTTGGGTTAGGGACTGTAGTTCACATGGTGAAGTGGCTGAGCATATTATTGTGGAATCATCCACGTATTGTATACAGGTAGCTTGAGGAATTGCTGAGTGTAGGTCATTAATAAAAATGGAGAATAGGAGCGGGCCTAATATGGAGCCTTGAAGGACACCAAGGGTAATGGGGAGGTGGGGAGATAGAATATTATCCCATAGCACAGCCTGCTGTCTATTGTCTAAGTATGATTGGAACCATTTTATAGTCAGTGCATCAAGTGAATGGGATTTGAGTATATTTATAAGTAGCTGGTGGTTAACCATATCGAAAGCTTTAGAAAGATCGATAAAGAGTGCAGAGGAAAGAATGGTGATGTTACGGTTTTTGTTAATGCAGTCTGTAAAGGATAAGAGGGCAGTGGTGGTACTGTGGAATGGCCTAAATCCATGTTGACATTTAGCAAGTAAGTTGTTTTGGATTAGGTGGTGTAGTAGTTGCCTATGGATGCACTTTTCCATTATTTTTGCCAAAGGAGAAAGTAAGGCTATGGGCCAATAGTTTGAAAATTCATTTGAGTTACCACTTTTATGTAGGGGGATAATGTGAGAGATTTTCCAGGTAGTTGGGATAGTACCTTCATTTATGATTCTGTTAATCAGTATGGAAATGGGATAGGCTATGGCTTTTGCTGCTTTTTTCAGGTATTCTGCAAGCAGTTGGTCAGCTGAGGGGGTGGTTGGTTTTAGTTTTTGGAGAAGGGTGCAAATGAGGCAAGTTGGAAATGATTACAACTGAAATGAACGGAGTGAGCTAGTAGTGGAGGTTGGCAGAGTTGAGCTATCAAAGGATAGCTGATTGGCAAGAGATTGGATGACCTCTGTGATAAAGGTATTGAAGGCGTTGGCAGTTTGTTTGGGATTCTCAAGGTTAATGCCTTGCGGGGTTGGTGTAATGGATTGGCCTGGATGTAGAAGTCTGTTAATGCTTGCCTAAAACTTTTGTGGTTTATTTTGGTGAGTTTGCTGGAGTTGAAAGTAGAAGTTTTTTTTTTATCTAAGAGAATAGCTTGTTTTGTATTATTTCTCAGCTGTCTAAAGTTTTGTTGGTATTTTGGGTTTTTAGTAGTACGCCATTTAGCCCAGGATTTGTTTCTAAGAAGGATGTTTTTCCTGGTTTCTTTTGAGAGCCATGGGGCAGGTTTAGTCTTATTTCTGATAGAGCATGTTGGTGCATGGTGGTCTAGAATGGCTAAGAATTTGGACTTGAAGTATTTTATGGCTTCATCAAGTGGGAGGTATTTTATTGGTGACCAATTACATGCCTTAAGTTCAATTTATTGTTTCATGATGAAACAAACATATATTTGATCAAAGTATCAGGATCCTACAGACACACACACATACACACACACACAATTATGTACAAATTAAATTATTATGATATTGTAGACCACAACCAATAATGCAGCAATAACTAAAGTTTGTAAGACAGGCATCCTGTTTTACTGCCTTTTCTTCCATAGTAAGGCACTAGTTTATTAAATCCGCATAAGTGGGTAAGTCCCATTGGTCTGACGTATTTCAGTGGAGACCAGAGGAGCAAGTTGTAAAGAATAGACAGAAATAAACAGAATTTTATAGCATAAACACAATTGCAACAAATGCAACATATTGCAATTCACATGTAGACTAAATGCCATCCACACAATGGACAATACCACATAGATATGTTTGCTGAGTGATGATAAAATAAGGTTATATACCTTCTAGCTGGTGCACGTCACTATGACCCAAGTCTCACTGATGAAGAAATAAGCAGGCTGACAGAGTTTCCTGTAATGAAAATGAGGGGATGTCCTCCATGGACAGCTGACTGCACACCTCTCCCCAGCACCTTGCCAGGTATATGCAGCTGGGGATATGGAGAAAAGCTAGAAAAACCTCAAACCAACCCTGATGTCTCTCTAAATGATGATCCATACATGTCATTCCTCACCCTGGTGATGGAGAACAAATGGGCCAATTGACCAAGAGTGGGCTGATGAATGACAGAAGGTGGGAGCAAAAAGAAGGAAAAAACCCTCCAGAAAAATGGAAAATTACAGTATAGGTGTAAATGAACTGTACTAATCATCAATTATAAATAAACAGCAAAACAAAAAAAATAAATAAAAAAGGAATAATTCAAAAACTAACAATAACAGCACAGTACTTTAGCTTATGCGTCAGAATGTTTCACCCTCAAGTATTAAAATACTGTATATTAGCAGCATATTCATTTTATTTAGGTTTAGACAACTTAATGGGGCTATCTATAGTTTTAGAATATCTTGCTGATAAATAAGTACTATCCTAGATATAAACTGATAGGAATTTAATGACAAAAATTAAACACATGTACAGTGCATGTCTTATATACCCCCTTCATAGAAACTGCAGAAGAACATAAAGTTCTTCTATATAGTGACATTATTTAGAAAATGTAAGAAATTTCTTTTTTAAATAATATCATCGTATAATAGCAGTAACCCATTCCTGCGTGTGGGTAATGCTGGATTTTCCCATTGTTGACTTTGTTTGACCATTCTCTCTTTATCTATGTGATTAAACCACACTGGTCATGGGTAAATCCACCATCATCCACACCCACTAAATATGGTTTATCACTAAATGATGCAAGAAAGATCAAAGTACATTTAACACTGTGTCAATACTGCATATGAGTATGTATTGCATATATGCGTGTGTGTGTGCGCGCACATGTGTGTGTGTTAACTTTTTTTAGCTGTTGCTATTAGCATTTACCTGTTTTCTTTACTGGTATAGCACCCTTACTACATTTGTATATGCATATGCATTATAGACATTATACTTATACTGTGACTTCTTGTTAGGAAATCTTGTATGTCTAGAGCTTTTCTTCCCATGCTTCCACTATAATTGGGCACTTCCAAGTTAAACCTTCCAGTTAATAAACAAACATTTGCTAAGTAAATAGTCCAGGGAGGCAGTCAGTAGGCAGTGTGGGATGTAAGCTGCAGGCAGGACAAATGAGACATGGTTTGGTAGTAATACATAAGCCTCAGTTATTTGTAGTGTACTATATACAACAAACGTTCATTTAGAATGCTATAGGATATTTGATGAAGCAGTCTTCTATATATTCACTTTAACTGAGATGAGATATCTTTAGTAAGCTAAAGGTGGGTTATGTCTTTACAAGCTTGTTTATTACTTGGTACTGATGCAGACATAGAAAAATAAGTGGACTCACTGAATGATAAAGGACTAATCATATACTTAGAATTCCTGGCAAACCCAAATAAAGATAAAATGTAATAGAGTCATACATATTCTAAGGCCACTAAATGCCATAACCACTCTTACCTTGCTAGTACCCTCCCTCAGGCAGTAACTCCTATCTTCTGGAGGGCCATACCAGTAAATTTGTAGATACCCATCCAGTCATCTATTGTTTTAATGGATGCCAATACTGCCTATAATGCCCTTTCAGATTAACATACTAGTGAGGCTGTTGACATGACCAATCAAAAGGTAATAAGGACTGGGGCCGTGAAAGGCTGCATGTCAGAATTATAGTCACAAATGATGGTGAGTAAGTAAACTTTCTTGCAATTGTGAGTAATGATGCCAAAGGCAGAAAACCTAGACATTGTGGAAAAATAAAGTAAAACAGCTTATGAGATTCCAGCTTGTGCATTAAATCAAAGTAAATGTTGTTCGATGAAGTGGCTCCAGATGCAGTTTGTCCTTGTAGAACTGACTTGCTATGAAGAAAGTTTTCACCGTACACTTGAAAACTCACTGACTACTGAATTTGTGTGATAGAATCACTCCTACAATATGTATCAGTTCTAAACAATGTTATATTTAAAACATGCAATAATATGTAAAACAATATATCAGAACTAAGATGTACATCTACAGTGTCAGCATAAACAATAATTATACTATTAACTGCATTCTGCCTCACCTTCCCCCAGATTAATGCATTTAGACTGAATAAAAGAGTCTGCTCTCATTTTGGGTGTGAGATATTCTGCCAGCTATCAACTGGGTAGTTTCATTTTTCACCAAATGTTCTCAAAAGTCAAACAGAAATAGGGGAACAAACACTATCAACTGAGCCCATGCTAAATGTATCTGAGATCACATTGACTGCTGCATTAAAGGCAAAGTGTGCCTTTGATCCCAGAGGGCTCTGAACCACAGATAATAGGAGAAGAAATGAAGTTCATAGGTTCATACTAGGCTATCTGCCCTAGGGCATTTATAAGCCTAGCCAGAGTGTGTTTGGCTTTCGCCACCCATTTTAAATTAATTTTGCTATGCCCTTTTTCGAGGTTAGTATACTGTGCCTCTGTCTAACAGTGACACAGAAGTGATACCCAGGGTAAACCTACAATCTCCCATCCACTCATCAAGATTCCTCTTGAAGAGAGTCAATGAGGGACTCTGCCTAACCTGGACTGGGATTTTATTCCAGAGTGAAGGGAGCCTCTGGGTTATGAATCTGTCCCTCCAGCATGTCCTATTTATTTCAGTGCTGAGGTTCAAGTCTCTCGAGCGCGTATTACACTACTCTCCAAAAAAATACCCATCCTGATGAAAACTTGAGTTCCTCTAAAGGAAACTGTCACTCCTTCTTCGTTCTTAGAAAAAACATATTTTTTGAAAGATAATTGTCAATGACTACCGATGAAGGGGAAGTGCTACCCCATGAGTGCTTATGTAGTGACCTGTGAGCCATTCCAGTAGAAACAGAGTTAAGGAGCTGTCATGAAGTCAGGCTGTATACAAGTCCTCCTTTAAGGCTAAACAATATAAGATTTGTCCCCTGGTCTTTTCACGTAAGTCTTCAAATAACATATTCACATATTCATACAAAAATGAAACAGGGTTATGAAGCTGTGATAAAGTTTAATTAAATTCAAGACATCCTTTAAGGCCAAACAATATAAGATTTGTCTCCTGGTCTTTCCATCTAAGGCTCAAGTAATTTATTTACACATTCCATACAGGCCTGCCAACTCAATCCAAAAGTTCATCCACTCAAATGTTAGTAAAGGGAAGCTAGTATCATATGTGTTGAGCGTTGCCTGCAGAGTACTACATAAGGACTAAAAGTCTTTATACTGTTTATAACATGTCTCTAGTTAAAAATATTCAACCAACCCTTTCAGAAATGATTCTCCTGTCTTGATATCTATTAGGGAAAATAAGGAACCAGACATAGACTTAGTAGGTGTCTCTGAGCTTATTATTAATCTTTTTGAGAGAAATCTTTAAGAACAGGCAGAGAATTACTAGCTTACTTCTTTCAGTTACATTGAGTTAAATAGTATAAAACTGAAATATATTTCAGAGTGTGGTGCTGTTAAATCTGTTGATACTAGTTCTTGAGAAGGAAGAGCTGGAATCCACATCTAATTCTGAACAAGCACCTTCTAACGGTCAGAATGACTGAGGGTAGGGTAATAACAAACCAGATTGCTTTCAGAGTTTGGAGATTTTTCTGTTCCCTCACTAACTACTGTGCCTGTGTTATGTTGCTTAAATGCTTCTTTCTTCGGATTTACTGCTGTCAATGCAGTCATCTTGTTGGACGTTATTCTGAACATGCACCTTTTAATGGTCAGACATGGAGGGGAATGGACACAGCAGTAACAAGCCAGATTACTTTGACAGTCTGGAGATTTTTGTGTCCATCATAGCTACAGTGCCTGTGGTGTGTTTCTTGGATGCTTCTTCCTTGTCATTTACCGATGTTCCTGCAGTCACCTTGATGGACATTAGACAAATAAATGAGACAGAAAACTAATCAAAGAAATGAGTGGGAATAGTCAAAGCTCAAAGACCAATGGATGTTCACTAGCAGTGTATTTACTGCAGTGCAAAAAGTCACACCTCATTGCCCACTGCTCCAGAAGGAAAACACAAAATTACTAGACAGAAAGCAGTATCAGACTATCATGTGTGGGCGAATGGAAATTACCTGGCGGACTCTCCTCTGTTCATCACTCATTCATTCTCCCACACCTGCATATCTCAGCATATTATGTATTTTTTTATTGATTGTATGCTTTAGAGACTGAATAAGAATGCAAAGAAAGAGAAAAAATATTTTAAATTTCAGAACAATGACAGCAATATATCACCTTGGATGTTGTCCTAGCAAAAGTGGATCAATATTAAATTTGCGTATTTCAGTCTGAATCTGCATACATGTGAATGAGAATAGTTGCAGTCTGTAAGATTGAATGCTCAGAACAGCAGATGCTCTTACAAATTGCTTTTTCAGCCTACTGGCTGTTTTGCATGCAAGATCATAGTGCAATGGGTTTGGGAATTTGCCTTTACCCTGCTGTTGTGTGATCTCAAATTTGACACATATAATTCCAGGTGGTGTGTGGGGTTGCAGGGGGCTTACCCCCCTCAAATTTTTTTGTCTCATTTTTCAGATTTAGTCTAAAAAGATAGCTTTATTTGTATGCGCTCTTTTGAGCATTTGCTCAATGACTCAGTGATGCGAGAATGTATAACTATCTATAGATAGATATAGATAGATGTACTACACACACGTGTGTGTGTGTGTGTGTGTATGTACACAAGATGATACTGGATGGTATCCGATTCTCTTATCAACAGGTATTTGGTTGTGATTCTCTAGTTTTCAGCTTTTAAGATAGTACTGGAAATTTTCCGATTTTCACACAACCAGTATATGGGTGTGCATCCATACTTACAGCAGGCAGACTTATAGCCAAGGTGAAAAATCTTATAGAAGTGTGAAGTGGGAACAAGACCTACTAGTGTATACAGACAGAAGTATCGCAGTAAGTGCTTTTAGATCGCACACTCCAGGGAAGGCAGAAAAGGAAACAGCTTGAAGGGATAATTTTTGGCAAGAAATATCATGCGTCTGTAACACAAGGAAAGTTTCCATGTGGTCCAGTAAAATGCCTGGACAAACAGATGATGTGTGTAGAATGTATGCTGCTAATCTTTTATTAAATTTTGGGACTGTAGGTTTAATTTCTCCAAGACTTTTGGGTTTCTAATACTATAACGGGAATGAATCCCATTTCTATGTGAAAGCATGATTAAAGTTTGTGAAATTAGTATTGTTTCAATCTTTGTTAGCCAAAAGTGCTCTTTGCAGCACCTGCAATGTGCCTAGACTTGACTCCTTCTGCAATTAATATCGAGTCACATTATGCCTTTCAGTATAAAGGCCTTCTGCCATTAATATGCTGCTATTTCGGTTCTGTTTTCCAGAACCTGCATTTTTGTGTTCCTCCCACATTTTCAATGGACTTTGTAAACCAATGTGTATGTAAGTCCACTATTCTGGGCCACCAATATTAACCTTTCATCTTTTGGTTTAAATTTGCCTCTCGTTAACCATTTTTGTGCCAGATCCTGATCGACATGAGGTTATTCAAGGAGTTTTCTGTACTTGCAACTTTATTTATGCCTTTTTCCCCATTTCTTCCCTTCTCATCTGATCCTTCTCCTTATATTCTTTCTTTTGTTTAGTTTTTTTTTTTTTTTTGGCACATTCAGTTGCTGCCCAATTTTTATTTGCTTCTGGTTTGATTTCCATTCCTGTTTGGCACCAATATGCTTCTGCTAAACTAAGTAGGGAAGTCATCTTAGAGTTATACTCCTCGTGTTTTAAAGCTTCCACTGTGTTTGGATCTGGTGAAATCAGCAGATATGTATGCAGTCCTACAATTGCAGATCTTTACATGTAATCAATTTCGAGGAGCCCCATAACGCCTTCAGAATGAGGAATATATAATCTTTGTATACACTGATTTTTATATATCATTTGATGAGTGAAACATTTTTTCTTGTTTTTCCTGTCCAATTGATAAAATACCTTTTGGGGCCAGTCCGTCACCCCAAAAATGTTAGAACAGGAAAAGCAAATTGGTTTATAGCCTGGACTTTGTTCCTAGTTGTCAGGGCTGTTTTCACTTTTAATTTTACTCTTCTAAAATATTTCTTACTGAGTTTTGTTCTTATATGTTCATGTTTATTTGATGATCATTCATGAATTCCAAAAAAATTTATAAACCCCGTCCTGCTTAAGTTCTGTTATATCACATTCCTGTCTCAGACTGATATTTTCTTGGTAGTACAGCTTTCCTGCTTTAAATGTTGCATTTGAAAATTTATGAAGACCAAATGACTATCTTACATCATCTGAGAAAGTTTTGATACCTTACAGTTGTGCTTTCAGCTCATCTGCTGAACTATACATTTGAAATCATCCACAAAAAGAAGATGGAAAGTCTTTACACTTTGTTTTTTTTTTTTTTGTTTTTTTTTTCTGGGAGCCAAATTGTAACCATGACCTAATCAGCTAAGTAGATACCTAAATGGGTTAAGGGCAAGACAAAAGAGCAGTGGTGACAATGAGTCACCCTGGAATATCCCCCTAAGAATTTTTATCCCTGGGATATTAATTTGTCCTTTATCATGGCTTAGCTGCAGAGTGGTTTGCCGCTGTTTCATGGTTACTGTAATGTAATTATCACTGTAGAGTGTATCTTATACATCTACTTCTTTATCTATGAATGTGGGATGAGTGTATCTTATACATCCACTTCTTTATTCCTGAGTGTAGGATACTATCAAATGCTTTTTTGTAATCTAGCCATGCCATACTTTGATTCTTCCCCTCCTTACAATTCTCCATCATGACTTTAACAACAAATGATAATTTGTTCCATATGACTTTCTTTTGTTACCCTTTTGTTTTATTGCTATGATTGTTTTTTTCTTCTAAATGACTATAAACTCTGCATTAATTCTACTATATAGTTTATACATTGTTGGAAGGTGGGTTATTGGTCTATAGCTTTTAGGATATCTTGGAGGTTCACCCTTAAGGAACAATATAATTTTTCCTCTTGTTAACCAGGTTGGTGTCTGTTTAGGATGTGCATATAAGTAGTCATTACTCATGGCTAAATCTTGATGTAAAGATGTTAATACTTTTAGCCAGAAGTTAGTTACTGCATCTGGGCATGGGGTTTTTCAGTTAGGAGTTTTTCATAATTTTGTTTCAATTTCTCTGGCTGTTACTTTATCACATTTCATATCCTGTATATTTGAACTTACTGCTTCTTTTATTTCTTCTAGCCATTCATCGTCTTTGTTATGTTCTACAAGGTCTTCATAGATATTTCTCCAAAATGTGCCTATTTCTTCTTTTTTGATAAAACTTTTTTGGTTCACCAATGAATTGCTTATTTTGTACTTTTCCTTTATATTTATCTGCACATCTTCTACGTTTTTCTGCCTGTGCTGATACCTTTAGTTTATTATTTGCAACAGTATATGATAGATCCAGATCTTTTCTGATACTGTGGTTTGCTTTTATCATATCTATCTTTCTAAGTATTTTGTTGATCTATTCCCTTTTTTATATTCTTCTAACATTAACACTTCTTCTCTTAATTGCTTTATTGTTTTCTCTATTCGATTCTTCCATGATGATAATTGATTTCTTTCCTTATAGGTTCATAGGTTCATAGGTTCATACTAGGCTATCTGCCCGAGGGCATTTACAAGCCTAGCCCATAGTTTTGTGGCTTACGCCACCCCTTTAGTATGGGGAACTATACCCATTATTTTGCTGTGCCTCTGTTGAGCAGTGACACTGAGGTAATCCCTGGGGTATATCTGCGATCTCCCATCCATTGGTCAAGATTTATCTTGAACAAGGCCAGCGAGGTGCTCTGCCTCACATATACCGGGATTTTATTCCACAGCATAGGGAGAGCCCAGTTTGAAACATAGATTCATACTAAACTAACTGCTCTTGAGAGCCATTTTAAGCCTAGCCAACTGTCCCTTGTGAGATTCAAACCCTGCACCTTGTGTTTGTAAGGCAAACACCTTAACCATTAGGCCATCCAAGATAAATGCATGTCTTTGTAATGTGGGAGGAAACTGGAGTACCCAGAGAAAACCCACACGAGTGCAGGGAGGACATTCAGACTCCACACAGAAGGCACTCCAGCCGAGAATCAAACCCGAGAACCTCTTGCTGTGAAGCAACAATGCTACCGCTGCACCACAGCGCCTTCCTTTCCCTTAGTGTCCTGTATTTCTGTGGTAAGGCTTTATCTGTTTTTAATTTAGCTGCACAGTAATATATCATATTTACTTCTGTTATATCACATGAATTTCTGTTAATAGTTTTGATTACTGTGTTCATTTGTTTTATCAGATTTCTAACATTTTGGATCTTATTGACTTTCTGTAACCTATTGATTTCCTTAATCTTAATACATCTATCCATCTCTATTAAATCAAGGAACTCTTCCCTTAGATCATGTTCTTCTAAACTGAAGGTGCATTCTTTGTTCTCTGTTTCCTGTGAGCATTCTACAGAAAGTTCCAGAACATGTTCCTGACATGTTCTCTTCAGCTGCAATCTGTCTCATCCACTGTTCTTTTATATGGTAACTCGCTGGCTTGCCTCTCTACAACATTGACTGCATCAGAGTTGCTACTGATTCCTGCTCCTTCCCTTGCTGTGCAACTCCAGCTGAACTTTTCTACTTGTTTCTTACTGAAGACTCCAGAGTATCTTCATGTAGCAAGTGATCAGATACTTCCTGTTCTACCTTTTTCTCCTTAATCTGGGAACTCATTGTTCCATCATGCTCTGACAGTACCAGACATGGATTTTCTACAGTAAATCCTTCACTTGACAGGCAATCCATAACCTCAGTTTCTATTTCTTTAACTTTTCCACTACTAATCCTCTTTTCAAATTTCACCCTTTATTTTCTTTTTTTTTCTATTGTGAAATTGTCCATATCTAGATGCCTTTGTCTGTATTTCTCTTCAAATATCTTTGGTGCTGCTTTTTTGGTATTGATTAGTTTTGCTTTCTTTCTCCTTTGCACAAATATTGTACCAGATTATATCTTTTTCTTTCCCACATCCATATTTATTATTCAAATGTCTTCCACTGCACCTGTTTCTCCTTAGTTTGGGGTCTCATTGATTTATTATGCTGTGACATAAACTGTGTTAGACTTTCTTATAGGGCCTTAGGTTCGTAGGTGTTTACAAGGTTAATGACCACAAGGGCCTTTTTAAGCCTAGCCATGCATCACAAATCTCTGACAAGTTCTGATACTCTTAACAAGTGTAAGCAGGGGGTTGGGATTTGAAACATTTACAAGCAGGGGCCTGGGAGATGAACCATTTACAAGTTGCCTGTGTCCATTAGAGACATAGGTGCCAAACCAATGATGAATTTCCTGCTCCCCATCCAATTGTCCAAGTTGCACTTTAATTGGGTTAGTGAGGAACTCTGCTTAACATGGATGGGAAGCCTGTTTCAGAGAAGGGGCAGTCTCTGGTATACATACCTGTCTCTCCAACAGATCCTATTTATATCACAAGCAAGGTTTAAGTCTTTAGAATGGGTAATTCTGGTGCTGTTTGTTTTGTGGATATGCAGGGGGTACATCAGAGTGGGGTCTGACAATGCCCTGTATGCCAGGCACAGATCTCCCTTCAAAAGCCTGTAGGAGACAGAATACAGGGATAGGGCCTTGAGGCAGTCTGCATAAGACATTTTATTTAAGCCCTGTATTATTTTAGTAAGGAACCTCTGTGGACATACCAGTTGTTGGATATGCCTGGTTTGGTACATACCAAAGGGGGCATTGTACTCAATGATAGGTCTGATGAATTCCGAATACAGTAGAACAATGACTTCCTTGGAATTAGATGCCATACCTTTGTTTGTAAGTTGCGCAATCTAGAATGATCTCCTCACTACTGTAGACACGTGATGCTCAAAGGCTAAATAACTATCTATGAGTGTCTCTAAATTCCTGACTACTGGGTTAACTCTAAGCGGTGTGTTGTCAACGTGATAGTTACCAGGGGTGGATGACTTCCCAAAGGATACTATTATGTATTTCTTGGCATTTAGTTTTAGTCCATTACTCTGACACCAGTTGTTTGTCTGTGTCAGCTCCTCCTGGAGAACATTTATGTCAGTGTTGGATTCAATGAGATCTCCTAATTTGCAATCATCTGCAAATTTAGTCAGCCAAAGACCACTGACATTGGCCTTGACTTTAGAGAAGTAAATGCCAAAAAGGAGCGGTCCACGGACTGATCCCTGAGGGACTCCACTTGTGACTGGCCTCTTTGTAGAGGTGGACACCCCAATTCTAACTTCCTGGGTCCTGTCTGTGAGCCAGTTGGCTATCCACTGGGTGACATACGGGTTTGTACCTAACCGCTTGAGTTTGTCAACATTTCCTGAGTGGGGTATTGTGTCAAATGCCTTGGCCAGGTCAAGGTAGGCAGTGTGAGCCATTTTTCCCTCATCCATTGCTTTGGTTACCCTCTCAAAGAAGTCCACCAGGTTGACTAGGCATGATCTGCCCTTAAAATGAAACTGGGTTGGGTCCAGTGACTGGAGGTTTACTATATCTCTATTGATCATTTCCATCATAATTCTTTCTGTGGCTTTATACATAAGACTACTGAGACTTATGGGTCTCTAGTTTCCAGGGTCTGTAGATGGCACACCTTTGTGCAGAGGGATGACTGTTGCTGTTCTCCATTCATGAGGCATGAAGCCTGTTTGGAGGCTACAGTTAAATAGTAATTCCAGAGGCTCTGATAGGTCATGTTTCATGCTATTTGGAAGGCATCCTGGGATATTGTCTGAGCCCATTGATGCAGTGTTCTTGGTCTTAGAGAGCGCATTAAGGACCTGTTCCCTAGTAAAAATAGGTGGAATTATATTTGAAGGTATTTCCTGAGGGAAGGTTGAGGGGAGGAGAGGGGTAAAGCTGGAGCTGAATTTATCAGCCAGGAGGTTTGCTATATCTTCTGGCTCATTATAAACTAAATCCTTCACTTTGCAGGTAATCCATAATGTCAGCTTCTACATTCCCCCTTTGTGATCTTATTTTTGGTATTATGAAATTTTCCATATCTGGGTGCCTTTGCCTGTATTTCTCTTCAAATGTCTTTGGAGCTACTTTTTTGTATGGATTAGTTTGGCTTCCTCCTTTGCTCAAATATTGTACCATATCCAATCTCTCTTTCTTTCCCATGTCCATGTTTATTTTTTATACCTTTCAAAAATCTCTAGGTTTTGTTCTTTATATTTCTGCACTTCCTCAGTCACTTCTTTTTCCAAAGATCTCAAAGTTTCTTGGTCTATGTGATGTTTTTCATGAACCTGTTATATTAATGAGCAAAATTTTGCATTTGAAGCTTTTGACAATTTTTCTTGAGCAAATATTTTTATTTCCTCTACTTTCTCTCTCAATCTTTTTGAATATCTTCTATCTGTAAATTCTGGACTTCTTGCATAATAGTAACAATACATGCTTTCTTATCCTCAACAGTGCACTCTATCATCTTTATGGCTCTTTATAGGTCTGTCAGTTTTTTGTGTTTTTGAGGACTACTAATTTCTTCTACAACAGGGGGACCTTCCTCCCCCTGAACCTGACCTAACCCCATTGTAGGAATGTTTCCATGTCTTGAGGATTCTACAGTGTCATTTTTTCCAGTCCTGGCACCAGTGCACATACCAGAACTGGGCATTTTTTTATCCTGGGACTTGTGTATCCAGCTGTCTTTTTTATTTTTTAATGTACGTCAATGATATATGCTATGTAAAATACAGTCTATATGTCATTGTCATCTTGGTGAGATTTTATAAAAACAGGGGCCACCTCATGAAGGTACTCACCAAGACTTGAGGATGAATTAAATTCTAGCAATATTACTCTCCTTTGCTTGCCAATGTTATCATCTCTCCATTCGGCCCCTCTATCATCTCTCCATTCAGACTCTTTATCATCTTTTCATTTGGACCCTTTACCATTTCTCCATTCAGACCCTTTATGTAGTGGTATGGAATGCTTGATGTATATTGAGATTCCTCTTTTAAACATATATCATATTTCTTAATTTTGTTTGCTGCCTCATAATCTTTATTATCACTTTGACTTTTATCTTTTGTTTTGCTGTTTTTCAGCCTGGCCATAACTGAAATGATCTACTAGATCAGCCCAGTAACCAAATTAATAAATAAATAACTGTGCAAGCAACTAAATCTTGAGGCAATGTTATAACTGCCTTATGTACACAGACAACCCTCTCCTCCTCCCACATAACACAAATACTTGCGAGAGATGCAGCTATTTAGCCAAACTGGAGGCTGAGCTCTCTCAACTCAGGACTGGCAAGACCAGACAGGAGGAGAAGGCAACTACACACACCACAAAACCAGCCTCACATAATGCAACCACTCCACTGAATCAAACACATAAACACACAAAGACATACTCGGAGGCTCTGAGTAAAAATTTACCTAAACAGCAGAGGCCTCCAAAGCAGACACCCAAACAACTGCTACCTCAAGACACCCCACAAGCAACACATAAACCACAAAAGCAGTGTGCAAAGCAGTCACAGCCCTTAAGGCCAAATACAACACCAAACATACTTGTCATAGGTGACTCCATAGTCAGACACACTGACGTCCCACTCACCAGGCTGAACAAGGAGAGGGTCACAGTAAGCTGCCTATCGGGCGCTAGAATCCGCCACATAACACAAGCACTCGGGTCACTCCACGGCAAGTACAAATATGACACAGTCATTGTCCATGCTGGTGTGAACGACCTGAGACGCACCTCCCTGGACTACATGAAAAGAGACATAGAGGAGCTCTCTGATTATGTAGCCCAGGCAGGTATGACCCTAACCCTGAGCAGTATCCTTCCTTCACCAAGAATGATGCCACAATATAGAGACAAGATGATCAGCTTTAACAATTGGCTTAATGTCTGGTGTCATTCAAAGGGGATCCAGTGTCTGTCTGCCTGGGATGACATGCTTGACAAGCCACGCTGCTTCAAGGGACGGCTTGCACCTGTCACCCCTGGGATTCCGGATATTGGCTAAGGCTCTTGCCACCCCCATAGTGCCTTTTTTAGGCAAGGCTCAAATTCTAAACCTACCACCCTAGAAAACAAAAATGGGAAGAAATTGAGGGTAATGCTGCTCAATGCCAGAAGTCTAAATCTCAAAATGCACGCACTGAGGCCCTTCTCAGTATGGAGAACATTGATGTCTGTGCTGTAACTGAAACCTGGTTCAAGGCTCCTGAGAGCACCCGGCACTATTAGGTTTTACCTCATATCATGCGTTCCGGCCCCAAAACCCGGACCACTCCACAAAAGGAGGGGGTGTATCCATATTCATAAAGGATACTCACACCTCCAGGTTGGTGGCAACGCATGAAGCTTCGGAAACCATCCAGGTGCAACTAACCATAGGCAAAACTGCTCTACAAATTGTAGCATGCTACAGGCCACCCTCTCAAACTCAGGAACCCCACACAGCCTTCCTGAAGACACTGGAGGGTATAAATGTATCTCCAAACACCATCATATTGGGTGACTTCAACTACCCGAATATAGACTGGGAACATTACTCAAGCCCTAACATTCTAGCCCAACGGTTCCTGGAGTTCATAAATTCAAATGCCATGGAACAGCTAGTTACTGTTCCCACGAGAGGACAAAATATACTAGATCTCATTGTCACAAACATGGGGACAAAATGCTCCACACCGGAAGTATATCCCTCATTGGTGAGATCTGATCATAAACTAATCTCACTGGAAATCCACATCCCGCCCCCACCCCAAACAAAAGACCATAGTGAAGAACTTCTCTAAAGCAAACTTCACACTACTCAAGACTGGTGTGGTATCCTTCAAGGCCCCTGAGTCAGAGGAAACCACAACCCAAGCTGCGGAAGCCCTTACAAATGCCTTCTATGAACACCTCCAGGACTGCATGGATCAGGCAATCCCAAATAAAACCAAGACTCTTTCCACAAAGGGCAACGTCCAGTCTGGTGGACCCCAGCCATTAACAAACTTTACAATAAGAGGAGAAAGCTATTACATGATAGAACAAAATCCATAAAAGGGAAGTCACCCCTGATCATTATTAGTAAAATAATACGAGCACTCATAAAATCTACTAAGGCCAATTTTGAGAGAAAAATTGCCATGGATTCAAAGGACAATCATAAGGCCTTTTTCAGCTATGTTAGGAACCTGGGTGGAAACTCACAGATATGCTCAGAATTAGTCCAAAATGATACAAAAATCACTGAACCCACAGACATTGCCAACATACTGGCAGACAGGTTCAGTGCAAACTTCACCCCCCTCTCCCCCCCTAAGGGAGAGATAACTATCCCAGCCGAGTGTAGCCTCCCGGACATCTCAAATGCGCAGGTGAAAGCTGCTCTCTCTAAAGCTAAAAACACAGCATCAATGGGACCGGATGGTGTCCCCGGCTGTGTGCTACACGAGCTAAATGAGGAATTAAACCCGCACATAAGGCAGCTGTTTAATCTCAGCCTTACCACAGGATACGTGCCCAAGGAGTGGCGACGGCAACTGTGGTCCCACTCCACAAAGGTGGCGCCTCACGGACCCTGGTAATTACCGCCCATAAGCTTAACAAGTCTAGTCTGCAAAGCTATGGAGAGGATCATAATGGAGCTCATAAACAAAGATATAGGGGACTTGCAGACATTGGACCCGACCCAGTTTGGCTTTGTCAAGGGAAGATCATGCCTTTTGAACTTGGTTGACTTCTTCAAATAGTCACCAAGGCCATTGATGAGGGAAAGGCAGTCCATACAGCCTACCTTGACCTTGCAAAGGCTTTCGACACAATACCCCACTCGGGTATTGTAGAAAAACTTACCAGCTTAAATGTAAACCCATATGTCACAAGATGGGTTGCAAACTGGCTTAAGGACAGAACCCACAGGGTTAGAGTTGCTGGCGCTGTGTCAGACTCCAAGCCGGTCACAAGTGGTGTCCCACAGGGCTCGGTCCTTGGCCCCTATTGTTTGGCATCTACTTCTCAGAAGTACAGGCCAACATGGGAGGACTTTGGCTGACAAAGTTTGCAGATGACTGCAAACTGGGCGCCATAGTGGAAAGTGCATCGGACACGGATATCCTTCAGAAGGGACTCACGGAAACAGATAGCTGGTGCCAGAGCCATGGCCTGAAGTTAAACGCCAAAAAATGTATAGTCATACCCTTCGGGAAAAACAAGGTAACCCCAAGCTACCATATAGGTGGAAATCCACTAAGCACAGAAGAGGTTATCAGGGACCTGGGCACCCAGGTTGACAGTGGCCTTTCTTTTGACACTCACATTGCTAAAGTGGTTAGAAAGACCTTCTACATTGCCCACCTGATCATGAAGGGATTCACATCCAGATCTAGTGAGGTCATTGTTCCCCTGTACTCTTCACTTATCAGACCAATGATCGAGTACAATGCCCCATTCGGGATGTATCTCACCCGACATCTGCAGCAATTGGAGAGACCCCAAAAGTTCCTCACCAAAAGGATAAAGGGACTCCAAAATCTGTCATATGCTGCCAGATTGAAGAAACTCCAGCTCTATTCAGTCGCATACCGCCTGCCCAGAGGTGACATGTGCCTGACATACAAGGCCATGTCCAACCCGGAATTAATGGACATGCTCCACCTCAAAAAATCCAAATCCACCAAAACCACTAGAGCAAGCGACTTAAACCTTAGCACGGATATAAATAGGACGTGCTGGAGGGATAGATTTATCACTCAGAGACTCCCTATGCTGTGGAATAAAATCCCGGTCCATGTGAGGCAGAGCACCTCGCTGACTCTGTTCAAGAGAAATCTAGACCTGTGGATGGGAGATCGTAGGTTTACCCCGGGAATCATCTCTGGGTCACTGCTGGACAGAGGCACAACAAACTAATGGGCACAGTATTTTTTCATATAAGGGGTGGCGTAAGCCACAATAATTTGGGCTAGGCTTATAAATGCCTTAGGGCAGATAGCCTAGTATAAACCTATGAACCTATGAACCTATAAATACATAATAATAAACAAAGGCTCATCATAAACTGGATGATCTTGAAATGTGAATTTTTTATCTGCCAATAACAAAGATATATGGTTACAGAAGTAATGCATGTCTGGCCATCAACAATGCATTAATGCACATAGACATCCCTTAATGCATAGGTTCCCTAGATGTCTTTTAAATATCAGGCTATGGACTAGCTGTTTCATAGTACACAATCAAAGTGACTGAGCTAAATCTGATGGAGTATGTATTAGAGGAATGCAGAATGGAGTTTGACCAGCTGTATTTTTTTCAAAGAAAAAAAATGGGTTGGGATGGTCCTACAGCACTGCAAACACCAAAATGTGCCTGGGTGAAGATCACATGATGTTACTGCTTGGATGAATGGGAAGATAAGAAAGACTGCTTAAACACAGTTCCACCTGTAGAACTGTGACTGCTCTACCAAAGTAACCCCTACTCAATCTTCCAGGGTTATAGAAAGTACTTACCTGATGCAAGGGATAGTAGGGAAAGTCTGCTTCTCTGTAATCTGCAGTGAACATGACTAGACTGCCATCCACAAAGCTTTCCGAGTAGCGTAGGTGAATGGATGCTACAGTGATAGAAAGGAGGATGTTTAGAATGGACATCTAGAAAATCTAGGTGGGAATAGTTACACAAATACTACCCACAAGTAAGATGTTGTATTATTCCTGTAAGCTACCTTTGCATGATGAGACGAATAGATACAGTAAGAGTCATGGCTGATAGAAATGGAAACGACAGCAATACGTTTCCAAACATTGCAAGTATTTTGTATGAAAGCTAACACTTTCAACATTTATGAGAACTGTATTTTGTCTAGTATCTATGTGAATGAGCAGCTCTTTTTCCAAGAAAGCATATTAACTGCTAGTTTCAGCATATAGAAGGACGGAGCCCTTACTGCAGCCCCAGCACCCCAAGTTTGATTTGTGAGGTTGTAGTGCTGAAGGAGCTGCTCAGGGGGAGGGGAGATTGGAGTCAGCGGCCATTACTGGCTCAACTGTGGTAGGGAGAGCCTGGTGGTTTGCCACTGCCATTCAAGCACAGATTGGTTGCTGACTAGTTAATGGTACACACACACAGAAAGTTGGCTGATGAGCAAGAACTTCGATGTGCCTGCATTGTTTAACTCTGTAGCTGGATGTGGGTGCGTGGAAGAATTTAGACATGACTCAGTATTTCTAGCTGTAACTTTGCAGAGTGCTAAATCAGAAATCAAAGGACAAAGGTAGTAGTGACTCAGGAAAACTCCACAACTGATTAGGATGGTAACCTTTTTATGGCCAGCTGTCAACTTCACTACAGGTCCTGAAGAGTTACATGGTTCTGCTAAGGTGAGGTCTCAATAGAAAGATGGACCTTTTGCCATGGGAAGATGTGCAATTACCACATGGTATCAGGATGATGTATTAAAATGATTGATAACTCACTGAAGACCACTTCTAAGGTTACCTGCTATAAAATGTATTCTACAATAATTGAACAGTCATTTGAATCCAATTATGAATGTTTCAAAAATATTTACTGCTCTTGTTTACACATTGTTTTGTTTTTAAGTAGGTTTTGGGGGGTATGGTATGGGTCATTGAATGCCACTGCATTGATGGACCAGTTTTTTAAATTACAGGTTTAGAAAAACAAAATGAGGCCCCTGGTAAAACAAGAAGCAAGCCCTCAACCCTTTATGTAGAAAGTTTTCCCTACTACACCAATTTATTTAATATAACATCCTCTGAGATCACAAAGTCTTTGGGCAAGTGCATCATTTTTGACAAAATAGTTCATTGATGCAACATGCTTTGATGGTGTGTACACCTGCTGCATTCTTAGTCTCACAGGTGTAGCCTGTGGTAACCATTTTCTGCATACTAAGTAGTTAGAAAACAATTGTTTTATTACTATTTAACTTTGCAGTACAAAATTGAAAGTAAGAGTTAGTAACTTGGGGTGAGTTGCTCTTGAGTATGGTCATAAACCTTCAAGAATACTTATAGATTAGTCACTTTTCAGTGTTTTTCATATTTACCTAATAGAACTTATTTGGCCCTGTGTTTCATCTAACAAAAGGATAATACCACATTTTTGGTTTAACATAATTCTCTCTCTGTTTTCTCCAGCTAGTTTGTATTTATAACTGTGTTATTTATTCATCAGACAATCAGCTTAAGACAACTAGATAAAGTACAAAAAGCACTAAGGCACACATTCAGATCTTTTGTGCTGCTTGTGCAAATTAAGGCAACCTTCTTCAAATGAGATCCCACCTTGCTTGAAGGCAATAATAAAAGTGAATGGCATGCCGTTACATTCCTTGTGCACTGAACAGCAAGTGAATGCATAACTGAAGTAAAAAATGAGCTACAAATAAGACAATACTACATGGAAAACATGTATCTATAGAGGTGTGATACAAAAATGGTTTTGATACATGTTGTTAATGGTTGTGGGTGAATTTCTTTATACCCAAAACATTGCTTTTTTGGGTTCAGACTGTTAGGTGGCAAGATATTTCCATGCAGGTACATTTGCTTAAGGACCCATGGCTGAAGTGAGATTTTGCTGCAGATGTGTATGGCCATCTCAAATTCACTGTGGCACATAGAAGCACATAGTGCGGTGGTGGTGCTGCGGTAGCATTGTCACCTCACAGTTAGACGTTGCACGTTCGATTCTCAGTTAGAGCGTCTTCTGTGTGTTGACATGCGTGAATGGACATTCCTTTGTTGAAGGTTGTGTGTTAGGCCTGGCAAGTAAAAATCTACTGCCAATCATTAGCGGACCGGAGTTCTGCTGTGGCAACCCCTAACCGGGAAAAGCCGAAAGACAGATGACATAGAAGCACATAGTATCAGCAGCAGGATGCCTAGTGGTCATGTCAGTGAAAATACATCGTACAATGAGCAACACCTCTAGTAATGGTGTGTGCTGACTGTTGCTTCCTTTGCATGTATTGGAGCATGGGAGTGACTACAGCAGGATGCAGGATTTCCTCCATGCTATAACACACTTCTTCATGTTGTAGCTACATTAGCATATACTGTACAAGTACAACATGCATCACTTCCTTTGCCCTCTTGCACTTGGTTATTGAAGCCGTGAGCATGGTGCTGCATGCTTCTCTGTGCCCACAATGAATCTATAACAGCCATATGACTCTGCAGCTGAATGTAACTTTATCCATATCTTCCTAACTAACTAAGTGAACCCACAGGGAAACGTGTCATCTTCATAACAGCTTGGACTCACTTTTTTTAGCCTCTCAGATATGAAGTGATAAAAATGAAACAGCTCCTTGTGGCATAAATTACAATCATTTTGTTAATTTCTGTATTTGCCTATATATTTAACTTTTCACCTCTGCTTACTGTGATGTTCAGTTTGGCTAAGCTCCTTTGTGGCATCAGAGGTTTTATGAGGTTTTGCATAAAGAGGCACAGCCTGGTTCCACCTCTTCACAGCACTTAGAAACCTTGAGAGTGCTATTTTGTGTGCTGCTGCAAATAGTGGGTGTATAAATAGAAACCAGATTTATGTTCACCACTGGAAACTTCTATAAGCCCATTGACAGGTTTTCTTTCAGAGCTAGCTTTTGTTGCCATGGCAACTACTAATAGGAAGTAGCAGATGCCATGTGAATGAGTAATTATTATACCAGGACAGCTTCTTTTCTAACTGTTCCCTTCACTGCAATATAATCTTTTGTTCCTTTACTAACTACTTGAACTATTTAGTTTATTTACTGGTATTGCTGTTGTGTGGATATCAGCCTTAGCAGAGAGTCCTTACCTGCACCTTTGTAGAAGTTTGAATAGCAATAAATTATTATCCATTAAGAAAGTCATCTAAAGTCTCTTCAAATACTTAATAAAACTATGCATTTTAGTGATGCACACACTCGTGAACTGTTCTGAGATGGTTTATATAAATATATTTATATTATCACACAATAAATAAGCTACATATATATGTAATATGCAAATTAAAACAGCCTCATGTTTTTTAGCTCTGACAGCATATTATAGTTGTATTGAGATTTTTCAGGCTTTTACAGTTAATATAGTTACTAAGTCTAACTTAGAGTTCATTAGTAGTTAAAATTAAATAGATAATGTGCTGAGCACACAAACTATATGATAGTTATAAAACATTTGTGTACAGACTAAGCAGTGTTGTTGTTAGTTGTGAAATTTTCCATATTCTTTTCTCTACTAAGGATAAATGAGGAAAAAAAAACATAATGTTAAAAATGATTAAGCCAATGGCCAGTCGATCCATTATGTTATTTTGCTATATTATTGTATGTAGTGATTTCTTCTGTGTGGAGTCTGCATGTCCTCCCTGTGGTCAAGTGACGTTTAAAGACATGCAGGTAGGTGCATGTGTCAATGGGTGTGCCTTCTTCGAAGACTGGGTATTGGGCTGGCAACTCTGCACCGTAAAAATCCACTGCCAATCATTAGCAGACCAGAGTTCTGCTGTGGCGACCCCTAACTGGGAAAAGCCAAAAGACTTTATTATATGCAGTGCTTTGTTATGTAGTAGCCTGTGTACAGATCAGGGAATCTAAAGCACAGCATGAGGTTGGCTATATTTCTAAGTAAATGCACCTTTTTTTTAAACTAAAATGATAGAGTGACAGCTGTAATAATTAACCCCCCCATTTCCTTCTAGTTGTATAATCTATAAGGACACACACACACACACACACACACACACACACACACACACACACACACACACACACACACTTTATTTTCCACTGAGTTTTAATTTTAAATCTATGAAAATGTTTCCCTTAGTTAGTGATATATCCCCAAACATCTTGTTCCTCTTAAAACATGGGACCAGACTATAGTCAAATGCTCCAAAATGATTTGTGCAGAATCCTCCCTTTTTACCCTTCTATACTGTTTATCTCCTCTCTGCTGAGCCATATTTAATTTTACTATGACACTGGATGCTTTCCTATGTCCAGCTGCCTACTGTCTGCTGATTATAATAAAAAATACTACACATATTTTTTAATTTCTCAGTAAAGAGTCTATCATGCCTTTTCTGTGCATATTTGCCCTTTGTGTGGTTTAGCTTCTCACATAATTTCCCAAGCCTGCCATACCACAGATGGAAATGTGAAATAATTCAATGAAACTAAATCACATTTGTCTCCCATCTTTGGTGTTGTTCTTATTTATTTCTTATTTATTTATTTATTTGCAGTTGGTTTACCAGGATAGTCCATTGGGCCAAAATGAACCCGTTTTCAATGGAGTCCTGGGGAGAAAAGCTCCAGACAATAAAGATTACAGTAGGTATTAGACATACTTAAACATTATTAAAATCATAGTAGACAAATGCAATGCACAACAATTACAATTAATGTAACAGTGTTAAAAATTGATGGCAAATTAGAAGGGATTATACATAAATTCAAAATTCTACTAAAGTTATTTCATAAAGAGAGTTCAACATATGAGAGGTAGAGTGTAGAGTATTCTTACATATTCTATAGTAATAACAGGAATGTGGGAGTTATGGATAGTGAAAGAGAGAAATCAAGGGTGTAAGCAGGAGTAAGGGGAAATGGGGATATTCAGTGTAGTTAAATAGGGTGGGAGCAAGAGCATTCCCACTGGGAAAGTAGATGTGAATGAAGAGATTTTTTTGAACATAAAATGGTTACAGGTAGTACGGATAGATGGAGGTAGAGAGTTCCAGAGGCGAGCTCCAGTTATATCTGTTCCCAGTTATACCACTTTTAGTCTTCTATTCTCATATACTAAAAAAATCATAATTTGTTGTTTTACTAATAAAATGGAAAACAGCTCATTGTTGTTTTTTGTATCACATAGCCTGCCCATCATTCCTATGCAGGAATTCACTATGGATGTATTGACTCCTGGAAAGTTTCTATACTAAAAAGTTACTATGCATTTCATCTTGACTTTCAATCTGGACTGTTAGCTGAAGGCTCCTGACAAAAACACTGAGCTCATAAATACCCAACCTCAAATACCAAAAAAGTTAAAAAAATAATAACCAAACATTACAAATCTCCCTAAATATTTCCAAATTAATTAATACCTAATTCCATGATGCATTCATGTTATAGGTAGAATAAAATAGTAAAGAACCAATTATACCTGACAAAACAGTTTGTAATTTTGTTGGAAGATGGTGCCATTTCCCACAATGCAGATCACTGAACTAGTCCTTTGTGCTCTACAGACCATGGCCCATATATTAGCAAACCAAGCCTATATACTTATCACAGCACTAACTGGTTTCACACATGCAGGTGATTATTGTAGTCTTTTTCTCCACATCATGGATACAAACAAATGGAATGAAATACTGCATGTATGACCTTGTACAGGTGATCTTTCCTCAAATACCAGGCCATTCAGTATCAGCATTTTATTTTCATCTCTTCACTCTGCTCCCTTTCAGTTCCAGTATATTTGAAGTTGCCCTTAACTTTGCTCCCTTTCAGTTCCAGTATATCTGAAGTTGCCCTTAACTCTGCTCCATTTCAGTTCCAGTATATTTGAAGTTGCCCTTAACTCTGCTCCCTTTCAGTTCCAGTATATTTGAAGTTGCCCTTAACTCTGCTCCCTTTCAGTTCCAGTATATTTGAAGTTGCCCTTAACTCTGCTCCCTTTCAGTTCCAGTGTATTTGAAGTTGCCCTTAACTCTGCTCCCTTTCAGTTCCAGTACATTTTGAAGCCAACTGTATTGTCTGTTTATTTATAAATTACAGAATGTCTTTCACAGAACATGGTATACTACTCTGATATACAATTATGTCTCAAAAGTGGGCACTTTCTAGGGTTATACTGAAATGTTGGGGGTTGGTATAATCGTTAAGGTGTTTTCCTCACAGGCACAAAGGATAGGGCTTGATTCTAACCTTTAAAAGGGAAATTGGCTACACTTAAAAAATCCCACAAGGGCAGCTAGCCTAGTACTTATCTATGAACCTAAGTGCAAATTAATTTAAGTGTGTAGAAGGAAAAATTCATATCAAAGTTGGAACTTTCTGAAGGGATTCAGTAAAAAAAAGGAAGCCTTAGATGTGGAATTGAGCATAAGACAGTTCCCTCTTACATACTGCATTGTGAAATAATAATGAGAAATAACTATGAAGACAGAGATTAAAAATAATAATAATTTTATCCAGCTTGGCTCTGGACTTGATTTTTAAAAAGAAAGATGAAAACATAAGATAAAAAAATTGAAAATTACAAAATTAATTAGAATGCATTTAATTTGACAAAGAAGCTTTAAAAGTTTGCAACATTACAATTCTACCATTTCTTCAGAGCAGAGAGAGAGAGAGAATGCGAAAGCAGGTTTGTTTCTATTTGCGGCCATTTTTTTTTCATTTTGAAAAAGAGAATTATTCCAGAATTCATTGTTTGCTTCACTAACCTCCAGGTAATGTAATTATTATTCCTTGACCTAGTTCTGTTTATCCAAACATATGATAAACTGGTATTCCTCATAAATCAACTGCTTTGACATTTGGAAAGAATAGGCAGGAAGAATTAAATCAAATGAGTGCAGAAAGCTCCTGTGTGATCATTTAAATAGCCAGTATCCAATGAGCGGGGCAAACAATGGAGAAACAGAAGACATAGCCATAGCACTATTTGTCTGTACTCAGATTTGGTTAACATATCCTCTGTCATGTTGACTGATGTAAAAGATGTACCAAGAAAAGGTTTTGAACTATATTCGGTACTTTTCCATTATACCCCTACCAGACCGCAACGGTATTTTGCCAGTATGTGCTGCATTTTCAGTATCCATCTGAGTAGTTCATGTTAAACAGTCTGTAACTATTACTCAAAAGAATATTTGTAGAACATGATGTAGCTGTGATAGGTTTAAGGGAAAGTAAAACATGAAGCGCACACATAGCCGCAGCCGGCGCTGAACATTCTATTTACAGTAATTTATAGTAAAACATGACTCCGTATCCATCCATCTGAGTAGCTCATGTTAAATAGTCTGTAACCATTACTCAAAAGAATATTTGTAGAACATGATGTAGCTGTGACAGGTTGTAGGGAAAGTAAAACATGAAGTGCACACATAGCCGCAGCCGGCGCTGAACATTCTATTTACAGTAATTTATAGTAAAACATGACTCCGTATCCATCCATCTGAGTAGTTCATGTTAAATAGTCTGTAACCATTACTCAAAAGAATATTTGTAGAACATGATGTAGCTGTGATAGGTTTTAGGGAAAGTAAAACATGAAGCGCACACATAGCCGCAGCCGGCGCTGAACATTCTATTTACAGTAATTTATAGTAAAACATGACTCCATATCCATCCATCTGAGTAGTTCATGTTAAATAGTCTGCCACCATTACTCAAAAGAATATTTGTAGAACATGATGTAGCTGTGATAGGTTTTAGGGAAAGTAAAACATGAAGTGCAAACATAGCCACAGCCGGCGCTGAACATTCTATTTACAGTAATTTATAGTAAAACATGACTCCGTATCCATCCGAGTAGATCATGTTAAATAGTCTGTAACCATTATTCAGTTCTTTGTGTTAATGATCCCTGTTCCTTCCACTACATGTACTAAAAGTGTATAAACTGCAGTTTTGTTTTCAACATCATTAAACCTATTTACATGCATGAGAAGCGTAGCATTCTGTTCTTTGTCTACTTCCCTGCACTACACACACTGTCACTCCTCACGATTTACACTGTCAGCAAAGCAAACACATGGCAGGGGTTTAATGTACTTAAACAAAGCATGACACACATCCACAATTTTCCTTTATACACCTACCAGTCCGCAATGCTCTCCGCGGTACTGTAATTTGCCGGTATTTCTTCACACAAGCAAGGAGTTGTATATCTGTCTGTTTTGCCGGTATTTCCTCACAAAAAGAAAGAAGTTAGCATTTGTTCTGTATGTCATGCTTTCTTTAAATACGTTAAAATGTGATGAAATACCGGCAAAAGAGACAGATATACAACTCCTTGCTTGTGTGAGTAAACACCGGCAAATTACAGCACTGCGGACTGGTAGGGGTATAACGGAAAAGTATCCTATATTCCTACTAAACAGTTGGGCAATACACAATTTATTCTAGAATTGTATTTGCTGATTAATTAAATCTGAGACCTAGATGTTCCTTGAATTTCAATGGGAATAGTAATAGATATAAGGTGAAATTAAACCTTACTCCTATAAAACACCCAAAGGGACCAGGCCTTCTTAAAATGTTAAAAAGTAGATTTACAAGGCAGTGGATTTACTAAGTACAATAGTTATGCCAGCTGTATAAAAATGTATTAAATAAAGTGAAAAATAACAAATCCGTTTTTATTACTCAAAGGTTTTTCCACATTTATTGAAAATTATGATTGTGATATTCAAAGAACGTCTGACATTTTTACTAGTATATAATTATGTTGAAGTTTGTTTAATGTCCTTGCATAACAGCTAGTCACTATGCAGGAATTTAGCAGAGTTTCATATAAAATAATTTTTTGATTCTAAATTATATAATTATTTGCATGTACATGTACATCTGGAGCATTTCTCCCCGGGCCTCCGCTGAAAACAGGCTCTGTGGAACCTAGTCGGACTTTCCCGGTCAACAAATGATAAATAAATAAAAATAAAAAAATAAATGTTTTCATATATCCAACTATGCTTAGTCTTTCTTCATAAGAATTTGGATCTACCACCAGTAAGGCTTACTGTTTCAGATAATGTCTGTTTTATTGAAGTCACAGAGGATTTTATTGATACTAGTTTAAAGCCTTTAGTTGTTGAAATATTTGGTTACAGTAAAGATGCAAGGATTTTTACAGAGATTACAGGGCAATTAATTTTTTACCCACTGATATATTGTTTACGTTTGACAGTTTTGGTTTATGCACTAATATAATAAGTGAAGATGGAATAAAATGAAGCAGGAGGTTAACAACTATGAGTCTAGGTATACCAAGATGCTGTTAATACTGACGGAAAGTACTTTAATATAAAACATGTTTTATACTAACAACAAATATTAATCTGCAATGAATGTAATACCATGGGGTCATTTCTATCTATTTATACTTTTGTTAGTCCTTTCAAACAGGTAAAATAGGAATTAATTTATGAGCAACAACTTCACCTGAACATTTAAGTGAAATTCATAATCAATATATGAAGCAAGCCCTTTTTAAATATAGCTATAGTCTGGACAGTTATGTACACTATTAAGTTTCAGACCTTGCAAATTCTTATTAGATTCCTCCTGAAAGAGGATTTTAGTAATACTTTATTAAAAGCTAAAACTTGATGGCAGTGAGCAATGAACATTCATCACTGGAAAGGAATGAATAATATGGTTTTGATAAAATCTTATTTAAAGAGTAGACTAATTAGTAAAACAAATCCTTACTGATTTCTTAATTTTTTAAAAAAGTTTGGTTAGCAGTTAGCTGCTATTTTTTTGTATGTATATATGGGTATTCTTCTTAGAAGGCCTACTTCTTTTACCTAACCTGAAGAAAAGCTCAGGAAAGTGAACCACTTGTGTGCTGGTAAGTTAATTTTATAAATAATACTGCTAGGTTTGCTAACTTTTCATTTTAAAACTTCTGGACATGTACATGAAAGCAAAATGCATGTAATTTTGGTACCTGACATGCAAAATATCAATACCTCCATGACTATCTGTATTGCCTTTACTAAAGTTGGGTTAACTTCAAGGTCTAACGTTTAAGACACTTCATCATCCAGTCCAATCACAATCCTGTCCCTTATTTTTTCATCTTAGTGCTGTTAGAACCCACAATTTTCTGCCAGTACATACAGTCATCCATCAAACACTTGAACACACTCATCTGTAATTTACACAAACAATAATGCCCAACATCATGGTGTGTTATTGTGTAAATAACGCCCACCCAGGGGTGTTCTTGTACTTACTCTGTTTGAAATGGTTGTCCCAGTATATTGCTTCTTGTTAAGAAGCAGCAGCATTCAGGCTACTCTTCCTAACAAATGGGCTTTCTCACCTGAGGAGCATGGTACATCCCACCCTGATTTTCCAGTAGTCATTCCCACTATTTGTATAAGTGCACTTTATGCTGAGGAAGCATATATGCTGCCATGGATTTGAATAAGTTTTCCATAAAACCTGTGTTGTATACTAAAGATCAGGGAAACAATAGGTAGCTGGCAAATTAAAATGATCTTGGAAGTCAGTCTATTATCTTTTACCCTTTTTTCGGAAATCAATCTGTCAGTGAACTTTTTTCTTAGAAATTGATCTGCTGGAATGCCAACTTAAGCAGAAGGATTTTTGAACACCACTGATGTGTAAATAGATGTGCAGTTTTTCATGACAGTGACAATAAAAAAGGAACTTCTTATTTATGCCTAAGGTGATCTCTGGTATATCTATAAACTGACTGTTCAGGTTCCAGTCTTTTGACCCATTGTATGAGAAAGAATAAGAGTGAGAAAATCTGCTGCATCAGCTGGATATCCTTAGACGGCTTAGAACTTATTTTGAAAAATAAATGCCACCAGAAGGACTAATTGGCTATTACTATAGTTTATGCTAAGGAAGCAAGCATTGGGTCTGTACACCCCTGGAAGGGCGTTATATACACAATAACATACACCCTGGAGAACAATGGCCTGCCTGTAAAACTGCTGTGTTATACTTACTTATACATTTTTTTGTATATTTTAATGTAAAATAGTTCCTCAACATATGTAAATAGTGTTGGAGGAAGCATTTTACATCCAAAATATAACACTTTAAAAAAATATCCAGGTATTTATTTTATGGTCCCTTACTCCTAAAACTTTTGGTTTGTTGCCAGTCACTGAATATTAAAGTTACTAAATAATGACAGACATTTGAGTTTCAGACTTATTTACTTCAGAAAATTCATGCTAACACACATCCTTTTATTTAAGCAAATTTGTAATTTATGAGAGAAATAGTTAAATCTGTTTCTATTTTAGAGCCTTTGTTAACCCTTTATTTTAGGCTTTATCCAGATTTCTTCAGCTGAAAGGCCCAGAGGTACGCAAACCTCTTCACTGCTGCTGCTGCCAGTAGTTGATCTCCCTCTCCCTCTCTCTCACACGCACACGCACACGCAGACACACACACACACACACACACACACACACACACACACACACACACACACACACACACTTCAGAACACAAATCATTTAAAATATGGTCCTATTTTGAGCCTTTGTCTCCTGTTAATTTTAGGCTTATCCAGATACCTTGAGCTAAAAGGAGAGGTACACAAACCCATATCTCTCAGCTGTACAGATTTTTTCCTTATATTTTTGGTTTGTTTCTCATAAAATTCTGGTTTTCTGGCAAATCATTGAGGGTTGTAGTCAGAAAATAATGACAGTCATTTGAGTTTCAGACTTAATACCATGCAGAAAATTCATGTTAATGCAAAACCTGTTGTTCTATCTACTTTCTAAGTTTGTAACAGCAATATTTAAAAATTGTCCCTATTTTTTGGTCCTTTGTCCCCCCTCCATTATTTATAGCTTTGTCCAGATTTCTTTTTTTTCAAAACTTGTCCAGATTTCTTGATGTAAGAGGTTGAGAGATATGTGCAAACCTCTTAACTGCTGCCAGGGGATTGCTCGCTCACTTTCACTCTTTCCTCTCTCTAACACACACAGTTTCATCTGCTTTCATACACACATTCACTCACACAAGATCACTTGATCACTCTCTCTCGATCTCTCACACACAGTCTCTTCTGCTTTCATACACGCAATTCAGTCACACAAGATCACTTGATTGCTCTCACTCTCTGTCTCGATCTGTCACACACACAGTCTCTTCTGCTTTCATACAAGCACTCACTCACAGAAGATCACTCAGTCACTTTCACTCTCTCTCAGTCTCTCACAGACACAGTCTCGTCTGCTTTCATACACGCATTCACTCACACAAGATCGCTCAATAACTCACACTCTCTTGATCTCTCACTCACACAGTTTCTACTTTCATACACACATTCACTCACACAAGATCGCTCGATCGCTCTCACTCTCTCTCTCACACACAGTCTCTCTTCTACTTTCATACACGCGTTCACTCACACACGCAGACAGAAACATAAACCGACATACACACGCGCACGCACTCTGTTTTCGGTTTTATTTTTTACACTCGATAAACAGCTGTTTAGTGAGTGTAAAATATCATTTTCTCTCTCACTCTCATACATGCATATACTCTCGCCCCCTCTTCTAAAGAAGTTATACTGAAATCAGTACAGTGCATATGCCTCCTGACATCCTTGCTGGTACGAGGTTTCAGGACAGCTGTTCTGACTTCCTAATGTTACAACTTAGAATTTCAAGCACACTATTCAACAGTGGGCTAAGTTGATGTTAAGTGCGGAGCTTTCCAGACAATCCAGAACACTTGGCTGCTCAGGGACTCTCCTGCAGATAACTGATTTTATTTTTTCCAGACAATATGCTGTCCGGAAAAGGCAGTCTCTGTTTTCCTTACAGTGTCCCTTAATTCTGGACAGTCCAAAAGAATTCCAGATGGTTGATAACCCTAAATACTGCAAATTTTATTTAATTTTTTTATTTATCCTTTTGTTGACTTGGTTATTCCCACTAAGCTAGCAGCCTCTTTTCATTGGAGACACAAGGTGGTATTTACACTATATGGGGGAGTTTGGCCCAGGTATCTGGGAAATTCCACTACTCTTTGAAGCTGCTAGATGGTACTGGAGGGCTCCTGCACCAGCAAGGAAGAGGCCTTAATGGAAGCTGCAGTAAAGAAGAAGAGAGAACAGCTATGGAGGGTTTGTTGGTGGAAAGTGAGGATTTGGAGAAAAAAGTATTCAATGTGGAGCTTCAGAATGTAAATAAAGATTCTTGTCTAGTGGATGTTACAAATGTACAATGTTTAGCTTTCTCCAGGGAAAAGTAAGCAAGTCTGTTGAAGTGATGCAAATAACAGAACTGGCATCAGGAGGGCTTGCAGATGTTCTGTTAAAAAGAGTTGAGCAGGATAATCCAGGTGATAGTTCAGTTGTTTCATTGCATGAGATGGGAGATAACGTTTTCAGAAGTGCTGATGATGGTAATATGGAAAAAGAACCAGGTGATGTGGCAGCAGAGAATGCAGCAGTTAAAACTTATGCAGCAGTGACAGAAAGTAAAGGAAGAAAGCAGCAACAAACCGAGTAGGTGTCTGGTTTTGTGGCAGCAGATAATCCAGTAACTAAAACTTATATAGCAGTGACAGCAGGCAAAAAAGGAAAACAGCAACAAACTATAAGTAAAAGTGTTTTTAAAAAGAAGAGAAGTCCAACTGTGAAAATAAGAAATACAATCACACTGTAATAGACATATGCATAAGACAATTTGGTAACTGTTCTGGGTTTTAAAGCTCAAGAAATTCAGCCTTTCCTACATATTAGGACAGAGATGTTTTGTGACAACATTTGAAACTGATGGACTGATGATGAAATTTCTGGAACTGTATAACAAAAAAGACACTTATCCATGGAACTATTATTTGTTTTCTGGTAATAACTTAAATGTTAAAAAATGTTACTTTGCAGTTCAGAACTGATGAACTGGAAGTAGACAATGTTAGAAAATGCATGCAGAGTCTGTGTGAAACTGTTAATAATACTATGAAAGTGATAGATTAGAGAAACGTATAGAATGAAGGGTGGAGGTTGAAAGCTGTTTTGAAATGTGAAAAAAAACATGGTGAAACACTTGCCAAGTGTATTTTTTGTGGTAGGTTCTTAGAGGGATATTAAGAAATGATGGCCAGCATAATTCCTGCTTCCTTTGAGCGGACTTTTCTCATTTAATTGAGTGTGACAAGGTATAGTGTAACCACTGTGGGAAGAAATGTCATACAGCAAGAAGGTGTGTAAAAAATTGGACACTTTTGGATGGATTATCAAGCGCAAACAGTAAATAATGAAAAAGAAGGGGAAAGGGAAGAAAACATACATGAGGAATGACAGCGAGAGGCTGTCTCGAGGATGAAATAGGTGAAGAAAAAACTGGTGAAAGAAATTTGGAGGGGAAAATGAGGAGAGAGAGAGATAAAGCATTGAGTAGTAGAGGTCAGGAGAAGGGATTGATACTAATCAGTTTTTGAAGTTCTAGGCAGTGAAAAAATCTGATTCTGATGATCAAGGATTTATTTGTACATTAACCCAGAAAAAATATTTAATTAGGGAAAGAGGAAAAAAATAAGAAAATGAAAAATTTAAAAATATTTCTCCTAAACTTAAAAAGAAAACAGGGATATTCCAGCAGGCTCGAGTGAAGTCTGGTATCCCAACTTTGACCCAGAGACTGACAGGACTAACAAGAAACAGAGTATAAAGGGTAAGTCCAGATAAAATAACTTTAGCTAGCAGATATAGGAGACTCTGTCTCTGATACCCTCCCTGTGGGGAGAATAAAAACACCTTGTTGAAGTTTCCAGTAGTTTTTTCAGTTAAGTAGGTAGTTTCACTGCACTCTCAACACTGTTTAAAAGCTGTTCTTCCTTGTGGTCTAATTCTATAATAGATTAAACTGTCGCTTTCTAAACAAAAATTATATGCACAGTGCTATAAACAGATATTAGTAACATCTAAACCATAGATCACTGATACCTATGAAAAATTCCTTTTTATTTTGTTTTGACATATTTGTGTTACTTTGTGCTAACTAAATAGCACATTTTTAGTATAACACACCTACAATGCAGGCAAATCACTTTACAGAAACAAATATTTGAACAAGAAAACTTGTCAAAATTAAAAAAATATATATTGCTCACAATAATATATTACATGACTGAATACCAGTGTTTCAAATGTATTTTAGAAAAATGTAGGTTCAAATCCTTTAAGTATAACAGCTGACAGCTAACAGGTTTGAACATAAAATCAACCTAAGTTACACATTGCACATTAGTAACCTGTATACACTCTCTCAAACACACACACACACACACACACACACACACACACACACACACACTTTATTTGTATTCTAATTCAGAGATTGCCATTGCCACAGAAAATGTATTCCAGTATGTTGCTAACCCCTCCACCAGGGTCCTAACCTTTTGTTGATCACCTGCTTTTGTGTCGACCGACACAAAAAAGTCTGGAATACTAGTAGCATTTGGGAGCAAATTTGAGGAAGCCAGGAATTATGCAAACACATTTAACCCACTATTTACCACCATTTTATAGCATACTTATTGGTGAGAGTGACACAATTATATTGAGTAGTAGTCAGGGATAGAGAATGCTATGAAAGTGAAACAGATAACTGGGGAGAAGAAGAAAGCAAATTCAGGATTTTGAGAAACAATAAGGTGTGCAGGCCAAAGACTTGGAATTCCCTACACTAAGAGCTTGGGCTGATATGTCTGGGGCCCTCGCACTTTGTAACAGTGCTGTGACAGAAGACAGGAGAATGAATGAATGAGTAGTATCATACAGGACAGGACACAGGCCTGGAAATAGCTAAACAATTATAGGATGATTGTTATCACTTTCAGTCCTGAGACACGACAAAAAGGTTTCTGCAGAGGTCACATAGACGTCTTAAAAGCCACTAGACTGCAGGAAGGGAAATGTCATGTCTTCATCCATTAAAGATCTTACTAGTCTATGTACACATGTTTCTGTGACTAGGTAATGCCTGATGTAGACGAGGAGAAATCAAGTGAAATGGTATACTTAGCCTTTAAAATAGGCCTTTGACATCACAGAGCATATGATTATGGCCAAGTTAAAAGTTGCAAGAGGAGAGCAGTCAATATGGAAAGTAGAAAAGATGATAACAGTAGACAGATGGCAGTGACTGTAGCAATGCCTAGCAAAAGGCTAGTGAGATTATGTAGTATTCATGTCAAACAGTTTTGCATTTAAAACAACAAATAAGTTGGGTTGCAGGACTGATCTGTTTACCAATGATAGCAAAATTGGTAATGGAGGTGGTGGATGCATAAGGGCAACATATAAAGGCCCAAGAACCAGTATGATGGACTACAAAGAGAGGACCATGACAGTTATAGGAAAAGTATGGATTGGAAAATGGGGGGGGGGTAGACTGTAGCAGATAATGATGTTCAAATACTAATTTTACTTATATGGCTTGACCTTTCAAATTAATTTCTAAATGTATCTACAAAAGTTTTGAATTAATACATAACCTTAACTCACTAATGATCCAAGTGCAAACCCATCACAATGTGTTTCTTAACACATCCAGAAAGGGTTAGTGACAATAAAATAATGCATTTATTAAAATGGCATGTTAAAAACAATGAAAAATATTACTAGTATTGTTTGCAAAACTTGCATGATGCTATAAATAAACAGAAGTTTATTTTTTGTTTTCTAACTTTAAACATTGCCTTGCATAAGTGGGCTGAATGCAAACTAGATATCTAGAGAAAAAAGTAGACATTTTATATTTATTAAGCCAGCTCAAGGCAATAAAATGCTAACATACAATTCAAAATACTATATTCAAGATCTGTTTGCTCAGCAAAAAGAATGTTGTCATGTCAACAATGATTACATCATTTAATTATTAATTACACTAAAGTTAAAGAATTCTGTTCAAGTCTTTCTGTATGTTTCAATGGAGTCTACAGTCATCAGTAATAGTAAGGCATTTCTGTTTTAATTTTACAGATTGTAAACATAGGACATGATTTCTGCAAACATATCACCTACTACTGATTAATGCCGTATTATTCAAAGAACAAAAGCCTTCTCTTAATGGGACTGGTACTTACTTGGTGCTGACACATTTTTGTCATGAGTTGTCAGGCTGAAGAGTATGGCCTAGACAACAGAAACCTCAATCTTCTGAAATGCAATAGGCTTAACACTAATATATTCCTGAAAAATACATTGACTGGTAAACTACAGAACAAACAAAACAGAAGCATGTCTCTATTGACAATTTTAAATTAATATGCATCCCACAGTTCCTATTATATTGCAAGACTATTTACTTATTTTCTGGTACACGTCTTGTTTTCTTTTTGGTGGCGTAGTAGGCTGATTAGAATAACAGTAGTTGAAATGTGTTTTCAGAAAAATATGCAAACAAGCAAAATAAATGCATGAATGAATAAGTTGTTGTTGTTTGTCTTTCGGCTTTTCCCAGCTAGGGGTCGCCAAAGCGGAACTCCAGTCTGCTAATGATTGGTAGTTGTTTTTTATGGTGTCGAGTTGCCAGCCCGACTCCCAACCTTCAACGAAGGCACGCCCATTCAACGCATGTCTTTCGAATGCCCACTCGACCGCGGGGAGGACATACAGACTCTACACAGAAGGCACTCCCAACCCAAGCCGAGAATCGAACGGGAGAACCTCTTGCTGTGAGACAACAATGCTACCGCTGCACCACCGCGGAAGTCCGCTTGAATGAATAAGTAAATAAGTAAAAGAACACTGAGTACCTGACATATTTTTTCAGGGAATTATGCTGTTGGACTTGTGTATGGGGACTAGTTATTCACAATCAGAGAAAATAAGCATGTTTAAATGCTGACGTTTGTGTACTTGTCAGTTCAGAATGTGAAGCTACAAGGTCACTCGATCCCCACTGCCTGCAAACAGGTTCCCTTCAGAATTTCGAAGCTCAAAACTTCGAATTGCATATAACTGAAGATCATTTGTTCGAAGTTTCAAAACTTCGAAATCCTGAATGGAGATCGGCATGCAGTACGGACCATGAGATTTCCCTTGTCCTCGCTGTAGTGCAATCTTGGAGTTGGTTTATTTAAGTTGCGGGGGGTGGGGTGGGGCTTGATTTAGATGGTGTTTTGGGGGGGGGGGTTCACAATTTTGAGATTCCAAGATCTTAAGATTCTGAACTCGATATTCTGAAACTCGAGATTTTGGGATTTCGAAATTTTGTAATGAACCCCTGCAAACATATGCTGTAACTACTCATAACATATAGAAATGTGGATTATATAGATGACAGATCATAAGTCTTGGTCACCTTGATACATACAAATAAGTGATGAAACTGAAGTACTACAACTGCCATTCCTTTAGTTTTAATCATTAGCTCTAAAGACAGACACGCTCTTTAGTAATCTTTACATTAGTAAAACTCATTATGGTACAGTCAGCAACAATGTGAACAGGTAATATTCCAGACAATTTAATGGATTCAGATACTTATAAACGAGAAAAGGAAAATACGTTGCCTTAAAAATCCCCATTACTCATCTTTAATTTCACTTAATTTCTCAGAAAATTGTACATTTAACTTACTGTGAAAGTACTGAATTATCTGCTGTTAAGAGTGTCAGAGCTGAAGAGCATGTGTTCTGTCATGCTTGAGTACTCAGATGTATATTTAGATTTAAATTTGATCTGCATTTGCTGACAGACTTAATCATGTCACTTGATTTTTTTTTTAATTCATACTCAGTCGCATTTTCCTTAAATGTACCATTATTTTTTCTAAAGTATAATTTGCAAAATAGTAAAAGAAATTCATTCAGTACAGAATCATGCATTTCTATATCGTGTCTTGTGAATTAAGGATAAGTCTTAAAAATCAATAGCACAGAACCAAAATTAAGTATACTCATCAAAAAAATGGTTTTGCTCATTCAGAAAACAGATACAGTCAAAATATATTCTTGGAAAGATTTTTTTTTTTTTTTTATGAGAAGAACAAGTTGCACTCTAAATGTATGATCTAATTCTGTAGTCATCAAGAGAATATATATGTATATATATGTATATACACACACACACACACACACACACACACACACACACACACACACACACGAGTTAAATGGGAAAGCTTGAAAATTATGCAAAATTATGTAAAAATTAAGAACTACTTTAAGGCATATATGAACTTGCTTCTGTCATTTTAAATCATGGAATTATGGTTTTTAGTCAAACAGAAAGAATGTTCTCAAAGAAGAGGAAATTTGTATCTAAAGAAAGCAGTCTCTTTTGATGTAACAGTATAATGGCATCCTGTACAAAGTGATTGCTATGCATCATTACTTCAGTTGTAATTTGCATGCTGTTATGGACATTAACTTTCAGCTGTCACATAAAAATTGAAAGATTATATAAAACAGGTTTTATTTAAGCCAAGACATTTATGCACTTTTAGCTGAGAATACTGTAAAAGAAAAAAAAATCATCAAATACCCTCAGCAAACTTCAATGAGATTATACAGGCTGGCAACTAAAATAGTGAACACATTAACAGAAGTACTACAGATTCAAATAATCTCAATGGGAAAAACTGCCCTACCAATGAATCAGCCAAAAAGATGTTTTCATGGAACATCAATAAAAGCAGGTGGCGTCATATTAAAGTACTGGAAAGGGAAGCAGCATCAGGACAGTTACAATGAAAGATAAGTGGCCATAATAACTTTCAATATCTGAAGGTCACAGTTACGTTACACATCCAAAAACTGGTTTTCTACCTGAAAAGTTATAAAAGCTGCACACAGCACTTTGTTCAAAACACATAGACTCAACAGAGGAGGTAGAGATGAACCAGTGATAACAAGGAAGCCTGATAAATGCAGATCCATGCAAATAAATACCAGGAAACGCTCAGGACGGTTACTGGTGAGAGCCAAATGCATTGTGATAGTGTTCCTAATCCCCTTCCATTAACATTAGGAATGGCATGATAAGTTGATAGTCTAAGCTGTAGAAAGACTATATATGTAAAATATATGCTTAGTTCAAATCATTATCTTGGTAGGTAAAATAATGACTGTTGGATCTATTTATAACCCCTTTTATGAGCTGCTCCCTAAAGGTAAGGCATCTCCAGACTTTAATCTTTTAAGCCTATGATTGCTTTTATATTACATATGGTGAGAACACAGGTACTGGTTTCAGCCATGTCACATGCCAGTCACGTTCTGGAGGTCACTTTGAGCAGGGCTGTTTGAAACAAAGAATGAAATGTATATACTTTAGTGTGGCAGAGAGATACACTGGTTAACATTGCTGCCTTATGGTACTTACCTCACTGATTTTGTTGTCAGTGAAGTGGCTTCGACTCAGACTTTGCATGCATTCCCTGTGTCTACATTTTCACTAGGGCATCTGCTTTCCTCCCATGTCCTAAAAGAATGTCAATAGGTGAGCTGGCAATCATCCAAACTGCCCATATGCTTGAGTAGTGGTGTGTGTGTATGTGTGTGTGTGTGTGTTGCCTGCAGCCTCGAATTAACTGGTATTTTGTTTGCATGGGACTGGTTCCATGTTTTACATCTGTTCCTTGCCATGACTGCCTGTGGTTCCCTTGCAGCCCTGATAAAGATAAGGCATGGATTAGAAAATGAGTAAACTAAGAAAGAAAATGAATGTAATTAATTATGTTGTGAGATAATTTAACATTTCCCCTATACAAGAGAGATTGCCCTACATCATGCCTGCAAAGGGGCCTTGGACCAGCCTATTGACGGATAAACAACTGCATAAATAAATGGTGAACTAAATTATTAATAGTAAGTAGGGTCCATAAAGGAAGGATTATACCAGTGGTATACTGATGCTGTACCAGAAGATTCATATTGGATCTGTGTCATTGGCCACAACAGGTTTCATACTGGTCTTGTACTATTAGTGTACCACAGGATTCATACTGGTCCTGTACCAGTGATGCACCACAGGATTTATACTGTTCCTATACCAGTGGTATACCACAAGATTAATACTGGTCCTGTACTAGTGGTGTACCACAGGATTCGTACTGGTCCTGTACCAGTGATGCACCACATGATTCATACTGGTCCTGTACCAGTGATGTAATACAGGTTTCATACTGGTCCTGCATCAGTGGTGTACAAAAGGTTTTATACTGGCCTTGTACCAGTGATGTACCACAAGATTCATACTGGTCCTGTACCAGTGGTGTACTTCAGGTTTCATACTGGTCCTGTACACCAGTGATCTACCACAGGATTCATACTGGTCCTGTACCAGTGGTGAACCACGGGATTCATACTGGTCCTGTACCAGTGGTGAACCACGGGATTCATACTGGTCCTGTACCAGTGGTGTACCGCGGGATTCATACTGGTTCTGTACCAGTGGTGTACCACGGGATTCATACTGGTCCTGTGCCAGTGGTGTACCACAGGATTCATACTGGTACTGTACCAGTGGTGTACCACAGGATTTATACTGGTCCTGTGTCAGTGGTGCAGCACATGATTTATACTGGTCCTGTACCAATTTTGTACCACAGGATTCATACTGGTTCTGTACCAGTGGTGTTCCACAGGTTTCATTCTAGTCCTGTGCCAGTGATGTAGAACAGGTTTTATACTGGTCTTGTACTATCGCTGAATTCATACTGGTTCTGTACTTGTAATGTACTACAGATTTCCTAGTGGCCCAGTATTACCGAGTTGCACTGGTTGTGTACTTTTGATACATTTATAAATGACATTGCAGAAAACTTAAAAAAGTGTTTTTTTTTTTCATTTGAAGGCAAGATCTCTAATAAGGTGGTACACAATGGGGTAAACATCATGAGAAGAGATTTAGGAATGTTCTAGGAATGGACAGAAATATAGCTATTTTATCTACGACACAGACAGTATAAGTAATCTTCTTCTTTCGGCTTTTCCCGGTTAGTGGTCACCACAGCGGATCACCTGTCCGCTCATGATTGGCAGTGGAGTTTTTACAGTGTTGAGTTGCCAGCCTGGCGCCCAACCTTCCACAGAAGGCACACACTCTCACACACACACACACACACACACACACACACACACACACACACACACACACACACACACACACACACACACTCACACCTAGGGTCAATTTAGAGTGTCCAATCCACCTACCGCATATCTTTGGGATGTGGGAAGAAATCGGAGCACCTGGAGGAAACCCACGTGACCACAATGAGGACATGCAGACTCCGCACAGAAGGCACCCTAGCCGAGGATCGAACTGGAGAACTTCTTGCTGTGAGGCAGCAACGCTAACCGCTGCACCACCATGGCCGCCCAGACAGTATAAGTAATGTGTCTGTAAAAACACACAGAGCAAGAAGAAATATACAAGTGAAATTAAATCACAGGTATAACATATGTCATACCTCTCAACCTCTGAGCATTACAAATCATAACCATGGCCTTCAAAAATCATACCAGAGGATTAGAAAAATGAGCAATTTCTTATTTTTAACATAACATTTTCACTCACTATACTCTATATAGTTAGTAAGACAGAACCTCTGTATTAGATTACTATGTTTATTTAGTAAAGTATGCAGCCTTGATCACGTCTAACTTTATGAAGAATATCCATATCTAGGAGGAGAAAGGCTAAATCTGAGGGGCAAATTCATAGTGTTATGCTTAAATCACAGCTGTTGAGCGGTATAACAAAAGCAGAATGGAACCTAGCAAGTGGTTTACCAGAAGCCCTTAACCTAAACTATATGAGAAAGCGATGAAATTGTTAGCTGGGATACTGGAATCCACTGGGATAGACAACACCAGAAGATCCGACCAAAAAAGTTAGATGACTGCTACCATCTATACAGATGTTGATGACAAGGTTATATCCAATATTTTTGGAATGGCATATCAGCTTCTAGAATGGGGATCCTCAAACTACAGAATAGCCTGCAATGTAGGGTTTAATTATTTTATTTATTTATTTTACATTCATTTATAGGTTTATAGTTGATATACTAGACAAACGACCACCAGGGCCTTTATAAGCCTAGTTGTGCAATTCAACCCAATTGTGTCTCTATGTTTCATGGACATTTATTAGGAGGGGATATGCTAGTTGGGAAGTTTCTAGAGGTTATGTGGAGGGTATGTTAATTTGGACATTACTGTGTATTTCTATCAGAGACATGGGGGCCAATGGGTCAAGGTTATACTTAAATAGGGTTAGGGATGGACTTGGCTTCACATGGATGGGGATCCTGTTCTATGCATGCAAATCTTCTGTGACGCATATCTGTCTTGCTAACATCTGTTATTTACTTCACAAGCAAAATTTAAATCTTTGCATCTAGTGGTTCTGATGCTGTCTGTTTTGTGGATGTGCAAAAAGGCCCATCAGAGCTGGATCCAAGAATGCCTTGTTTGCGATGCATAGATCGCCTCTCAGTAACCTGTAAGAGACTAAGTATAGAGATGGGGCTTTAATGCGATCCATATTGGACAATGTGTTTATACCCTGGATTCTCCTGGTAAGGAACCTTTATGGGCATTCCAAATGTTGCATAAGTCTGGTCAAGTACATGCCAAAGGAGGCACTATACTCAATGATGGGTGTGGTAAGGGCCGAATAAAGTGGCACTATGACTTTCTTGGACCTGGATGCCATGTCCTTACTTACAAGTTGGATGGCGTAGAATGATATTCTTATTGCCTTGGCCACATGTTGGTCAAAGGCCAGATTACTGTCTACATATGTTCCCAGATCCCTGAATACCAGGCCAACCATTAGATGTGTCTTATCGATGTAGTAATTAGCCTGGGTGACAGTTTCCCAAAAGGTAATATAAAACTCATTGTCAAGAAATGCATTAATCTATGACTTTGGCACCAGTCATTTTTCTGTGTTAGATCCTCTTCTAAGATATTTGAATCAAAGGGGGAAGCTCTGATAGCTCCTATTTTGCAATCATCTGTGAACTTGATCAGCCAAAGGCCCTTGACATTAGCCTTTACCTGCAAAAAGCAGATGCCAAATAGGAGCTGTCCCAGCATGGAGCCTTGAGGTACCTTGCTGATGACTGGTCTCTGAGTGGAGGAGGTGTCACTAATCCTGACTTCCTGGGTCCTGTTTGTTTGCCAGCTAGCAATCCAGGGAGCTATGAAGGGGTTTATGTCCAGTTCAGTGAGGTTGTCAACTATACCCGAGTGGGGCATTGCAATGAATGCCTTAGCCAGGTCCACATATGTGGCATGCACCATTTTCTCCTCATCCATTGCCTTGGTGATCTTCTTAAAGAAGTCTAGGCATGAGCTTCCCTTGACAAAGTGAAACTGGGTTGGGTCCAGTACCTGAAGGTTGCCTATGTCTTTGTCAATCATTTCCATGATAATTTGTTCCATGGCTTTGCATATTAGACTAGTCAGATTAATAGGTCTGTAGTTTCCAGGGTCAGTTGATGATCCACCCTTGTGAAGTGGGATAACCATTACAGTCCTCCATTCTTGTGGTATAAAGCCTGTTTTGAGGCTATAGGTAAAAAGTGACAGGTCATGTGTTAAGCTACTTAGAAGGCATCCTGGGATATTGTCTGGGTCTAATGAGGCTGTGTTTTTGGCCTTAGTGAGCTTCGCCAGGACCTGCACCCTGTTAATAGTTGGGGGGATTTACACTAGTAGGTATTTCATTGGGGGAGGTGGGGGATTAGGGGTGAAGTTCAAGCTAAATTTTTCAGCCAACAAATTGGCTATTTCACTCTGCTCTGTGAAGGAGGCACCAGTGACACTAATTCAGCACACTGATGTGTGCTGCCTTTGAGATTTCAAGCATAACTGTAGAAGGCCTTGTGGTTGTTTTTAGCATGTGAGGTTATCTTGACCTTGTATTTCACCTTGTTGGACTTAGCTACTTCTCTTAGTTTTCTGTTTAGTTTAATTAGAGAGCTCCTACCATTATGAGAGTCATTCTTCTTGAATTTGGTTGTGATTTTTTTCCCTTTTGTTATATACCCTGTTAAGGTTAAAATTCTACCAGTGTGGTTTGTTTTTAGAGTTTGTTTTTGGGTGTACTTCTAGTAAGTACAGCCGCCTCTAAACAGCCATTTACATGGTTGAACAGGGTCTCTGCGAACAATTCTGCATTGGTTGCTGTGAAGTCCGGTTTGGGCAGGGCACTGAATTAGACAAACTATCACTTTATACGCTGCAGTTTGCTTTGGAATAGCACTTAAATGTTACAAGGATTGCTGGGGTTACCGAGCTGATTTTTATTTCAAAGGAGACAGCTTTGCAGTCTGACCTTACCAGTGAGGACATGACTTGGGAGGGGGGCACAGTGCACTCACATATTGGTGAGCATCAGATCCAGTATGTTTGAACCTCTGGCGGGTGTATGCACTATCTGGTCAAGGGTATTTGTGTTAATAAAGTCCAAGAATCATTCTGCTTGCAAGTATGAGACAGTGTACGCTTCCCAGTCTACAAAGGGGTAGTTGAAGTCTCCCATGAATAGGGTATTTGGTCTAATGGTGAGTGTCTCCGATAGGTCTAAGTATGAGCTATGGGATTCTAGGGCCATAGAGGGTGACCTATATTGCTAGGATATGGCATGGGACTTTATCTACGGTGATTTGCACATGGGTAAATTCCAGGGCATTGTCCTGTTTGACCAACGTAGAGTTATGCTTGTTGCTAATATATACAGCTGATGGTCTGAACATTTGGAAGGCACTGAAGCTGTGCACTGCCAGAGTACTTTCTGCAGATTTAAACCATGAGCTGGTAATGGCACTCCAGAGTGAGGAGAGCTTGTAGGGTGTGGAGTTTCTGGTTTAGACTCCTAGCACTAAGCAGTAACAACTTTAAGTTTCTTTGGGTTTTATTTGCTATATTAGTAGATTTGTCAATTTGGCATTGCCAAAAAAAGGCTCTAAGGGAGTGGATAAAGTTTTCACCAATATTTGGAAGCCTAGGGGAGACAGGTGCAGACCATCCTTTGCAAAGCAATGTGGTTTGTTAACCATGTTCTTCCATGCTGACAAATATTGAATCCCCCTGAAAAGACAGCAGAAACATAGCCAATTATCAAAGTCAATCATCTTTTGTTCATACTGCGGCATCATCCATGGTGAAGGTAGACTGATGATCAGTACATGGCACATACCTGCCTGAGACACATATTCAGAGAGATCAACAGTCTCTTTTCATATAGTCCAGGGAAGTATTCCCAGATCATTAACATCCACATGGATTATGATAGACTCATACAGGTACTCTGCTGTGACTTGAGTGTGTGCATAACTTTCAGATCCTGTACACAGTAAGCAACTAACCATTATCTTCTCCTGGTTTAGTCTGGTGAGTGGGGCATCCATGTGTAGTACAATACATTCCTGAGTAATATGTTTGCTTGCCTTATGGGCTTTGTTCTTGGGACTCCATTGGGTGTAGGCATATATGTGGCATTTGGTGTTGCTTTTGGTAAGTTCTTTAGAGATTGCTGAGGATAGGCCTTGCCATTTATAGGCTTGGGTGGTCTTTGAGGTTTAGGAAGATTGCTTTTTAATGTCACAGCATAGGTTGGTCTATTTGTGTGGTGGTTATAGTGTGTGTGTGTGTGTGTGTGCGCGTTCTTGACAACCTTGTTTGTATGCAGTATTTTTGCCTCCAGTAAAAACTTTGTACGTGCATCTCTTGCATACTTTTGCTCCCTTAATGATTAAATGGTTGTCTGTGAACATGAGACAACTGCTACATTGTCTCAGGTTATCCATATCTACCAAGCTGACTAGACAGACATTTGGAATTTGCATATCCAAGTTGTCCAGACATGTATTTGGGTGAGATACTACAGGTTGTGGACTGGATTATACAGAAGTTTCCTTGGGTGGTCTCTGGGGAGGTTAGATTGTATTAAGATTTGATAGTATTACTGTTCAATACACAAAGTTTTGGTTTAGTCAGACTAAGATACATGTTTTAGTTCTAAGAATAGTTTTGTAGATAAAAATTACTTTCTGGGTGTTTGTGTGTGTGTATAGGGCACTGCTAACTTCTTGATACAAAAACAGCAAGAAAAATTGCTTGCAAGTGTAATGCTACAACAAAATAACTCAAAACTATCTTGACAAGGTGATTTCAAGTATTAGGGACCATTAGAATGATTTAAAAGCAAAATCAACAAATAAAGCAAAAATAAAACAGTAGTACTCCAAACAGTTAAGTGAAGTGCAAAACAATAAAGTAAATCTCTTATCTGCAAAGGATGGAGCAGGGTTAACTCAGGACACACTCAGAGTGTGGTCAGGGTGCCAGGCAGATGGGAGATCTGGGAAAATGAGCAGGAGACCATCTGTAGTAAGGGAGGTTTACTCAAGTGCAATACTGGTTTACTGGGTGGGCATTTAGTATTATGGATATATGGAAAACAATGGGTAAGAAAATACTTAAATAGGTTACACAACAGACAACAGCAATGAAATAGGGGGAGAGAGGGACTTTGGAAATCAGATTATCATAAGTGATGGAAGCCAGACACACTGCCTTTTAAAACCACCACAACAACAACGGGTTGGAGAAGTTGGGAAAATTTTTCAAAACTGGAGCTCTAATCCTATGGTTAGTATTTCAAAAACATTTAGCTTAATATCTCAGTGGGAGCTGGGGTAGATTCCAAACACTGGGGAAAAAGCAGTAGCAAGATAAACAGAAAAGTACTGGAATGCAACTTTAAGAAGGTAATTACAGTTATAAAAGTACTGAAGTGCAAATACTGGAAGACAATTCACAATACTGCCACAACTGCAATCCTAGCACAGTCAGAGGCACCAGACTACTGGAATCCAACTCCAAGCATACTGCAATAAAAAGTACTGAAGCACAAATCCTGAAGCAGAATTTGCATTCTGGCCACCACTGCAATCCCACCACAGACTAAGGCACCAGGACATGCAGACATTTACCAGTAATGCTTTAATAAGTTACTAAATGAGGCTTAAATCTGTCAGTAGACCCCAGTCCTGGCACAACCGTGAATGAAGCTACAAGGCTGATGCCCCAAACTGAGTTCCAAATACAAAAACCTACCTTTCACATGTAATTCTGTTTATAGAAACAGACGTGCAGTACAATGTATAAACAGTGCTAAAAACTTGAAGTAATACACAATCTTGAATAGGAGGACAGTCCTGTTGAGCAAAGCCAATTCTTAATGCAGGCCTAGGGAGAAAATCTCCAGGGTTATTACAAATAGATAAAATGTTTAGACAACAAGTTTGAAACAAAAATATATGCAAATAACAGGTATTCTATTTTATTTTATTAATGTGTTAATTTTATGAAAACACAAACAAGCAAATGGAGTGGTATTCCACAGCAGGATTTATTAATTGAAAGGGTGCATCATGTGTGTTTTCCAAACCTGGATTTGAGAAAGCAGCTGTCGCTCGACTAGTAAGGACACATTAGACGAGACTTCATGGGTTCTGTTCAAGCAGCTTTATTATGTACAAACACATCAGGATTGAGGCTTAATACTTTAACTTAGGTAAACTTATAAACAAACTAGCTATTACATTCATACATGTTCACTGTCTGGCTGCACTCTAAAAATGGCACTGAGTGTAACACGTGCTTGCTATTTATATATACACGTTCAGTCCCTGATATGCTTCTTAAAGACACAGCACACACACTCTGTTCTACATCCTCCCTCTTTGAGAAAAAAGTCATGCAATGTTGAAAACAGTAATTGTCATGCAATCAGTATAAATAATTCTTGGTCATGCAATTATACAAAACAAAATATACATATATACAGTTAAGTCCGGGTCACTGTGTATTTCACACTAGGCCTGGAAATATGACCAAATTGTGTGGCATAGAAATTAGAATCAGATTTAGCAATTGGGACTGTCTCTGTGGAATGTTCAACTTTCGGGACATCAGGAAAGTACAGTTGTGTACACCTACCATAAATGTAGATGTTCGAGTGTCTTCACTGTTGCAGTCATGACTGTAGGGTTCTCCCCTGCCGGCAGGCAGTCCTCGGTCGACCAGAATCCCAAAGTCTGCGTCCGGCGTCGGCTGTTCAACCATGCTCCCTGACTTCAGAGCGACAGGAGAACCCTACAGTCATGACTGCAACAGTGAAACACGATGAACATCATCATCAGGAATGTAAGTAGAAGTTAACACACATTCTGGAATAGGAACATTGCTTAAGTTGCTCTGAGATCTAGAGTCTGTATCACAGTAAAAATGCTGCGATATTGATTCTGATACAGGAAGAAGATGTCTGCGACTTCTCCTGTACTCCACACCCTCAGATTCTTTGAAGTAGGATCTCAGCTCATTACATATACCTGTAACTTGACCAATCCAGCAGAAAACATTTGCCGTTTGTATCCTCACTGTCTCTCCTTCTTTCCATGGACGAAGAAATCTGTTCGATTTATCATAGCTGGACTTCTGGAAAGAATTCTTTCTGAATAGTTGAGCTCTAATTGTCTTGTTGTTCTTAGCTTTTGGTCTCAACAAAGTGGAACTGATAGTGTTGTTCTGGTTTACCTAAATAGAAGTCTCTGAGAAGGCGAGCCAGGTATGTTTCCAAGATTCAGTAAACTGAAATAGACATTGGTGTTGTCACACTTTGACCTATCAAGTAATTGCTTTGCACTCTGCACATTCAGCTAGACTATTTGACTGTGGATATTCAGGACCGCTAGTGACATGTACAAAGTCCCATTCTCTTGCAAATTTCCAAAACAACTGACTAGTAAATTGAGTACCATTGTCAGAAATAACTTTGTGTGGACCAACATGGACTGAGAAATGACATTTCAACTTCGTAATAACAGCTGTGGACATTAGGTTAGGTAGTAAATCAATCTCAAACCAGTTTGAGTAAGAGTCTACCAATACCAAGTAATGCTGATTGTTTCACTCAAATATATCAGTGGCTACTGTTGACCAAGGTAGTCCAGGAACTTGACTTGGCTGAAGTGGTTCTTTTTGCAAATGAGGTTTAGTACTATTACACACTGAACAAGATGAAAGTACTTTATCAATGTCTTTTGCTACAGAAGGCCAAAATTCAAGTCCTCTCACCCTTCTTTTGGTCGATTCAGAACCTGGGTGGCCATGATGAAAAACCGGATATATTCATGTTATAAGGAAGCAGGAACAACAATTTTAGGACCTTTGAAAATAATGCCATCTTCCATCAACATCCCATCTCTGTAAGGAAAATAAGTTTGCACTTCAGGTGGTACACTAGACTGCTTTGACGGACATCTAACATTAATATAGTGGTTGAGCTTTTGCAAAATTGAATCAGTCTTTGCATGATCTCTCAGCTCTTCAAGTCTCATGGTAGAAAAAGTATGCACTTCAATTATGACAAAGTCAAAATTCTCTTCATGAAGCTGTTCCATTGTATTTCTGGGTGATCTGGATAAGGTATCAGGCAGATAAAGAAGTTTGCCTTTTGTACAGACCATTTTGAAGTTGCAGTTTTGCAATTTGAGCATCATTATTTGTAATCTTGCTGGAGTGGAATGCATAGGCTTCTTTAAAATAGTAACTAGAGGTTAGTGATCAGTTTCAATCTTCGACTGTACGCATTGGGTGATGTGGTCTCCAATGCTTTGTTCAAATCTCTTGGGTCAATACATACTCTGATTTCATCTGAGCTTTTTTTGTGAGCTGCTACCATGGACGACACCCATTCAGTTGGTTCTGTAACTGGACAAATTACACCTTGCTGCACCATTTTATCCAAATGAGCTTTAACTTTATCTTGCATAGCTATCGGAACTTTTCTTGGTGGTCTATCCACCGGACTGACCTCTGAGTCTAACTTCATAGAATACACAACTGGAAGTTTGCCTAACTTGTCAATGAAAACAGCGTATTCTGAGAAAATGGCTTCAGTAAAACTGGAACTAGGATATGTGTTTATCTGATGAACTGCTTTGGTAAAAAAAAGCAAATTCATTCTCAAACTGTGTCCGTTACCCAATAATGACTGCACAGGTCTTCTGACTACATAGAATAACAAGCTGTAATAGTTCTTGGACAAATAACATGAAAGTACTACTGAGCCTTCAGTTTGAATTTCTTCACCTCCATAAGCAACAAGTTTTGCACAACTGGCCACACTAAGTTGTTCATTAGCTCTCACTTTATCTAAAGTATCTATTGACATAACATTACACTTTGAAATATTGTCTTCTTTGAGCTTGGTGGATTTGCCATTGATCTGGACAGTACAAAACACTTAATTTCTTGTTATCAAATTCACTGCATCAAGTTTTTCACCAACTACTGATGCATAATCTACATAGAAAGTGGACTGCTACAACTCTACTTGATCAGTTTGCTTTCTTGAGTGACCTTTCTTTATAACTGTATGAGGTTTACTTGATTTGCAAAACTTTTGAAAATTATTCCATTTTTAACACTTGTGGCATTACTGACCAAATGCTAGGCATTTCTCTCTTTTAGACTCATGACTGGCACCACAATTGCGACAGTTAATAAAGTTGGACTTGGGTTTTGCTGACATGCTTTTACTGCACTGAACCTAATGATGAGGATGAGGGCAAGCATGCTCCTTTCTTAGAACTTGCTGGAAAACTACCTGGCTTGGTGAACCCACAGGGCTGTGGCTGCCATGTGCTTAGGCCTTCTTCTATTTGCCACGTGTTGCATGCCATCTACATTTTCTCTAGAGCTTGTTGAAACCATACTGTTATACCTGTGTGCCTTTCTGTAACTTCATGATTTGACAAATCTCTATATGTAAAATAAGTGCCTCTCTCTAATGTAGTATTTGCCTGGGGGTTACACATCTCTCTGAATTTGCACTTCAAACACTTGGGGTCTCTTCCTTTGATTCAGCCTGTACAATAATATAACGTTTTCCACCTTCTCCTTCATATACTGCTGGTGCATACACAAATGAACGCTCTCTTTCTATGGCCTCTGACCCAGCTAGGTTTAGCAATATGAATGCCCTAGTGTGTGCATCTTTGTTGGAATAAGCTACCTGTATAAAAATATCATATGCTTGCTCAAATATTCTCCTATTCTCTGCAATATTCTGATCAAATAAATGTGTTGAGGGCATCCCAAGTCTGTCTCTCATATTAACACATACCAGTGAAGGGTTTTCCAAATATGCACAAACATGCACACATATGCATATGCAGGAAATTTATGCCAGTACTTGTAACTATGCCCAGTAGCACAATAAGCCTCTGAATAATTGAACTTTGTGAAATATGTCTCTTGGGCACTGTAATACTCTTGAAATCACCGTATTGCAAAAGTCATTTATCATCATTTTAAGAAACATCTCAAATAACTTCACTGTGACAATGAACTGGGCAGGAGAAGCTCAGCATAAGAAGCATTTTGAAGCGATTGCACTTTGCGAATAAACAGTATACAGTACAATAAAACTTCCCCAAAATGGCGGTACTTAATTAATTAACTCTTTATAGTGCAAGACACACTCTGAAATGGCGACACTTTGCGAATAGACACATCTATCACAAGAAACATTTCAAAATGGCTGTACTTTACAAAATAGTTGTACAATATAGTTGCACTTTGCACACGAACAGACTCTTTGAAAGCACTTTTTTCCCCAAATTGAGGTACTTCAAATAACTTTAGTTATCCCTGAATACAATATGAAGCTGTAGTTATGTCAAACACAGCACTTTGCCGAAAAAACATGCAGTCACATTGCTTTATTTATGTTTAATGTGCCATTTTTGCCCTCATTATATTAATTTTGCTCATTTAATCTCTTTTTATGTCCATTGTACTTTTCTTGTGCCTGTTTTACTCTAAACATGCCCGTTTTGCAATTCCAAGGTAATTTCTGAACCTTTATGGGCTTTTCTGACAATCATTTTATCAAATAACTTAATCTTAAACATTTCACTTAATCAATAAACTGAGATTCAAGCTGCTGTATCCAGCTATCTTCAGAATATTTTTTTTCCTGGAGGATCAACTGTATTTTTGGATGTAAAACAGGCCAATAAGGAAATTAAAAAAAAAAAAGTTTATCCAACAAAAAAGCCAGCAAGCAGAAGGGGATTCTGCTTCTTATTTTACTGACAATAAAGCTCATAGAGAGATTCTGTCATTGAAACCTGTTCCATTGTTCCAAAGGAAATGCTTGAGAGAAAGAAAAAAGCACAAGAGCTGACTTGAAGAATCAGGAGTACCTTGGACTTGAACCAGAGTCTGGTGTCAGGAGATGAAGATGATCAGTGAAAAGACCAGCAACACTTAAAGTAGTAAATAAATGGGAGACTATAAAGCATCAATAACATTTATGGAATATGGTTTTGCAAGGAAAAGTGGCTGAGAAAGACTGGAAGGGAGTCTTTTCAGCAAGTGTTGTATATGGTAAAGATACTAAGGAAACGTGCTTTCTTCTTATTCATAAAAAATGCAGACTTTAATTTATAACAAAATAAAAATGAATGGAAGGATGCCAGTTTAAATTAATAAATTAATATAATGTTGTGATCTTGGGCTGCTGGGGTGGACTGATTTATTTTATATTATATGTAGAATTAAGTTAATAATAATAATTTCACTTGTTTTTAAAAGAGTGGATATCTAGATTAATGTCCTTGACTTAAGCTATAAACAAGATTTTTTACAATCACATAGGTTTGAAAAACAAAACAAAATGATGAAATGCATGAAAATACTAAGTTCCTTGCATCCGCAAATATATTAGCTTGTTTTTTTTTTTAGCAAATGTTCTCAGTAGGAGACATGAAATCTGCATAAGATGGAAGTTGGCAGGCTGAATTTTCTGTGTTGTGTTCCAAGTGATATTTACAAATATTCATTCATGCAGTTCCACAGTATTAGTTGTTTTTTTTCTCACTGCTTACCACTTTTGCATGGAGTGGAGCTATCTGCATGTGAAAACAATTCATCTTGACAGTCCTGAATATGCTTTACCAAGGGAATGCAAAGTTTAAAGGTACAGTGACAAGCAGTTCAGTAAAAATAAAGTCTAAAATTATGGGAAGTGAATAAGAGATGGCATTCTCTCCAGTGGCCTTAATAATTTAATGTCATTAACAGAAGAGTGCAAAAAATTTGTTTTATTTAAAAGTAGCCAGTTCACTTTTTCTTAGGGCTAAAGTTAATGTTTTCAGAAAGCATGCAAATTGTTTTTCTATAACAGGTAGGTGAATAAAGCTAAGAAAACAGACATCAACCAGTGTAAGTGTGAACATACACTGTAACATGTACTTTAGCATGGGTAACCTTAATTTTAGATTAGGTAATGCCTTTGGGTGCAGCTGTCAATTTGGGACAATTCTTCCTATCTGGAGTGTTAAAACTTCATTTGTTGAAAATGTACACAGTTTGTTCTACACTAATATGGGATTCTGTTGTTGTTTTTTGTTTGGTTCTTTTTTTTTTTTTTGTTTAAGGGTTTTCATTACAGCAAAAAAATCTTGAAAAATGTGACATAGGTTCAAACTGGGGTGAGAAAAAAACAATTGCATAAAAGATCAGCCTGCCAAACAATGTATGCATGGAAGACAATACTTGGGCATACATATTTAAAAAATGTCATGTATAACAGGTGGGATTTATAGCTTTTTAACATAACAGTTGCTCTAGTTATATAAATGACCTTACAAGTGCAGACAAAAAGGAAAGAGTACCAAATTATGTTAAGAAATGACGAGTACAAATAGTAATGCTAAAGGGAGAGAAATGAGCATATGGATTTGACAAAGAAAGGATTGTAGGGTGGATATTCAGCAGAATATCAGGTACAAAGGAAAAGGGGAGTAATAATACTGATTGCTATAGGGGCTTCAATTGTGACAGAGGAGGGGAAAAAGACAATAATGTTAGATTTATGGTAGTAATTGGCTGTTGGCAAGGTAGGAGGATTATGCTGGCATGCATTTGCATTCCACCAAAAACTGTTATTATGGAGCTTAAGGAAATTTTGGGACAAATAATCCGCATTCAGCAGGGAATATTACTTACAGGCAGGGACTGGAACTTGATTCACAATAATGTGGAGGTATCAGGGGCCTAGAAGGGAAAATTTAACAAAACAGGGTGCATTTCTGAAATAATATGAAAATATTTGATATGAAAGATGTGAATTCAGTAACAGGAACCCAGACAGAAGTTACATATTTCCCTACAGTACAATAAAAGATAGACTGGATAGAATTTATATTTTACAGGAGTATGTGCATTTAATTGAACATTTTGACACATATCCAATAACTATTTCAGATAATGCACCAGTAAAAACTAAGATAAAAGTGCAGGGTAATGAAGTAAAATGAGACACTGGCACTTTCCTACCTAACTGTCAAAAAGAGAGGAATTCAAGAAATGGTTAGTGGAAATTATTTCTTCAAAAGGGATAGCTAGTGAGTGGGATAAAAGAAAAGTGGAGTTGAAAAATATGGTAGAAATAAGAGAGAAAGAGATCTGGGTAACAAGTGATAGGAATTATTTAGAGAGGTTGACAATTTATTTATTTTATTTATTTATTTCAGTTTGATGACCGCAGAAGTCCACTGGGCTAAACAAGAGCTTGTTTTCAGTGGAGACCAGGGGAGAAAATCTCCAGTAACAATGACAAACATATTAGCATATACACATACAAAGCAAAGAAGTCATACAGCTTTATGCAGCATTCTGCAGTAAAAAAAATCTACATTTTACAATAATAATAATAATAAAATCTAGCAAATGTACAGTCTAAGAATCATTAACAGTGAATTATAATTGAAATGTTACATTATACAATAATAGTAAAAATCTAGCAACAGTACAGTCTAATGGTCATTAACAGTGAATTACAACTGACTGAGCACAAGAAATTGTTTGAAATAAATTATCAACAAAATTTGGAGGTTAAGGAAGAGTAGGAGGTCAAATGATGTGAGTGCAGAGATGATGCACAGAGTTAGAAGGTGGGTTTTGCTATAGGAGGGTCCTATGTGGGGAAGGAGCAAGGGCATTCCCACTTTGAAGATAGGTAGGAATGGAGGAGGGATTTAAAGTTAGAGTGGTTATGAATATTTCTAAGGGAGGGAGGATGAGAGTTCCATAGTTTAGCTAAGCAGCAGGATAGCAGAGAGTGTCCAGGTGGCCATAAAGGTTTGTAGATTTTGAGCAGGTTCTGATTTTCTGACCTAAATGAGCAATTAGGAATATAGTGGATTAAGGAGGTAGAAAGAGAGGGACAGGAGGATGAGTTAAATATGAGCTTATGTGTAGTGGTGAGTTTAAGGAGGTTCAGATAGCTGGGAAGCTTGAGCCATTGCAGTGAGTAGAGAGAGATGCAGTGATGGGATGAGTTCCTAGAGTTGGTGGTGAATTTGCAGATTTTATTGTAGGAGGCTTCTAATTTAGTTTGAAAGCCAAGCTGAAGATTCAAAAACAGAGGAGCACCATACATTAGGGAGGGGAGAAGATATGTGGAGGCAAGGATCCTTTTGGTAGAGGGGGTGAGATAACAGTTATGCCTATATAGGAGTCCTAATTTTTGGTGTTTTTTATGTTAGTTTGGGTGTGGATATCGAATTTTAGATGTTCGTCAATAATGACGCAGAGCAGTTTGGTGTGAGGGACAATTTCAATGGTGGTGTTATTCTGGTTTAGTATCTTGAAGGAGTTTTTATAAATGGGGGAGTGTTTAGATGGGGAAAAATCATTAATTTGGTTTTCTTGGCCTTAAGGGCTAGGTGGTTGTTTTGCATTCAGGTTTCAGTATTTGAGAAAGTTGACTGGGTTATCTGCAGAAGGTCGGAAGGGGTGCCAGCTGAGCAGATGATTGTTGAATCATCTGCATACTGCATTAGTGTAGAATTGGAGATGGAGTGGTGAAAGTTGGTGATGAATATATTGAAAGGTAAGGGGCCAAGGAGAGAACCTTGGGGTACCCCAGTAGGTGTGTATAGAAAGAAAGAGGTGGAATGTTTCCATTTAACAGCTTGTTGTCTTTTGGAGAGGCAGCTGGTGAACCAAGTTACGGTAGAAGGGGAGAGACTGAGGGAAAAGAGTTGTGACAGGAGTATAGGGTGGGAGACAGTGTTGAAGGCTTTGGAAAGGTCTAGGAAGAGGGTTGATATGATTTTGTTAGAGTCAAGAGCATGGTTAATAGACTCGCGAACAGGGTTGATATGATTTTGCTAGAGTCATGAGCATAGTTAACAGACTCGACAAAGGGGAGAAGTGCAGTGATGGTACTGTGGCCATGATGGAATCCATGTTCTGTGGGGGTTAGGAGGTTGTTTTGTGTTAGATAAGGCATCAGTTGTGAGTGAATACATTTTTCCAGGACTTTTGAGAGTGGGGAAAGTATGGCAGTAGGACGGAAATTAGTGGTGTCAGTGTTTTTACTGCCTTTATAGAGTGGGATGATGAATGCTCGTCTCCAAAGTGAGGGAACATAAGATTCTTGGATGGACCTATTTATTATGATGGAGATTGGGAAGGCTATGCTGTTGGCAGATAATTTACCTGCATCCCTCCACAAACTATCTGGTGTGTTGGAGCATGGTTTCAGTCAGAGGAGGAGTTTTTTTTTATTATGTGTGTGGGTACAGGATTGAGGCTGAAGGAAGGGGTATGTGTTTTGAGATCAGAGGGGAAGGTATGGGGAGGGGGGAAGATATTGAAGCAGAGTTGGGGAAGCTAGCAGTATGTTTGGCTATACATTCCACAAAGACGGTGTAAATAGAGAGGCTGTTTCTTGATCAGAACAGTTAGGGTTTGGGCATGGGTTGTTTTTACTGCCAGGGTGAAAAGGGGAGGAGATAGTATTCCAGAATTTTCTAGGGTTTATAGTATGTTCAGATTGAAGCTTAGAGTAATATGTTTTGTGGTCTCTGGTTATTAGTTTATTTATGGAGTTGTTGGGTTGTTTAAATTGTAACAGGATATTAGGTTGCTTGTTTCTTTGGTATTGTTTCCACTTTTTGTCTCTTAGGAACATGATCTGTTTAGTTTCCTTAGATAGCCAGGGAGAAGTTATAGCTTTAACTATTTTGGTCCTGAGAGGAGCAAGGTTATTGAGTAGGTACAGAAGAGTTTCATCAAAGTAGTTGATGGCATTCCCAAGGGGCAGAATTCTTAAAGGTGTCCAGTCATTTAGTTTTAGTCAGTCCGAAAATGTTTGTGGGTTAAAGTTGGACAGGTTTCGGGTCTGAACATGGTGATGTTGTTTATGAAGGGGGGAGGGGTACCAGTCAGCAAAGAGGGTTAATGATCAGTGAGGGGGTCAGGAAGGATTCCTGAATTTGAGATTAGATTTGGATGAGACACTAAGATCCAGTCAATGATGGAGCAGGAGGTTCCATCTTTGCTTGGCCTGGTGGGAGAGTTTATTAGCTGGGTGAAGTTAAAGAGGTTGATTGGGTACGGGATTGAGAGTTAATGGTGGCCCAGTTAATGTTTATGTCGCCTAGGATGAGGGTTTTGTTTTTAATGTTAAAGGAGGACTAGGAGAGAATGTCTTCTAGTATTGGGATGTTATTACCTGGAGGGATGTAAATATGGACTTGTGTTTGTTCAATTTTAAGAGAGCTATGGTTAATTCAGAGTTGGCAAATTTTAGAGTGGGAGGAGTATTGTATGGGGTAATTGAGTAGGTGGAAGAGTAGATTATGGCTACACCACCTCCTTTTTTGTTGGGCCTGTCATTATGGATCATATGGTTGCCAGATGGCAGGATTTCATTATCTTTTATGTGTAGTTTAAGCCAAGTTTCTGAAATAGCAACTTTGTCTGGTTGTGGGTAATCCAGGCATGTAGGTTAGGAATTTTATTATGGAGACTTTAGGCATTAATTGTGGCAATGTGAATGCTGTTTGGGGAGCGAGGGGATGATGGAGAAGGAGAAGAAATGGATGGTGGGTTGGTGAACCTGGGATTGGGGTGAATCTTGCCACAGAGAGAGAGAGGGAGATATGATCTAGTATGAGGGCGATAAAGTCTAATGTGGAGGGGGAGTTTGAGATTAGATAGGTAGAATATTTGTTAGGGAGGGGAGGGCATGGTAAGTTAAAAGAGAGTATGATAGGTAGTACTTGTGTTTATATAAGAGGGTTATGTTTGATGGGTAAAGTTCATGGGTTATAGAGGAGAAGGAGGATGATGTAGTATGTTGGTACTTAGAGGTTGTGAAAGGTAAGTAAGGGTGGTAAGGAGTGCAATGGGCAGTATTAAGCTAAGGAAATGTGTTGGTGATAGATATTGTATTGATGGGGTTAATCACTAAGTTAGGTTTGTATGTGTGAGAGGTGGGTGTGATTGGATGAAACATGGAGTGGGAAAAGTTAGTGATAAATAAACGTGGAAGTAGCGGGGGCAGGTGGACAGTGGGGACAGGGTAGGGGAGCTGAGTGAGCCCATCTGTGCTGAACTGCTGCAAAAACAATCAGTGCTGCCCTGTGGGGTAGGTAACCAATAGAATAATTCAAAGAGCTTAACAGAAGTTATAATTAGAGGGATTTCAGATGTGATGTAGTGGCCGAGTGGGTTTCGGGTAGAGTTTTACTATGGGGGGGGACAATAGCCATTGTAAGCACCTGGACAGAAGCAGAGAGGCTGTGGAGGTGATCAACTAGTAGTCCAAAAGTTTTCTTACGTTTATATTTTTGGAGTGTCCACGCTCTCATGCATAGGGATGAGAACAAACCGGACCCACTAAGTAGTCGTAATGTATAGGCATTAAAGGAAAATAGAGACGGAAGAAATTGTAGTAAAGGAGTTAGACAACCACAAGTGAAACAAACCTAATACCAATGTCATTCAGGATGTATAGCAAACACTAGGCAGCAGAATTTCTTACCAACTGTTAAAGCATTTCAGAATAAAGGGAACATCACAGAGCAAGAAGAGGTGCAATTGCATAGTGCTAATGAGAAAATAAGAAAACATTTGGATAATATGTATGAGTTTAGAAAGATAGCCGATATGCAAATATTTTTTGATAACTCCAGAGCACAAAAATGTTTAGCACAGTGATGTAGGCAATAGAAAGTAGAAAGGGTTGTTGCCACCAAAGTTAAAGATCCTATGACAAGAGAAATAACCAGAGATCCCTCTATAGCAGTATTAGAGATATTTCAGAAATTTTATGAAAATTTGTATGAAGCAGATGAATGTGGAAACCAAGAAAGAGCATCAATAGAAATATTTATGGAAGACTTAATTTTACCAAGGTTAGAGGAACATGAGGCTCATATGATAGGAAAAGATGAGATAAAAACTGCAATGTATAATTCATTAACAAGGAAGTCTCCAGTAACAGATGGTATTCCTGTGTAAGTTTGGAAGTTAGGAGGGAAGAAAGTAATAGAGATCTGGCAATTTTTGTTTAATAGTATTTTAAAAGAAGGGGAAGCAGCAGCATCTTGGAAGAAAACTGTGGTCTCTGTATTACCCAAAGAGGGTAAAGACCCGTCAGACCCAGATTCATACAGACCCATTTCAATTTTAAACCATGATTATAAAGTGTTTATATCTATACTAGCTAAAATAATGGCAAAGGGGTTGCCAAAACTGATAGACATGGATCAATGTGGTTTTGTAGAGAGGAGGCAAACATTTGACAACATTATTAGAACAACGATAGTCCATAGGGAAGCAGAATGTAAGAAAATGCCACTGTTGTTGGGTCTGGATGACAGGAAATCTTTCTGAAGAGAAAGCTGAGATTTTATGAGTAGGGCAATGGTAGCATTTGCATTCCCTGATACAATAATAAGGTTAATTAGGAGGATGTATGAAGGATCAGAGGCACAAATTAAAGAGGAATGGTTCCACTCTGATACCTCGTATTTGAACAGTCGATCCAGGCAGGTGTGTCCTCTTTCACTTTTAGTATTTGCTTTATATTTAGAGTGATTAGCAAATAAAATAAGGAATTCAGAAATTCAAGGATATAATTGATAACGATAATCAAGAAAAGTTGGCTTTATTTGCAGTTGATATTATTTTGTACTTGATAAATCTAGAAAATTACATTTTAGTGTTATGGTACATTTTGAAACTGTCTGAATTTTTTTCAGGATATAAAATTAATGAGAATACAACAAAGGATACAGGCACAGATTATGCACCCACATACAGATTGGTTCAGCAATACCAATATTTATGGGGACATAATAAGATTAAATAGCTAGGAGTATGGATTAAAAAGACTTCTATTGTGGCAGCTAAGGATCTGTGGGGATATGCTAAACAAAAGATAATGCAAGAACCGAGAAACTGGAAACTCTTGTTTATGGATATGAATAATAAGATTCAAGCAGTGAAAATGTTTTACTCCCTTTAGTTTTATATAAAAGTCAGCATATTTTTATCAACCAGAGGAGAATTTGTTGACAATTAATAAAGAGATCTGATGTTGTCCTCTTCATTCCTCTTCACAATAGGGTCTCAGACCTGGCTCGGCCACATTTTCCAGACTTGGATCTGACTCTCAAGCTCCTCCCTCTTAGCCATAATGCACTACACCCACCCAAGCACCTCAGATCTCATTTGCTGTGTTCAAAATCAGGACGACAATCCAGGCTCTCAACAATTTAATATCCTTTTCAGCTTTTTCAGGCTTGTTCCTTCTTCTGCCATTTAGAATTTAATTAGTAGGGTCTATTAGCTTTACAGTTTAGAAATTTGCAGTGTTAGAACTTGTAGTGTTTTACAGAGTGCGTTCTTAGAGCTTTCTCTGATAATTTAAGTAGTTAAAATAGTTTGAAAAAATAGTTAGGTTGTTAAAAAAAGTTACATTTCCTTTTTTATCTTGTAAAGCTAGCATGTGATACCTTTATAGTGTTATAGCTAGCCTTTCAGTACTAACAGTTGGCATGTGTATTTGTTTTTTGGCGGGCTTTCAGCCAGGTCTTGTTTGGACCATAGTTATGCTGGATAAACCCTCTTTCGGATATAAGCAATGCACTTCTTGTGGGCACAAGATACCCAAGCAAGATGCCCATAAGGAATGTGTCTATTGTTTAGGCTTGGACCATCGTAAAGGATCTTGTGAGATTTGTGCATCCTTTAATCTGGATGTGCTCATGGACAGGAGCAACAATCTTATCTTAAGGGGGTCTTCTTTCTTTTTTAGCATCAGAGGCTCAGATCCCCCTCCTTGGCTTTGTCATCCTCCTCCTCCTCCAAAGAGCCTAAGAAGAGGTCTCTCTCTATTTCCCTGGGAGACCCCTTGGAGCCTAAAATGAAATCTAAGAAAACTTTGGATCTGACCTCCAACAATTTGAAGAAGACTCCTACCTTATCGGATCCACAGGCCTCCTTGGATCTGACTGTGGTTATTACAATAGCTTCAACTGCTTCTTCGGCTCCAGTGTCAGATCCTAGGGCTCTGGATCCAAGAGCGCAAAGCAAGTCGCCAAAAATGCTAGGACAGACCCCTTCACCCAAATCTGGACACTCTAGACCTTCCTCGTCGCCTTTTTCCAGGTCCTCTGGAAGCTGGTCCGAGGCAGACATGATCAGGATGATGAGGGAGCTCCTCAAGGTCCAGATTCAGATGGGGTAGTGATGGCTGTGTCCACTATCGGATCAGTGAGTTACCCGGCCTATATCACCAGAACTCCTTCTCCAGTACGACCCTTGGCTTTGGAGTCACAGGGTTCAGAACTCCTTAGAGTGTCAGTGTCAGCACCAGGGAAACTACCTTCTTCAATTCTGATGGTGCCCTTGATCAGTCGTGTTCCTATTCTGTCACAGTATAGCAGATCTTGGAGCCAGGATGCCAGCACCCAGTCCAAGGGAATGAGGTCAGCTCCATCCTTGTCAGAGCTGTCTCTTCCCCTGGGTGCTTTGGCCTTCAACAGTTTGGGTCCAATTCCCTCTGGAGGCCATGAATCCAGAGTGAGTTCTAACCATCTCCCCTTCATTGCTTCAGTTGTGAGGGAGGTGGAAAGGGCTTCTCTAGACCCATCGGCTTTCCAAGTAGTGGAAATGGTATTCTCCCTTAGTGGAGAACTGTCCTCCCATGTCCTGCAGCCTACACCTGTACCCACTTTGGGATGTGGTCTTGAGCCTACTCATTCTGTTCTGAGTTATCCTGCCCCGAGCAGTCTCCAAGATCTTCCTGTCCAGGAAGGATCCCCTTCTTCTGATACTTCCCCTGAGTACCCCATGGAGGAAGTCCCCTGGAAGAAGATGTGCAAAAGGAGGCACATCGACTCCCTGATGGAGTCACTAACTGAAGACACTGACTTTGTGAGGTAGAAGGATCCCCTCAGTCCCCACCTAACAACGTTTCATTCTAGAGATCCTGAAGCAGAAAAGTGAGTGGTCTGTCCAACTTCCTTCTTCTGAGGAGTCAGTGTTCTTGGAAGCTTTTGGGGTGGGGTCATCTGCATCCTGGGAGACCCCCTGGTGTTGATTTGGTATCCCACCGGGCATGGAAGGAACTGGATACCATAGAGCCTATTCCTAAATGCCCCGATAGGTTCCCAGTCCCACCGGCTGATAGGAAACATTGAAGAAAGGGTCCCATAGTTGATGCAATCATGGTAGCAGCAGCCACTAAAAAAAAAAAAAAAAAAATGACAGAGGAGACTACCAATGTCCATCCGCCTAACAACCTTTGTGAGTCACTCTAAATAATTCTTGCCATTTCTTAACCAAATCTCTTTTTTCTTTCATTTCTACTTTATTTTTAAACTCCACTTTCATTTTATCCCACTCACTAGCTATAACTTGTGAAGAAATGTCCATCTTCCCTGGTAGTTCTTGAATAATTTTCACTATCAATTCTCAAGGTTAGAGGTAGAATAAACAATCAACAGTTAATATAGGAGGAGATGAGATAAAATGGTGATAGAATCAATCTCCAAGAAAGTCTCCAGGAATAGATGGTATTCCTGTGGAAGTATGGAAGCTAGGAGGGAAGAACGTGATAAAGATCTGGAATGTTTTGTTTAACCATATTTTAAGATGAGAGGAGACACCAGCATCCTGGAAGAAAGCAGTGGTGGCTATAATACATAAAGACGGTAAAGATCCATCAGATACAGCTTCATACAGGCCTATTTCAAACTTAAACCATAATTATAAAGTACTTACAGTATGTCTATAAGAGAATGGCAAAGGGGTTGACAGATACGGGTCAATGTATTTTGTGGAGGGGTGGCAAATATTTGACAACATTAATAAAATAATGATGATCCAGAGGAAAACAGAATGTAAAAAAATACTGCTTATGATGATGGGTCTTGATGCAGAGAAAGTCTTCAACAGAGTAAGCTGGGGTTTTAAGAGCAGGATAATGAAAGCATTTGCATTCCCTGACACAATAATAGGGTTAATTAAAAGGCTATATGAGAGATGATAGGCAAAAATTAAAGTGGGAGGCTTCCTCTCTGATACATTATGTCTGAATAATGGAACTAGGCAGGGTGTTTTCTTTCCTCTTTCTTATATGTGGTGTAGTTAGAGCTATTTGCAAAGAAAATGAGGGACCCAGAAATTCAAGGATATAATTGGTATGGTAATCAAGAAAAGCTGTCTCTATTTGCAGACAATATTATGTTGTACCTGATAAAACCAGAAAAGGAAATCACAGTGTTGTGGAGCATTCTAAGACAGTTTCTGTTTTTATGTGATATTAAATTAATACAGACAAAATAAAGGTTATAGCTGTAAACTATCAAAGTCCAGCAAGTAAACCACAGGAAATCCAACAGTGCAAAACCAAACACCCAACTCCACGGCTGTGTAACACGAAAAGTTTATTCCAACGTACAGAATACAAAGGATTGAGCGCTTTCGTCTCCCACCTGGAGACCTCTTCAGAATCACTTTAGTCAAAAAATCCTTCAGTTTATATACTTCTCTACTAACATAATTAGTAATTATTCAATTGAAAATTCAATTAAATTAATTAAATAATTCACTTTGAAGTGATGGCTAACCTTGTGTGTGGTAAACCCATTACAGGCTAAAAAACAGGAACCATAGACCAAAACTAATTCTTGTTATAACTCTGAAAAACATTCATATGCGTGCAAACCCATGTAAAAAATACATATATAATATACATATATTCTTTATATTGGTGTCATCCATTTATGTAATACCACAACTCAGTTAACAAAACTGAATAAAATATTAGAATCAATATTTAAAATACATAAAAGATAAGATACAAAATTGTGTATATATATATATATATATATATATATATATATATATATAAAAATAAATAAATCTATATGAATAAATAAATATTAATCATAATAATGGTATTAACTGTAATAATAATAATAAATATATATATATATATATATGTATGTAAAATGTATTAATCAATTTAACTCATAAATAGTAAAAGTTTATTAAAAATTGTATTAAAAATATGTATATGTTGTGTGTATGTACCTATATATATATTATTAAAGTTAATAGTATATAATATACAGTTTAAAATAAGATTATATATTCAAAAACATGTATTCAACAAGTAGTTCAAAAAATATGTATTCAAAAATAATAAAATATTTTATATTGTATTTTTCTTTTGTGTAGAAACCACAAAATATAATACAATAAAAAACTAAAATAATGAATCACACCAAATAAACAGTTGTTATATAGAGAACATCTACCCTTCCTTAAAACATACTTTTAAGTATGTTTCTTAGGATCAGATGCTAATAATTTTAAAGCTGGAGTAATAGAAATGCAATCATTCATCCCTTTACCGTTACAGGCATCTAATTTAATCTAAGTTGCCACACACAAGGTTAGCCATCACTTCAAAGTGAATTATTTAATTAATTTAATTGAATTTTCAATTGAATAATTACTAATTATGTTAGTAGAGAAGTATATAAACTGAAGGATTTTTTGACTAAAGTGATTCTGAAGAGGTCTCCAGGTGGGAGACGAAAGCGCTCAATCCTTTGTATTCTGTACGTTGGAATAAACTTTTCGTGTTACACAGCCGTGGAGTTGGGTGTTTGGTTTTGCACTGTTGGATTTCCTGTGGTTTACTTGCTGGACTTTGATGTTTTGTCTGCTGCTTTAAAGGTTCTATAGCTGTAAACTATGTACCCACACATGAACTGGTTCAGCAATACCCATATTTATGGGGACACGATAAAACTAAGTATTTAGGAGTATGGGTTAAAAGGATTCTGTTGGGATAGGTAAGAATACGTGGGAAGAGACTAAACAAAAGATAATACCAAATCTGTGAAACTGGAAGCTCTTGTTTATGGATATTGATAGCAAGATGCAAGCAGTAAAAATGTTTAAGTCCCTTTAGTTTTATATACAGGTCAGGCATATTTTTGTCAACCGGAGGAGAAATTGTGGACAGTAATTAATAAAGAGTTGAAGGATTTTATCTAGTAGGGGAAGAGGGCAAGGGTGAAGTGGGAGAAGTTGATCCTTCCAATACAGCAAGGTGGTTTAGGATTACCTGATTTGAAGGGATATTTTAGAGCTACACAGTTAAGCCAAATATACATAACACAAGCATAAAGATATAATTCAAAGTGGAAAAGGCTGATGATGAAGCAGGAATGGAGGATTTCAATAAATAAGGAGATAATTGGAATATGGATGTAGATTCTTAAGGAGAATAACAACAGCCATACAGAATATTATGTAATGTCACTATTATGCAAAAAGCCCAGAAGTTCCAGACACAAGATATACAAAACGATTAAGAGAGAAGTTATGGGAAAGAAAAATACTTCTGCAAGAAAAACTGTCAGAAGCTTCAAATGAAAAGTTGTGTTCATTAATACAACAGATGTGTGAAAAGCAGTATATAGATCAATAAACCTTGATCTGTTTGGAAAAAGAAGCATCTGATGAAGTGCAAAAATATAAATAACAAAACCAAGAGATATTTGAAAAGTATAAAAAATTAATATGGACATGGGAAAGAAAGAGAGATTTGATAAGGTGCAATATTTATGCAAAGGAGAAAGCCAAATTAATCAATGTAAAGAAGACAGCCCCAAAGATATTTGGAGAGAAATACAGGCAAAGACATCCGGATATGGAAAATTTTACAATAAAAAAATAATATCACAAAGATGGAATGTAGAAAAGAAGATCAGTAAAGTAGAAGTTAAACAATAGAAGCTGAAGTTATGGAGTGCCTGCAAAGTGAAAGATTTGACGTAGGTCTAACACAGGTTACATCACAGCAGGATGGAGGGAGTCCACAAAGTAGGGAGAAACAAGAAGATCAGGAAACATCTGAAGAAGAAATATGGACATGGGAAAGAAAAAGAGATTTAATGTTTGTCTTTTCGGCTTTTCCCGGTTAGGGGTCGCCACTGGGGAACTCCGGTCTGCTAATGATTGGCAGTCGATTTATTTTTTATGGTGCTGAGTTGCCAGCCCGATGCCCAACCTCCAGCGAAGGCACGCCCATTCACGCATATTTTTCGGAGGCCACTTGACCACGGGGGGGACATGCAGACTCCACACAGAAGGCACTCTAGCAGAGAATCGAACAGGGGAACCTCTTGCTGTGAGGCAACAACGCTACCGATGTACCACTGCAGCTTGATTAATATGGTATAATATTTATGCAAAGGAGAAAGCAAAACTAAACAATACAAAAACAGCAGCACTTAAGATATTTGAAGACAAATACAGACAAAGGAAACTGGACATGGAAAATTTTACAATACAAAAAAATAAGAAGACAGAGGAAAAGTAGAAAAGAAGATTAGAAATGGAGAAGTTAAACAAATAGAAACTGAGGTTATGGAGTACCTGCAAAGTGAAGGATTTAGTGTAGAAAATCTAATTCAGAAACCACCACAACAGGATAGAGTAATGGATATCCAAATTAAGGGGAAAACAGTGGAACAAGAAGCAAATGGTGAGATGCCATATGAAGATAATTTGGAGCCTTCCACAGGAAATCAGTATAAACATTAATTTGAAGCTAAACAGCAAGGGAACTGTGGAAACACTGATGCAGTCATTGTTGAGGAGTGATAGGCCAGTGAGTTCCCATATGATAGAGCAATGGACAGCACATGATGAAATTGAAGAGACTGTGTCACAGGAACATGCTATAGAACCTTCTGTAGAATGTCCACAGGAAATGGAAACAAGGTATGTGCCCTCGATTTGGAAGAAAATGAGCTAAGAGAAGAATTGCTTGATTTAATAGACATAGACAGATATATCAAGATCAATGAAAGAAATAGACTGCACAAGGTTATTAAAACCCAAAAAGTCATAAGTCTGATAAAACAAATGAACACAGTAATTAGGACTGTTTATAGAGACCCATGCAATATAACAGAAGTAAACAGGATATATTACTGTGCAGCTAAATTAATAACTGATAAAGTTCTACCACAAGAATACAGGGTAGTGAGGGAAAGGAAGAGCAGAAATCGAATACCATCATGGAAATATCAAATAGAGAAAATTATAAAGGAATTAAGACAAGAAGTGTCACTATTAGAAAACTATAGAAGAGGGAATAGATCAACAAATATACTAAGAAAGATAAATGGGATAAAAGCAAAAATATTAGAACAGACCAGGATATGTCATGCACTATCACAAATAACAAACTAAAAATTTCAGCACAGGCAGAAAAACTTAGAAGATACAAAGATAAATGTAAAGGAAAAGTGCAAAATAAGGAATTTATTGATGACCCAAAAAAGTTTTACAGAGAACTGGGAAATAAGGTAACAGGAATTGAAAGACTGCCCAAAAAAGAAGAAATAGAGACATTTTGGAGAAGTATCTATGAAGATCCTGTGGAACATAATCTTTCTTTCTTTCGGCTTTTCCCAGTTAGGGGTCACCACAGCATAACTCCAGTCCGCTAATGACTGGCAGTTGATTTTTTATGGTGCCGAGGTGCCAGTCTGACGCCCAACCTTCAAAGAAGGCATGCACATTCACACATGTCTTTCGAATGCCACTCGACTGCGGGGAGGACATGCAAACTCCACACAGAAGGCACTCCAGCTGAGAATCGAACGGGAGAACCTCTTGCTGTGCTTTATTATGAGAAGAATGAAAAGAAGAGTCTCTTTCTGCTTGATGGCTCACTTTTTATTGGACAAACTGTATTTCTTCCTTAGCCTGTTCTGCATCAAAAACTTACTTTGATCTTCCATGAAAAAATATTTGGAAAACAGCTGGATACCACAGTTTGAATCTCACACCTGCCTCTTGACATTTCCGGATTACTGGAATAAAATTGCTTCTTTTCTGCCTGGTGTACAGTGAATAATCATTTTCCACAAATACTCCACTGTCTCCAACTTGTAATACTTTGCACATTTGCCACAGTTTTGTTAGGATCAACTTTCTGCTGGTAGAGTTGCATCTTTACTAATAAAGGTCTTGGCTGCTTTCTCAAGGCCAAGTTTGGAGCAAGCACATGGTGTGCCCTTTCAATTAACAGTCCCTGCTGTGGAATACAAGTCCAGTTGCTTATTTGTGCCTTGATATAATTAATACAGTCTGCTCCTTCTAGTTTCTCTAGTACAGCAGAAAAATCTCAGATTTTCCATACTTGTTCTGTCCTTTAATTCTACTATTTTTGAAACATCTCTTCTTGAGTAGTCTCATACTCGGCCAGTCTTTTCCTCATTTCGGCCTCTAATTTTTGCATTTTTCTCAGCTCATTTGAATATCTGCTTGAAACTTCTTCCATTCTTTCTAGGCTTTTGTTATTTGAATTAATATATTCCTTCAGCATTTTGTTTATTTTAATCAGCTCTGAGCACATTTTACTTATTTTTCCTCTAGATTACTGGAAGCCATGTCTTGCACTAAAGCTGAAGCTTGAACTGGTATTTGCTGAACAGCTGCAGGATTCTTCCCAGCAATATGTTTTCCTCACCTTTTCTAGTTGATTTTCTTTCAGACTCTCTTATTTTCTTCTTTGCTGCCATCCAGGCAGTGTACTTACTAGCCAATAACTGAATTTTACTAAAAGTGACAGAGTTCCTGGCCCTTGTCTTTTGGTTTCTTTCTTCACACTGAGAGACCTGAAGTTAAGCAGTTTATCAATGTGCAGCTATTTTCAAAAGTCAGTGTCAGTTTTATTATGTATGTTGGGGATCCACTGTAAGTAGTCAAAGTAAACCCTGCCAACAGCAAATTGAATGAGTGTGCAGCCATCTTGGAAAACCAAGTTGTGTCTATTTTTAACCAGTGTTTTCACATTATGTCTGGTTTGGTGTAGTTGTTTAAACTGTAGATTTTTTTATTGTTTTTATTCTATTATTTGTAAAGATTGTGAAATTATTCTTCTTAAAATGTTTTTGTATTATTTTTGAAATTTTTTTCCCCAGGCCTCCACTGAAAATGGGCTCCTACCAAGTCAGACTTTACCAGTAATCAAATACTAATAAATAAATACTAACATAATCTGATCTTTTACTTTACTACTGAAAAAGATCTAAAAGTCAGAATATAATTTTCAACTCTTCTAAATTTACAGAATGTTGTTGTGACTCATCAGCATAATGTTGCTATGTTAACCAAATACTATTAGCGTTGGGGATCACAGAGTGCACCAACAACCTGCAGCATCTGATAGCTGAGAATGGAGATTTCTTGGTAATGGACTCTGCTGACCTAAAAGCACAGATGTACAATTGCAGTCATAAAAGGGGGATCAGCATAATTAGTAATTATTTGATCACATATCTGCTTTTTCATTACTTTTTCATATTTGACATGAATATACTTTTTCCATATGTACTATATTTGCAATATGTCATAAATAGCACCCACCCATGCATGTATACTACCGCATGGTGTTTCAAGCATCTATATTGTACGCACTAGATTCCCAAAGTGTCATTGGTAGTTCCTTTGTATCTTGATAAAACTATTCTAAAATAGCATCTACACACAATGATGGCTTTTCTGCAAGCTCCTTGCTATAAAGTTAAAAAATGTATGATGCTTGCAAAACACTGATTTGAATTACTTGGCTATAGATTGAAAGAAAAAAAAACTCTGCTTATGCCAAAACCAGCTGTTGCAAATTTTATGTAGTTTAAGCAAAGTTTTGCTTCCTGCTAAGGGATCCAGCATGTCAAAGCAATAAGGAAAGGTCCCAAGATAGTTCCCTGAAGAGGAAAAAGTATTCCTTACAAATCCTTATTAAAATATTTAATGAGATATACGCTGTAAATATGAGGCATGATGAATACATGACTAACAGAAATAAGTTACCACTACAAGTCAAAGTACTACTTCGCTTGCCTTTAAGGCAAGTGCTGATGATCAGATAGACAAATTTACACAAGGGTTATCATGCATGGCCCTTTTTGATTTGAGAGGTGGGCATTAACTACTCATAAAGGGTGGTGAGAACTTTTAAGTGTGTCTTCTTAAAGGTGTATATGGTTAGGGCTATTATGGTCCCTGATCATTTGCCTAATATTGTTCCTATGAATAAAAAGCAGCAAGAAATTGAAGATGTTCTATCTGAACATTTAGATATGCTGCTAAGTTTTGGAACAAGAATACTGTAAAATAAAAATTCAGTCAAACAAGATCATAGCAAAACAAGAACAAATTGAAGAGAAACTGCCTGATCTTGTAGACTGTGTGAGGAGCAAAAACATTCTTCAAAGTGCCAATGAATGCAGAGAGGACTGTATGCAACACATTTCCCCCAAAAAAATGTCATCTGAGTGGACTGATTTGGCTTCACCTGAAATAAAAATTTAATGGGTCCACTGCATGTTTGTCCACAGGAATTTTAATGCAAGTGGGTTTCCCACACTAATAACTGTTCATTTATTTTGAAACATATAAACTAAAGGAGAGGTTGTCATAGTTATGGAAGGAAGACAGCTTAAGGTTGGAAGCACATGTCTGTACTAAGCAGAACTACTCAGTGGTTTGTTTGTTTGTGTCTTTCGGCTTTTCCCGGTTAGGGGTCGCCACAGCAAACTCCGGTCCGCTAATGATTGGCAGTAGATTTTTACGTACTGGCTTGCCGGGCCTAATGCACAACCTTCAACAAAGGAACGTCCATTCACGCATGTCGCTACACAGAAGACGCTCTAACTGAGAATTGAATGGGCAACGTCTAACTGTGAGGCGACAACGCTACCGCACACTACTCAGTGGTAACTATGTGAATATGCATAAATTCCAGTCTGAACTCTGTAAGGAGAAAGGAATACATTTCTGCCTGTTGTGTTCTATCTACATTGAGGTTCATTTTTCTTCTGGCATAAAAAATTTCATACTGCCAGCCAGCCCTGCAGCCTATCTCTTCAAGACATTTAAACATAGGAAGAAGAATGCAGAGATTCAGTTTGGAAACTTGGGCTGCAAGATGTGCTAATGGAGAAGGCTAATCAATTGCAGCCTACTGGAAAAGAGGTGCTTGACCCATTTCCTGCTTAAATAAAGAACGTTGACAAGAGTTTAAAAGCAGTCCTGTCAGTAGGTGCTAGACTAATTTAGCAAACATAACCCACGAGTTTGAGGAGTGCAGAACAGTTTAAAACCCTTGAAAGGATGGCCAACTTGGACATTTTTCTGTTGTACTTTGTAGCTATGCAGTACTACAGAAGGATATTTGAATGTTGAACAGAGCTTGCTTAGTGCAGCAGTGGAAAAAGGGTTACAATGGAATATACCAAATAAAGAAAAGTAAGAGGGGGACTTGACTACATTGCTTTGAGTCTTACGTATGGGAATAACAGGGTGTTAATGCTCTGTTACCGGATGTGAGGCAATGTGCCAATATTTATGGATGAATGTTCAGTTAATCGGTTAAAAGCAGTGCACCTGTATTTGAAAATAGTACTCATAATAAAGAACCATAGGATGCTTTCCTTTCCATGTTGTTTAATTACAGGCATCACATAGGGCTTTCAGTATGTAAATTGAAGTAGGCCTATGCAAAATATCTACTGAAACTGACTATTTAAAAAGTACAATGAGTGGTTCTAAGAATTACTATTGTCTTCTTCAATTTTACTGGAGGAGAAAGACTTAAAGATGTGGCTGTTTGTGACATGGTTGACATGGAAAGAATTGTGCCAGACTACAAGGCTGGCAGTTTTAGAGAAGGCCATTGATATATAAGGATAATTATTCAATTACTCATATAAATATAGCACTGTCATAGGTAGGGGGTGCTGTTCTGCCATTAGTGTCCGTGAGTAGGTTTTCTCTTCCTCCTGTTTAATTGTGAGAAAATGACATATTTTGGCTAGTAAGTTGGTCTGTTTTAAATGTTCCATCTGATGGGAACATTTAAAAGAGTGAGAGAAGTTGATCTAAGATTTAAAATTGTTCTTGTAGTGTTATTATGCATTGATTATGTATGTGCTTGAGTTTAAATTAAAGAATATATAGTACAACAGTTAAAATAAGATTTGTTTTCTCTCTGAATGTGAAGTATTTTAAAAATATAGAACACTGCTGGTTTTAACTAGGGCTTCCCCCATTGTTCCCTATTCTCTTTCCCACTCCTTCCCCCGTTTTGGGGGGGCTAATATAATTGCTAATTGTGAGAATAGTACAACTTTTATTTGCATGCAGACATTATAAATAAAATGTGTGCTAGGATTCAGAAAGAATTCCTACTGTGTGCGTTAACTGCCCACCATAGGTAGGTCAATTTTCATGATCACATAAATGCAATTCTGAGACAAGTTGAGTCAGAATAAGGAAGACCTCATTACTGGCTAATCTGCATGTTTCTGATTCGAACTTGACTACCTCCACTATTAAAAGCACTTTGCCGGGAAAATTACCACATATAGCCCATGCATTGCATAGCATTCTCCCATTCACTCTCTCAAAGACATGCAGACATTAATACATACACACATTCACTCAACATCACACTCCCCAAATACACTCATTCACTCAACATCACCCCCCACACTTGAACGAACTCACAGGCATAGTTATTCCCCCCCACACAAATCTACTCTGTTGAGCTTTTACCTACACCCCCCCCCCACACTGTTACCACTCAGGAAGATACACATGTATGCACACATAGACACACACACACACACACACACAGAAATGCTGTGTCATTCCAATCTGATCATACCTCTGCAGGCACACAACACACTGCCACATAATCACATCCCCCACCAGTACCTGTCTACTGAACATTGCTAAACTTGCACGGCCTCTACAATTGAATGGGTGACCATAGCATTTGGCTATGTTAATTATCATGGCTATACATGCTGTTTTATGCAGCTGATTAAGTGTCCGAGTCCGCAGTTTAAATCACTTAGGCATTTCCAGGGAGAAGCGTATGGCTAATTAGCATTAGCTGCTCCCTCAGAATGCCTCAATACCCAACCGCAGTGATTCTTCTGACCATGGAAAGTCACTGTGATGGGCCTATCTCTGAAATAGAAAGAGTTAACATGTGAGGTCAACAACTCATGGTAGGCTTACTGCTCGCAGTAAACCTTTTTAAATTCCCAATATAGAGTTTTTTCATCCAAGTGTTATTTAGTAACATTTTCCAAAATATAGCAAATAGCAAACCTTAACAATTATTTACATTTATATAAACACTTTCCTACAAGATTTTTTTTAATTAAATTAAAATTAATATTATTTACATGGTTAAATCTGAAGTCGTTGTGTGTATACCAGATTTATCTGAATTCAGATTGTAGTATTTTAAGATCTCTGTCCAGAATTTTGAGATCTTGTGTGCTTGTGTGATTCTACTCATTAACTTCATCATGTCGGTGTCAAAGTTCCTTTGTGTGCACTGTTGTGCTGTGTTCCACTCTTTGTATTGGATGTGATGCCCTCTGAAAGAACCAGCCTGTTTTCTTCTTGTTCATAATTTCAATGCCGTTTGTCACCTCTAATGCCTAATATGCAAAACATCAAAGAAATTTCTGTTTTATCCCAAATGCTATATCTCATTTCTTGCATGCTGTCTCTTAAATATTTTTCACATTAACACATTACAAAAAAAAAACAAGTTGAAATTGTCTACCTTAAGAGAATTACATCTCCAGCATTTTGGATCATTCTACCATAAGCATTTTTAAAATAGTTAAAACCAGCTATATAATTGTCTCATTTTTTGATCCCAAATGTATGTCCATTTTAAGGAGTAACATCTCTTCCATTCATTTTCCCAGTATATCTAATTGTCATACTAATAGTGTATTTAGTTTTCCATTTATCCAGCAATTCATATCTAACATCACTAGCTTTCCTCTAAGTTACATCTCTAATTTTATTCACATGCTTCCATTTCTCTCAAGGTACAACTTTCAGTTTACTCTAACTCTTTATGACCCACTTCATATTTCCTCTTACATCTTTTCTTTACAATCTGATAATCCTAAACTCTGCCTTCAAAATCCCTCTAAATCAGTATAGTTTTATCAGCTTAGCCCCATCTGATACCTTTCCAATAATGTGTGCACATGGGGAGGGGTTATTTGTTTGTTAATCCATTGAACCAAGTAAAAAGCAGTTATGTGTTTGGCATTGTGGGATCCACCCCACCCTCCCTTTTGGCTTTAACATAATTAGCCTATTATGGGCTATTCTTTCTCCATTAGAATGTCTTGCAAATTTCCTAACCCTATTCTGTATTTTAACTATTTCATCATGATTTTGTAGAATAGGTAATTTTTTATCAGTTACAACATAAGTAGTGAAATCATTACTTTAGCTACATTAATCCTGCCTGTCAGATGATTTGAATCTTTTTTTCTCAGAAAAAAACAACCTTTATTGACACAACAAACAAACTTGCATTGAGTGCCATCCTCATGAATGGTGCACATTTAATTTGCACCAGCCTCTGTTACTACCTTCCTTCAGTTATTCATATGTATAGACTGCTAGAAAGTAATCCAGCAGAGATAACGTTTATATCCTGCTTGTCAAGTGTACATTATTTCCCGTTTCTTGCACATTCTACTTCCACTATGTTTCATAGATACCCATTTCCTTACACTCTTCTTCCCCTACCATTTAAACCTGAAATTGTAATTTATTTTTTTATTTATACTTTTGTTGATTGGATAAGGCCTCTTTTCAGGGGAGATCTGAAGTGGTATTTCTACTACTACAGGAAATTTGGCCAGTGCATCAGGGAATTTCCACTACTCCTTCTGACAGGTGCCATGAAATCTTTTAAATACACCTGAACTGCCACTAGCTCACGTAGCTGGGACCTGGGTTTAATGTCTCATCTGGAAGATGGCACACTCAGGTGTACAGGACCACCAGTGCTGAAAAAAATTCTGTTTAAACTGTAATGCACTGCTTGCTGCATTTGTATTAAGTAGCTGCTAAAGTTTATGCCACAGACTTCAGTTCAGACTGAAACTGCAACACCAGTATTTAAATGTCATTATTGCACTGAATACCAATCTGGATTTGTCAATCATGTCCCCTAACACTTTGGGCTTAGGGCAGCTAACTCCTTCGTTCCATCCTAGCTACGGTAATGATAATATGAACATTGTAATTAAAATGCTAACCTTAGTTGGGTGGCTCTAAAGTACATGTCTAAATCCAACATTCCCAACCCCCCTTCTTCTTTGGGAAGTATAAGCTTATCCAACTGTACTGTCTCTTTTCTCCTTTCCCCCCAAAAAACTTCTTAATTGCTTATTAGTATTTTGCCACAGAGATTTCCCCTTTTGAAATTAATTGGCCTGGTCTACATAGATTATCAGGTGTACAAAAAAAAAAAAAAACTTTATTCCTTGGATCATTTGTTTATTATTTTCTGGGCTGTTTCCTCCCGCATTACATTTGGCTGATTGCTTGGCATCCTGGGACAGCCACATGCCAAGATATCTCATTATTACGTGCCACCACAATTAAGGAAAGTCTTGAGTAAGATCAAAAGTTGCTGTGTAATTGGATGGGAAATAGAAAATTCACCCCGGGGATCACCTCTGTGGCCCTGCTTAACAGGGGCACAGGAAAATAATTTTCTTGGGTAGCGAAGGCCAGGGTACCTTTTTGGCTAGGCTTATATAGGCCCTAGGGCCAATAGCCTAGTACCTACCTATGAACCTATCACCATAGTTTCCATTTTCAGTTCACTTAGTTTATATCCAGCTATGCTATTAAACCAAATATTTTTTTTCAAATACCTTACTGATAACTCTCTCTGGTTCTGTTATATACAGTATACCATTGTCTGCAAAGCTAATTTTTCCTGCTCGTCTCTCAATCTATACCCCATGATTTCCAGAACACTAATATCCCTCGCTAGAGGTTCCAAATAAAGTGCAAATAATAATGGAGACAGTGGGCACCTTTGTCTCCCCCCCCCCCTTTCCACTTCAGTAAACCAGTTAACTTTCCCCATATTTAATAATTGCTTTATATCCCCTGTATATCCCAAAGATCAAGTTTATCCACAGTTTAGGAAATCCAAAGGGACTCAAAACCTCTTTCATAAATCTCCAGCCTCCACTATCAAATGCCTTCTCCACATCTAGGCTTACTAGCATTAATTTGTTTTGCCTGTCAAGGGCATTCTTATGAATCATTGAAGTTCTGTTAATATTATAAAAGGTTTGTCTCCTTGTTAGGAAACTACACTGATCTAGTACTATTATCCCTGGTAAAATTGTCCCTAGTCTCTTTGTCATTATCATCATAAAGATTTTATAGTCATTGTTTAGAATCAAAATGGTAATGTAGGCTACATGATCAGTTAAACATTTCCCTTCTTTCAGTAAAATCACAAGTTTTGCTAATTGCAATGATATGGGTATATCCCTCCTTAAGAATTCTATTAAACAAGTCCATCCACATGGGAATTACTAGATCTGTTTTCATTCTCCAAATTTCTGTTGTGATGTCTTCATCTGTACCTGAGATTTTACCTGTGTTTTGGGTAGTTATGACTTGCCTTATCTCTTCCTCTTATATTGGAGCTGTTAATGATTTTCTCTCATCATCACCTCTTTTTGATATTTTCCATTTTTCTGGGTAGCTTCTAATTAACCTAATTTATACATCTGGCTTGTTTTCTTGTTTATACAGGTTTCTATAATATTTTATGAAAACGTCTACAGTTTTCAAAGGATATCTTTTTTGATTTTAATGATCAGCCTCTCTCAGTCTTTTGCTGTCTTAGTCTTTGCACCAACCATTTTGTCTTTTTGAATTGTTTTCAAATAGTAAACATTTTAAAGCAATTTGCCTGTAACCATTTATATTAATCTAAGCAGTCAAGCAGTGAGCATTTTGTTTCTTTGTCTATTCCTTTCTTCCATGCTCGCTCCCATCTACTTTCCTTGCAGTGCCTTCAGTTTCTCTTGTGTTTGCAAATATTTATAGTGGCCATTACTCCAGACCTCTCTGGATTTTCAGCTCATCAAATATCTTAAATGTGCTTTTACCTCTTCCCACTGCTTTGTCAATTTTATCCCCCATATTATGGGGTGTCCTAGTTTATCCTGCAATTTTATATCAAACCATTCATTAAAACTTACATTATTTAGTAAATATATTGGAAATTGCCAATGTTTTACTTTTGCTGGTGACTCACCTCCTTTCAATAAGAAAAGTTGCATGGATGATCTGAAAGTGATACGGGGAGGGTTGTCTGGTTCTCTACCCCATTCATGTTTCCTCAAAACAAAACATTTATATAATCTGGTCCATCTGTGATATTTAGCTGAGTAATGTGTAAAACTTGTATTGCTAACCCCAATAGTTATCATGTCAGTTAGACATTCATATATTTCTTTCTGTACCTTCCTTCTACAGAGATCCTAAGTCCCCTTGGTCCACCTGAGTTATCATTTAATTGTTATGTTCTAGTTACCAACTATCTTCATGAGACCCTGAGCAAAAGCCATTATATCTCTATGCCTTTTATTCTAGTTTTTGTTGGCCAAGTAGACTATAAAAAGAAGTTATGTCCTTACCATAACGTTCCATGTGGAGTGTTCATCTCGCCTTTGTTCTTACACATGGGTGTCGGAGCCGATCCTCAGCTCCGAGTCGGCCACTTAGCAAAGCTTTGAATCTAGAAGAAGCTCGAGACCAACCTACCTCCCACAATTCCCTCTGCCTCTACCTCAGATCTAGTTTGCAAACAGAAAACAACACCAGATCCAGCAATAACAAGGTAATCACCCATAAAGAATACATACGTATACATAAGGAACGTAACTAGGTCAAGCCAGTAGAACAAGAGAGAGACCACTAGTGGGAGACAAACAGACCAGACTTCTAATCCGTACGTTCTTCCCGACCTGAGGGTGGGAGGGTGGGAATGTAAGAACAAAGGCGAGATGAACACTCCACATGGAACGTTATGGTAAGGACATAACTTCTTTATGTGAGAGCGTTCAATCTCGCCGTTTGTTCTTACACATGGGTAGCGTCCCTAGCTCCATTACCCTGAGTGACTCACGGAAGAACGTTCCTGAGCACAGTGGAACCAAAAGATGCTCTGTCCCTGGAAGTCCTGTCCACTTTATAATGAGTGATGAACGTATGCGGTTTAGACCAAGTGGCGGCTGCACAAATAGTGTCCAAAGGCAGACGAGCCGCATGAGCCACAGATGTGGAAACTGATCTAGTAGAATGTCCCTTTGGTTTGGTGGGCAAACTCTGATTAGCAGCAGAATAAATGAAGGTTATACAATCAATCAGTTAGCCATTTGGAAAGTGTACGTTTCGTCACTGCCATGCCCTTCTTGTTGTCCGCAAAGGCTATAAAGAGTTGGTCCGCTTTTCTATGGTCTTTAGTTCTATCTAGGTAGAATCTGAGTTGTCTATGAATATCCAACTTGTGCAACATATATTCCAGCTTATTGGAGTGGTTTTTGAAAAATGTAGGAAGCTCAATGGACTGATTAATGTTCTTAACTGAACTAACCTTAGGGAGGAAGGAAGGGTTGGTGCGTAATGATACCCTGTCCGGGTGAAAAATTAAATATGGCTGTTTAATGGAAAGCGCCTGAAGTTCTGATACTTGTCTGGCTGAAGTGATAGCTACCAGGAAAAGAGTTTTCCAGGACAAGAACTTTAAGGAACAGGAAGAAGCTGGTTCAAAGGGTGGTAAAATCAGTTGGGATAAGAGTAGATTTAGATGCCAAGGAGCTGTAGGTAACCTAACTGCTGGTCTAAGATGAAAAGAACCTTTCAAGAAGGCTTCACAAAGCCTATCAGCCATAATGGGCGCTCCGTTCTCTCCTACATGAAAGTTAGAAATAGCGGCCAACTGGACTTTTAAAGTGGCCGTAGATGCCCCTTGATGAAACAGCATGGACAGGAACTCCAAAATCTTGTTTAGAGAGGCTACTAAGGGATCTAAATGCTGTATAGTCGCCCAGTAGACGAAACGTTTCCACTTACTGGTGTAAATTTTAGTAGTGGAAGCCTTATGAGAGGCTACCAGAATGTCCTGAACCGCCGGAGAGAGAAGATCAGACCTGGCTAAGTAGGGAAGCGGAGCAGCCAAGCTGCTAACTTGAGGGACAGGAGTGACGGGTGGGGAGCCCCTGATGAATGAGTCAGTAGGTCTGGCACCGGGTCCAGAATCCAGGGCTCCCTGACGAATGAGTCAGTAGGTCTGGCACCGGGTCCAGAATCCAGGGCTCCCACATTTGGTGGGTTTGAAGAAAGGGAAACCAAATCTGTCGGGGCCAGAATGGGGCAATGAGAATTATAGTCCTCTTCTGGTCCTTGGCTTTCTGAAGAAATCTCGATATCAGAGGTATAGGGGGGAAAGCGTACAGGAGACCCGGGGGCCAATCGTGAGTCAGAGCGTCCCTGGGGACATCCCCTGGAAGGGGTAAGAGGGCAAAGTAGCTTCTGCATTTGGCGTTCATTGGAGACGCAAACAGATCGCAGCAAGGCTGGCCCCACTTGCGGAAGATCCTTTCCGCCACTATTTGGTTTAGGGACCACTCGTGAGGTAACAGGATGGCTCTGCTCAACCTGTCCGCTATGACGTTGGATAACCCCGGGATGTGCGTTGCTATCAGAAAGCGACCCGTGGATTCTGCCCATTGCCAAATTCTCATGGCCTCTCTGCACAACTGGTAAGATTTGGTTCCTCCTTGTTTGTTTATGTACCAGACTACGGACATGTTGTCCGTCTGAACTGCAATGGTCCCTAGAGGTAGAAGGGGGGAGAAGTGTTGCAACGCTAGAAACACTGCCCTCATCTCTAGAACATTGATGTGCAGGTTGTACTCTAAACTGGTCCATTCGCCTTGGACTGTCTGTCCCTGAAAGATGCCCCCCCACCCTATCAGGGACGCGTCCGTGGTCACTGTGGCTGTTGGTGTGGGTAACACAAACGGTCGGCCGCTGATGAAATTGTGACTCTGTAACCACCAAGACAGGTGTGCTTTGCAGGTGCTCGTAATGTGAATCTCGTGCGTCAGTGGTAAGTGTTGGAACGACCACTGTGCGAACAGCAGCCATTGGAGAACTCTCATGTGTAGCCTTCCCATGGGAACTGCAATGAGGGAAGCTGACATGAGCCCCAAGACTTTCAGGACTAGTTTGGCTGGAGATTTTTTGGACAATAGTAGGAGAGATACGTGTTCTTGTAGGGAAGCTATTCTTGCGGAGGGGAGTTTTAGTAGCAGAGAACGGGTATCTAGATCTGCTCCTATAAATGAAATATGCTGCGAGGGCTGTAACGCAGATTTTTCGAAATTTATCGAAATCCCTAGCTGAACACAAAGGCTGAGTGTGTAGTCCCTGGCCTGTATAAGTTGACGCTCGGTGGTGGCAGAAAGGAGCCAGTCGTCCAGATACGGAAACACCCGGAATCCTAGGCGTCTCAAGTGAGACGCTACCACTGCCATGCATTTGGTGAAAACCCTGGGGGCTGAGGTTAGACCAAAGGGCAGGGCCCGAAACTGAAAGTGGCTGGCTCCCAGCCGGAAGCGCAGGTGATCTCTGGACGCTCTGGCCATTTTGATGTGGTAGTAAGCGTCCCTGAGATCTATTGAGCACATCCAGTCATCCTTGTGTAAGAACGGAAGGATCGATTGAAGCGTGACCATCCGGAACTTTTCTTTCTTCACATACGAATTGAGATTGCTTAGGTCCAGAATCGGCCTCAAGTCCCCTGTCTTTTTTGGAACTAAAAAGAACCTTGAGTAAGTTCCGGATCCTCTTTGGTCTGCCGGGACTGGTTGGATGACTCTTTTCTCTAGCAGCTTTGAGATTTCTATAGCTGCAGGTTCTCGCAGATGGGGCGGTATATCTGGGAATCTTTTTTGTGGTAACGGGGGGAATACAAAGGGAATTTTGTAACCTCTGGTAATAATGCTTTTTACCCATTTGTCTGAAGTAAGGTTTTGCCAGGCCAGAGGGTATAAAGATAAGCGTCCCCCGACTGCCTCCAGAGCAGGACAGTCAGGCCTCCTCTCAGGAGTGCTGGAAAGGCTTCCCAGGGGTGGTATCCCTGTCGCCTTGGTTCTGCGGACCCCCTCTGCCGCCAGGGCGGCATCTTCCACCTCTGCCCCCCCCTCTGCCTCTGGAGGGGGCATCACCCTGTGTGCCTGGGAAAGAACCCTGGGGTTTACGAAACCACATCTTTCCACCTCGCTGCCCTTTGGGGTACGGTCTGGATGGGGTGGAAAAACGGACTCCGACAGCAGACAGAGTTTTTCCCTCTTGTTCACACTGGGTTAGGGTCTCCTTTACTTTGGGGCCAAAAAGAGTGGCACCATCAAAGGGGGCGTTTGTAAAGGAAGACTTGAAGGCTTCCGCAAAGGAGCACAGGCGCATCCAGGATTGTCTACGAAGAGCAATCGCTGAAGCTGCAGCCCTACTCGACCCTTCGGCCGCATACGAGATGAGCCTCATGGACGAGTTCACAATAGATGTAAGGGTATTGAGCTGTGCTGTAACCTTATCCGAGACAGCAGCATCTGTACTACCCTGGAGGGCATCTCCCAACTCTTTGATTAGATCCCTCTGTAATCGTGTGAAGTGTGTCAAGTAGTTCAGCGATCGCATGGAAAAAGTCACTGAGCTGAAAATGCGCTTCCCATATCTGTCCATTGTCCTAGAGTCTCTGTTAGGAGGGTGAACAGACGAGGAAGATTCGGACATCTCCTTTTTCGTGGCTGCTGCCACCACCATAGCGTCCACTGGAACTCCCTTAGTGAGGTATGACTTATCCTGAGGGGCAGTTATATATTTGTTAGGCTTCCTGGGAACTGGCTCCACTGTGTCAGGTGCCTCCCATGCCCTTCGAGCAATTAATTCCATTAACTCGAAGGGCGGAGTGACCCAGGAGGAAGAAGGGCGAGCACCAAATGCCTTCAGCAGAACAGACTCATCCTCAGAAGGGGGTAGGGCCTGCCAATCACCTCTGTTTCAGGATCTCCAGGATGTCAGAAAAGGAGACATCCTCCGAGGGTGATTTTGGGGACCCCTCTGACTCATCCAAGTCAGTATCCGATGTTAAGGATTCAAGTGGAGAATCTAAGTGCCTCCTCTTGCACAATCTTTTCCTCGGAACATCATCGGGGGGGGGCATCCGATGAGGCCTCCGAGGAAGAAGGGGCTCCCTCTGGGAGTGGCTGAGACACTGGTGCTCGATGCTTTTGTGTAGTCATGGGTGCAGAAGAAGACAACGGACCTTTACGGGAGGGAGAAGTTGCCTCTGCTGAAGTGGTTGTCTGAGAAGACAATACCTTCCTCATAAGGTCGAAGGCCCCCGGACCCCGAGCCGAGGAATCCCCCGGTTCCGAAGAACACGGAAGTATCTCCGATGCTGAGGCCAATGGCATCGACCCCGAGGACGGTGCCGAGGTGATCCGTGCCGAGGGGGAGAGTCGGCACCGAAACATCGGTTCGACTCTCGGTCCCGGAACGAAGGATAGATCGTCGGCTCCGCGAGTCCGGTAATGGTTCCGACAGAGTCGAGGTCAACGGTGCCGACCGAGAAAGGGACGGTTCTGGCACCAAGGGCTCCACTATCATCAGATCAACATCTCCCAGCTCCGAAGGCTGAGTAGGTCTCGGAGGAGGATCAGATGGAGATAAAGGAAGGCCTTCGAGTCTCGACACCAATTGAGAGGAGACCGAAATGAGTATGGACAGGGCCGTGTTCTCCATTAACTTCTGCACCACACGATCTACGTCGGTGTCGGAGAGGGGCCTGGAAGATCGAGTCGAAGGAATCGAGGACGGTGCCGACCTCAATAGAGCAGGAGGTGGAAGCTCCGTCACCGGTTCCAAGATTCAAGGCTCGGTGACGGACAGAAGTTCGACACTCGGCCCCGAAGTCTGTGGAACCGGTGAACGAACCTTAAACGAAGAACTCTGAGCCGATGACATGGGCTCCGATGTCTTCGACTCCTTAGAGGATTTAGAAGCCTGGTCTGACTTGTCAAGAGCCTCTTGGAAGGCAGGCTTCAAAAGACCTCTGTCCATAAGCTTCCTGCGCCTATCTGTCATGACCCTTCCACTAAAAGAATGACAAATAGAACAGTCTTCTTGTAGATGGAGAGGGCCAAGACAGTAGACACAGGAGCTATGGTTGTCGGTGACAGACATCTTCTGCCCACACTGACACCTCTTAAATCCTGACTTAGCTTTTTCAGACATCCTGTAAGAAAAAGTACTGTACACTATCAATAACAATGTCACAAAAGGTTAGTAAATCCACAGTCACAGCAATAATATTGCAAGTATCAAAATCCAAGTTTAGTAGTAAGTGAGGTAGGCCCTAAGGTAAACCTAAATTATATATATAAGAGTAGAAAAGGATTAGCAGACCATACACACACACAAACACTAAATATAAATGTCAAGAATCCTAAATTTTTCAAGAAAAAGTTAGCTTATCTTCCCAGTTGGTCAGAGCTCTTCAAAAACGATGCGATCGGTTGCAGCGGCAAACTAGATCTGGGGTAGAGGCAGAGGGAATTGTGGGAGGTAGGTTGGTCTCAAGCTTCTTCTAGATGCAAAGCTTTGCTAAGCGGCCGACTCGGAGCTGAGGATCGGCTCCGACACCCATGTGTAAGAACAAACGGCGAGATTGAACACTCTCACATTCATTGTTATTTTCTTTCTCTGCCACATCCCTTTTACCATAGCATACTTGCCTCGTTGAGCTTTTCCATCTTCTTTGACAGGTAGCCTTATTTACTTTTTTATTAATAACAGAACACCTCTAAGCTGGCATAAAATCCATCAATTCTTGATTTTAATATAATATTAATGTTCTTTCTGACTTGGTTGTGGCTCTTACAGCATTACTATGTGAACTCTAGACTCTTTTTACATATGTTTGCACCCTCTCTGTTTCCTTATATCTACTAATCCAATCACATTCCACACCAGTAGCTCTGTTTTATATGCTCACATTCTTGTACTATGATATCATTCATTTCTTAAGTACCACCGCGTGTGGTATTTCATGCCTTCTCCCTCTGTACCACATCTCATTTTATTTATTTGTAGCTTACTGCCTATTTCTATCTTACCCTATCCTCTGCTTCAAGCTTTCTTTCTAATTTGCAGTGATTTGATCATTAATGTCCAGTTACCTATTAACTCTAACTACATCTTCATTTAAACCTAATGAGAACTATGTACAAACACATAGCATCACTAGAATGTAAAACATGTGAACTCTTGCTCAAATGCAATAGTCAATCTGTTAAGAAATCCCATGCTAATAGCTTTTGAAGTTAATCCTCCCCCCTTACTACCACATCATTCACATGATGAACCTGTATGTTGTAGGACACCTTCCTCCCTCATAAGAAAAACAGTATGTTTGCCTCCCTAAGTTTAGTCACTGTGTTTTTCTATATGGCTGAAAGGTAGCTTTGTCTCCGTCTCTCCTTTCACATTTTATATAGTAATTTTTTTTGTTAAGCTTAATTTGTACCTTGAGTATGTGGAACACCACCTGCCATCTCAAATGCCCTCTCTCTCTCTCAAACATCAGACCAGTTATGCCAAGACCTACTAATTATTTGCTCAGAAATATCAATTTGCCAGTCCTGAAGTATACTCTAGGTTCCTGCCACTTGCACTAGTCTTTTCTCATTACTGCAAGCATTTTAACCAGTATACTTTCCCCTTACTTGCAAATTGTAACCTTCTTTCCTTTAAAAAAAACATAAAATGTATAGTTTCTGTAATTAGAGAGGTAGAGGGGGCAGCTATAAACTAGCTTTCCTACTTCATATGATTGTATAACTAGCTACCAAGTGAGATTATTGCATGTTTCAATTTTATATCACTGTTATGTTCAACAAATAAACCACTTGCTTACATTCATACATTTTGACAACATTCCTAAACAAAAGCAAAACCGCAACTGATACTTCCATCAAACCAACCATAAACCTTCGTCCCCCATGACAGCGCATTCAAGTCAGTTTTCACTGGGATTTTACCTGGATTGATGCAATTTCCCATTTATTTTGTTCTCTGTAAAACATATTTAATTATTGTTTCTTGAAAAGTTCAAATGGTGAGCTTACATTTATGGCTAAGTTGTCCACACAGTCTACATTCCTTTTATGCACTGTTGTTCATCAGTGAACTCCTCCTTTTCTTTCTTGCATGAGCTCTGGGGCAGTAGAGTCTCTCATTCTCTTGCTGTATTTCATCATCTCTCCCTGGTTTTCCAGCATTCTTTTTTGGAAAAGTTTAAATATCTTTATTAGCATGCTTTCGCTAATAGTTTCTTTCCTGGCCTTGGACCTTTCTCCCAATGGTATCCCCCACCCTTCTCTTTCTTTATTCTTCTCTTGTGCGGAGTCTTCCTTGTTTGAATCTTCCAGAGTCAGAGTCAGATCTGTATATGTCTTTGCCCCTCTCAAAGTGCTTTTAAAACAACAGGATATTGCAATTTAAATCCAGATTTCAACTTTTTACATCTTCTTATCACAGACAGAAAAGCAGCCTTTCTTGTATGTGTTTGCCTGGAGTACTTATTGTATGCATATGCCCTCCTGTCTGCAATCTTGTAAAATAGTATTTTTTTTCCTTAAAATGGAAAGGGTTATCTCCTTGACGGCATGATCGTGAAACTTTGTTATTATTGGTCTAGGCTGATTTCTGTTATTACTCCTCAGAGCATTCACTCTGTGTTCTCTGTCAATCAGAATATTTTCTGGTGACCTCTCTGGCCATTGTCAGACACTTTTTCATGAAGGGTCTGCAGTCTGCACCTTCCATGTGTTCTGCTACAGCCATAAACCTAATATTCTCAATCCGAGCTCTATCTTCAAGCTCCATCAGTTTTTGTACAATGTCCTCCTGTTTTAACTCATTCCTTCCAAGTTTTAGTTTCCTTCTCTGCATTCTGTAGCTCCGATATAGCATCTGAGTAGGATGTCAAAGTGTCTTCCATTTTTTGAGATCTCTTGTTGCTTCCTATGCAGTCTGGCATAGTTGCTTGAATTTTAAGTACTATGTCATGCATTGTTTCTATTTTTGTTTCTTGAGTATGGATGTTTCATTTCTTTGGGTCTGTCATAGCTTCCTTGGATTCCAAAAAGTTCTGTCTGTGTTCACCTGATTTTCTTGGAACATTCCAGAACTTCTTTTGAGTTTCTTCTTCTGTATCAGTTTTTTTCTTTTGTATTGCTATTTTGTTAGGTATGTATTTTATTGGATGCCTTCTGGAAACATGGCTTGACAAAATACTATATTTTTAATTAGTTTGTCAGCAGATTAGCTCAGCACATGAAACTTCCCTTCTTATAGTACCATCACCATCTTGGAATCCTTTAAACTTTTATCTTGCAATAACATCCATGGTTTTCTCTTCAGTTTTGAATATTTTTGTCAGTTGTACCTTGAAGAGTCCCTCTTATTATTGCACTTATAGAAACTGGATCAGACCACTTTTATATATCTACTACAGTTACACCATCCTCTTCCTTTCCCTACTCTGGTAATTATTGTCATTTCTTTGTTACAGTTTAATCTTGAATATTTTCCAAAATGTTGGAATACCTTTAACACTCTTGGCAAGATTTAATTTGTCTTTTGCCATTGGTATACAATAATCAAAAAATAATCTAAACTAGGACCTGTTCTTTCATTCTTGAAAAGCTGTCTCTAGCTCATTCCTGACACTTAAAGCAATCTCTCCAATAACTAGTATAAATAATGTAAGTGACAATGGACAACCATTCCCAATCCATTAAAGCTTTTGGATTACTGACCGGTTGTAATTTATTAACCTTTCCTAATCTCCCTACTAATGTTTATATTGTCTGTCATATTAGCATTAATTAATAAGTTTGTTTGTTGGACTTTGTATATTACTTTTAACCAAGTTAGGAAACTATCACCCACATCTGTACTTTTAAGAACTTCAAACATTAATTCCCACTTGCTGTTAGCAAGTTTTATTGTGCCCTTCCATTTGGTTTTTAGTGTTTAATTAATTCCCAGTTGACTGTGTCCAATGATTTTCTAATGTCAGATAAAATGATACCTGTAAGAGTGCCATCAATTTCTCAGTTCCATCTAAAAATAACTAAACTATCAGTTCTCTACCCTCTGACTGCAACATATAAGTTCAGATTGTCATTTCTGTGCCACTACAGTAAAGACAATGTCTAATCTATTAGTCAATACTTTTGCAAGAATGTTGATGTCTTTATTTAATAATGAGTTCTGCCTGTAGTTTTCTAGATCTTCAGTATTGTTTTTATCTGTTGGAAGAGACATTTTTTCTACACATTTCAATTGAAAATAGAAATGATTTGTTGCCTCTAATCATATTAAACAGTTTATCTAATAAGTCACATCACCTTTGCTCTTACCATGTATAGAATTAGGTAGAAAAGCCATATGAACCCCAATCTGACTTTGTTGTCATTCTTTTTTATCCATTTCTGTTGGAGATATACAAGATTGTTATTATCTAAACTATTATAGCACTACTTCTGAACTTTCATATCTTCTCAACTATTTAAAAAGTTGCCAATTTTTTAATTCTTATTTAGTTTCTTGTTTTAGAAAAAAAATGTCACCACTTTTAGACCTAACATATGGTACTGGTATACTTCTTTTCTTTGTGCTATATCCCCATGCTAAACATTTTTGGACCACTGTTTGCTCCCCTGCTTTATCCTTAGGCCTTTCTATCCACTGCCATCCATTCTTTGTTCTTTAATTCAGTCAAGCTTTAATTTATTTTCTTTTGGCCTTCTTGTTTTCATTTTTGCTCTTATTTATTTTTATGGTCCTCCCCCAGACTTTCTCCAACACACCATAGGCCAGTTTGGAACCTAAGGCTATCTTGTGAATCTAGCCATCACCTTCAACTGGGGGAGTATTTTTAGCTTACATCCTACCAGAAGTATAACTGGCTCAATCAGCACCCTTTGCCAGTCCCACAAAGTAACATCCCACACCCTCAGCTCTAACTGAAAAACAAGAAAAAAAAGGTCCATTCTTTCCATTACCACACCAACCAGATGACGTGATACAGGGCATGCGCCCCCCTAAGTCCCTATCATAACACTGAAAGGTCATATGGTTGAACCCATTTCACTGAAAACTCATTTCAATGAAAACCTACATGTTGGACACCCCAACACTGACCCAGTAATCAAGGAGCCTCAATCCTCACCAGTACCACTGGTAACAGTGGGGGATATACACACTGGGAAGATGACAACTACACACACAGTAAAATACAATTTCCCTTAAGAGCACACAGAGACCACAGTTAGTCTGGGGCTGGTTTATTCCTCTTTCTCCAGATCCCAAATAAGACTCCCCACTTGCACAGCTATAGAGATGAGATCTCAGCTGAGTGGCCAAGCCAAGACCTCCAGCACCCTTTCTGTCCAATCAGTATATCGTGTCCCTGCCCAAGTAGCTGACACACACACTCTTTGAGATGTGATTTATACACACACATACCTGGGAAAGGCTTGCACAGGTTTACTAGCTATGCTGCCTTCTGCCCAGGCTATAAGGTAGTTTTCACTGCCACCAGCCACTACTTATTTGCTACTTTAAGGACCTTAGCAAAGGGTGTCCAATCTCACTGTGTAATGTTACTATTAATTCAAATGGTAGTTTGACCAAGAGCAAGGTTATTAGGAATGGTCTGCACAGTGTCCCCAAATAGATATGGAAATACTCTTAAGAGCTTAAATATCTCTAGACAGACCAGCCAGAATTGAAAGGTTTAAATATATTTAATAATAAATAAAAGAACAAGAAAATACTCAGTCAACAATCACAGTTACTTCAGAGTTCAAAATCACAATACATATTTAAAATAACATTGCAGACCAGTCTCAAATAAATAAAGAAAAACATCTAAATTAACCTCAGCTATATTCCTGACTATATCTGAAAGAAATTACTGTATCCCTGTTAACTTAATTACAGAGCAAGACAAGACAGATGTGGTGAGTGGACTTTCCCAGCAGATGCTGCCAGGGCAAAGACAAATACAAAATGTACTGTCTATCTCTCTCTCTCTCTCCCTCTCTCTCTCTCTCTCAGAGAGTTCTTAAATTAATATTTCAAATATTGCTGTTGGGATACTTGCAGGATGACATCACTTCTTGTCATCTGACTTTAGTTCTCAAGTCCCAGCAGTTTGATATACACGTAACATACAGTTCTAATACATTTGTAACACAAGCATATGAATCATGTTGACATTCACAACTGACATATAATTATTTACAAAATTCCAGACAGCTGTACTGGCAGTATCTCCCTCTGTCACACTTCTATATAAATCATATTAATATCCACAAATGATATGTAATTATTTACAAAATTCCAGATAGCTAGGCTGACACTATTTCCTTTTGTGACACATGTTTTTGGAGGGGGAACCCCCTGCACCCCCATGTGGGGGAATTGGCTCCTCCACACTCCCTTACTTAAATATACTAACTCCATGATTGCATAACCACAGAGAAAATAAAAAAATACCACACACAGTGAATCAGTGTGCAAACATAGACATCTACAGATCGGGAGCTACAACATGATGCTGACCTTCTCAATTCACCCATAAAGTGCTAGACTCACTTCCCTAATAATGACTATGATAAGAAATGGCACCACTGTATACTTTCTACACAGTTCTATACACTTCTACACTTTTCAGTGAAATGAGTTTTCAGGGAAATGGGTTTGACCATATGACTTTATGTGAAATGATTTTTCAGTATCATGATAGGGACCTGTCCCCTCATGCCCCAGCCATTCAGATCTCATTTCTGTGCCCTGCTCCTTCCTTATTTCCTCATATTTTAGTGTAAAAAAAGAAAACTAAATCATTTTTTTTTTATTTTAAACTGTAGCAAACTACTTGTTACAAATGTAAAAACAATGGCTTTAAAAGCTGGTATTGCACTAAACAGTGATCAGGATGACTGATTGCAGCTGGGGAAGTTGCCCTTTTCACCCCACCCTAGCTACGCTACTGTATGCTACCCCATTACTCCTCATTTCCATCATGGGCATGCAATGGGGGTGTGCAGTACATCATCACACCTCAGCCATGTCCACCCTCTTTTCCCTCTTTGGACCACACTACTTCAGTGCAACTTCCCCAGCATCTTCCAGGGATTGCCACAGGGAACCTCACATAACCTGCCACCAGGATGGGCACACCCATCCCTCCCTATCACTTTGTCAGTCACCCGAGCCACTGGTCAAACCCAGATCAAGTGGGCTATAGTCAGTGCTTTATCCCTCTGTGCCATTGGAGTGCACCCCATGCTAAACATTTGCTGTCCTGTTCTCAGTGTATCCACACATAATGACCTATGGCTAAAACATTTGCTTCTGTTTTGGTTAACATCAGATTTTTGGGTTACTATTGATGAACACCTAAAATTTGACACTCACATCCAGCAAAGCATTAAGAAAATCCATATAAAACTTGGTATGCTATACAGAAATATCCACTTTCTCTCTCCTTCCACCAGACAAACTCTTGTCACTACCCATCTACTCCTCTCACTGATGTATGGCGCTCTCCTACTAACAAACTTATCTGCCTCTCTCTCCTCCAAATTGGAAGTCTGTTATAATAAGATTTCTAAATTTGCAACCAAAGCCAAATTCTCCTCCCATCATTGTACTGCCCCTCATTTGTTAAATTGGCTTGAACTCTCCAACCATCTAGACCATCTCCAAATTACTACAGCCCACAGACTAATTTTTCAACCTACTAAGTGCCCAGCACTACCATCCTTCAACCTTACACCCTCAGAGAACTCTAAGATCTACTCACCAAAACCTAATAACTGTCCGCAAACCCAATCGTCCTGCTGGTCAGCTTCTTCTATCCTTTTTCTTAGCTAAAAAATGGAATTTTCTTCCTTCCTTCCTCTCTAAGGACTTGTGAAAACTTTAAAACTCAACTACATTCCTACCTTTCCTCTAACAGGAAATGCAACTGCACTCTCCCCACCTGGCCTAATAATCAATCCACCCCTTAAACTCCTGACTAACTCTGAGTATAAGCTAACCTGACATAAATGTACATATTTTAAATAACATAATTGTACGTATTATAAATAACCCATCTCACCTTTTTTTTCTCTCTTTTCCTTCCAAGTCTTTATTCTCCCTCTCAATTAAGTTACCACTGCTATCCTAAATATTTAGATACTATGTAACCAAAGAATCTATTCCTGTTCTCTAGCATGAAATTAAATTGTAATTGTGTCTTCTTTACTAAGATTGTATCTGTAACTAAACTATGTAATGTGGAGCTTTTCTCCCTGGGCCTCCACTGAAAACGGGCTCCCTGAGCCCAGTGGACCTCCCTGGTCATCAAACTGGAAATAAATAAAATAAATAAAAATGATCTATTTGAGATCTGATTTGCTCTTTTTTGTAATATATATTGTAAGTTAAGTATATATCATCCTCTAATTTTCCTTATTCCTTTTGTAATTCAAGCTTTAGTTCTTTTAATTTATTTTCTTTTGGTCCTCTTGTTTTTATTATTGTTATCATCGTTTTCATATCCTACCAAATTAGATCTGTATTGTTTTTTTTTTCCAGAGTTAATTATGTTCTCTTCTGTAGTTTGTTTGGAAAAAAAACAAAATATTTTTTTCTTCTCATATTCTATTTGTAATGAGCATTCATGCAATAGTTATTTTTTTATATGATGAGATACAATTCATCACTATCTGAAGAACAGCATGATCTGAAGTGGATCTGTCCTTTATTGAAGTATCAAGGACCATCTTTAAAAAAAAGACTGTATCTAATCTCTAGATTGATCTGACTATTCTTCGCCCTCCATGTATTCACCCCTTCCCCTTTAACATTCCTTCTTTGAGTACTTTCACATATTTTTTATGATAATATTGTTAATCAAACATCTTGCATAGGATTAGAGTAGTGATGGTGAGCCTTTTGGGTTTGGCCTGTCAAAAGCTCCTGGCACAAATTAATTCAGTACAGTTCACATGAGCAATGAATGCAAAAGCAGTGTCTTTGGTAACTCGGGTGTTGGTGATTGCTGGCATGTCACCCAAAACGTAGTGGGGTGTGTCACCTCTGACATGTGTGTCATAGGTTCGCCATCATTGGTTTAGGGTTAAGTTGAATTCCCCTACAACTATTTGATTTACAGTTTTTTTTTTTTTTTTTAAATCTTGCCCAGTCATTAAAAAGTCTTGAAAATGTCAGGGTTATCTCTGTTTGGTGCATGTGTTCTTTCAATTTTCCAGTTAGAGCCTATGACTATACTTCTCATTACTACAGAATAGCTCTAACTCTGACTATACCTAAATTATCCTAAATGAAATAGCTACCCCTCTCTTACCCCTTCCAACACTGCTATATCAACTCTCAGAAAATCATATTTCACCAGTTTATCTTTATCTTGCTCTTTCAGTTTGTAATAACTTGTCAGCTTTCCCTTTTAAGTTTATTAAACATCTTTTTTGATTCCATTGAAATAAAAATACCTCTGTGTTCCAAAAGAATTAAATAGAGAATATAAAGCATTTGTTTAACTATCGAAAAGTAGAATGCGGTGGTGGTGCTGCAGTAGCATTGTCGCCTCACAGTAAGATGCTGTTCGGTTCGATTCTCAGCTAGAGCGTCTTCTGCCTGGAGACGTGTGAATGGGCATACCTTCGTTGAAGGTTGTGCAGCAGAGCTGGCAACTCGGTACGTAAAAATCAACTGCCAATCATTAGCGGACCGGAGTTCCGCTGTGGCGACCACTAACCGGGAAAAGCCGAAAGACACAACAACAACATTTAACTATCTAAAAGACTTTTCACAAGTACAATCCCCTCATAAATTTAACTAGACATGTCATTCTGAGCTCTCTTCCTGACCATAAAGTCAATGCATCTGACCATTCATTATCTGTAATTCATTTGGCATATGCAATTATCCTATGTGCACCTATCAGAAATTTTTCAGAACATCCAAAACAAACAGTAGTACTGTTTAAAATATTAGCATTCAGCGAAGTAAGATTAAAATTATATGTACATAACCTTTTATATTTACAAAATATGCTATTGTTCACTATTTGCTATCTACACAAAAATCAACAGACTAAAACAGAATATGGGTAGGGCTTAATGGCAAATGACTGTTATGAAGACTTCTATATTCTAAAAATTTTTAATAAAAGTACAATGACACTTTATGTGTTTCATAACAACATTACAAAATTAATCTGTAATGTTATTTAAACATTCAGTATTGTAAGCACCAAGACTCATTTCTCATAGTATATAAAACATAAAATTTAAAGAGTTTGCTATCAACGTAAGAAACACCAATTTGCTAAATAATATAGAAAATGAGTTTAAAGTTGCAATTCACCATTTGTTAATTTTGTAAGATTAATACTCCAACCATAATAAAGAATACTATACCCATTATCAGCAAAATCTGCAATGGAGATTTCTAGTCAGTAAAATTTATAAAACTGCAATCAAACTCTGTGTTTCATAACAATAATATCAAACTGTAGGAGTAATAATTTAGTTTAACAAGCAAGCAGGTGCAGGTGCATGTGCGAGAACGAGGATAAAAACATAAATCCAAAGTTCTTCTATATTCCAAACAGCAAACAGCAAAGCTAGATTTCAAATTAAAACAGACGTTTATTCACAGCAAACAGGAGTACAGGGGATAAGCGCTTTCGCTAGGTTTAGCTTCATCAGATCCTACAACCTCCAATTAGTTCTGCACTATATATAATTAACATCAATTCATTCAATAAAATAATTAACACTAATCTAAAGTATCATGGTTAAAATTTTTAAAACAGTACATCACATAAAAACAGTACATCACATAAAATCTTCATTAAAGAATCTTTATTAAACAACCGTAGGAGTAATAATGTTTAGCCATTCAGTATTACAAGCAACAAGTAATGGAGCAAAAAGTTTTTTTTCATAAATAAAACAATGCATGAAAGTAAAGAATCTGATATCACGTAAAGAACTGCTAACTTGCTAAGTAATATAAGAAATATGCACCCTTTCTTCTTAAAGACCTCTGTTCATAGCACACCCTAAAATAAACTCTAATAGTTACTAAAAATAAAACTAAGAGTTTGACATGTTTCATACCTAATATTGTGCTTAAATGATTAAACATCTGTAAAATAAAGTGATTTATATTACATAATCTTGTTTCTAAGCTTAAGAGTACCATGATAATGTGTCCAGTATTATAGTCATGTGACACAGGCTTTCATTTTCTGTTTTACATAGCTGACCCAACATTAGTTTCCAGCTTACGATTTAGCTCAAATGAACGTCAAATCTTCTCTGAAAATGTATCAGGCGGCTGACCTGCAGATTTAGAATAATCTAAAGATATTTACATTAAAGGTGTTACTTTTATCAGAAACATTCACAAGGCTTCTTTTTTAAATAGATAATGAATTCCCTATATGAGAATGTAAGACAAATTAAACAAGATAAAATTCTCTATTCTTAAAGGAGCAAGGTCATAAAAATTAATTCAACTAGAGTAATATTTTTGTTCTTATGCAGAACTCAGTATATTATGCTCAAAAGCAATCACAAATATACATATATATTTCAGTTATATATGAAATGAAAATGTCCTACAGTTGTGTAAAATTAAGATATTTCAAGCGGATCCTAAAAGTATTTATAGTGTCTTTTTTGTTTACCCATCTGTTATTTTTCTTTACTTGTTTCCTCATGAGTGTGTCATGTTTTGACAACTTCTGTTGTCTACAAGTACTCATTAAAATCCTCTGAAACTTTTTAAAAGTGGTTATACCATGAGCCTTTCTGATTCTGCTGATGTTTGGTTAAAGGATTCTTCTGTTTTCTGGCATCATATTTTGCTATACCATCTTTCCAAGCTCTATTTAGTTATCAGTCTTTTTTTCAACTAATAACTTTGGTTTTGTTATTTGCAGCAAAAATTCATTTTTAAGACATTAGCTATACCAAGCGAGAGACATTCTGCCCATTTTTATTTTTGTTTTGTTTGTAGTCCTGCTTTATTCTCTTCCCGTCAAGTTGACTATGAAGAGAATCTGTATTTTCTCTAAGTCTTTTATGTTCTTCTTATTCCAGCTCTGAAAGTTTAGTTTCCAGCATCTTAGCTACTTTCTGCAAATAATTATTACTTTGAAGTCAGCTTCCTGTAAAATCATTAGTATCTTGAACTGTTTAAAGAAAATCCCTGACCTGGCTAAATTCCAGTTAATATAACAGGTTATACAAATGAGGTTACTATGGACAGAGTTGAAGCAGTAGTACCAACACCATCAAAGGTACCCAGCACATCGAACAAGTAATAGTTTATAATACTGATGATAATTTAGTTAAACAAAAGCTGCTATATAAGGAGACAGTTTTTATATTGAAGTATAATACACTGACACCTATGGGTATTAATGTAGAATGCAATTGGAGAGTATTTTTATGAATGACATTTATTGTAAATTAACTGATTGTTTGATTGTGTAATTGTTTTATTAGTTTCTGTAATTAAGGTTTTTGAATGGTATAAATAATTTGTAATTGTTTGGAATATTCATTCTCCTAGAAGGCGTAAGCCGAGGCGCCAGAGAAAGAAATAAATTGTGTTGGATCTTTGTATGTGGTCGTATTGCTGCTTCTACTGCCTTGTTTTTTGTTTTTGTTGCATATTATTATGGCTAGTGATCCTTCACTCAACTTGCCTAGAATTTTTAGGCATGATTCTAGTCAAACAACTATGGAACAGTATACTACACCGGTTGGTGAACGTTTAAATGAGAATGGAGCACAGGAAGAACAGGTGACGTTTTGGCAAAAATTTCTGCAGAAGGAACAACAGAGAAGGTCGGTTAATCCATTTTCCTTCATTGGACAACGTATGGGTAATTCTATACCTCCGGATATGAGAGATACATTTGATAAGTTGGACAAGCTTATGTCCAAAGAGTTAGCGACGCATCTTAATTGTCTAAGTCTTCAAAGGTATGTGGAACTGAACATTACCCCGAGGGGTTTACGTGCTTTTAAACATCCTACTACTCCGTTCGATTTACAGGATGAATCGGATAAGATATTCCACAAGAGGTGGGTAACAGCAGCCCACCAGTGTTCAATTGAGTGGGTTAACATCCTAGTAGAACGTGATAAAGTGAAGCAAGCTAAATTAAAAATGGACATAACTAATACTTGTGAAGTGTTGTCTGGAGCAATAGGCACAGTTCGTATGGAACAGTGCCTTAAAGATATTCAAAACAAACTCATTGATTTAGAGAAAGACTTACTTGATACTAAGAAATATAAACTAAATCGAGACATTAAAGATTATGCATCGGATTTGGCGTTTTCGCGAGTAACCAATAAGAAAAGACGTCCTAACGTACGTTTTGCAGAGCAGGGGAGACCAAAGCGTAATGGCGGAATGAATACCTATTCGGATGTTTCCACTGAGTGGGACAGTGAACCGGGGGAAGGCGGTGACTTTCCTAGCTTACCAGCAGCACAGAATCCAGTGGAATTTCAACAATCCTTTCGGAAAACAAAACGTAATGGATATGGAGATGGCGAAAGATATAGAGAGAATGAAAGGGAAACAGAATATGGACAGAGACCTTTCGTTGGCGCTTATACGCAAAGGTACAAACGAACCAAACGAAATTAATGACATTTGTTCTGTAATTCAAGTTAATGATGTTGATTCTTCATACATTATTAATTTATGTGGGATGAATTTAAGTAATGAAATGATTTCAGTATTAAGTAAAGGCTTAAAGTTCGTTCCAACTGTACTACCACGTGAACATGTTTTGAAAGGTGATGTTTACAAATTTATACGGAAATTACATTTAGCAGCTTTTTTTAAAGACAAAAATGTATATAATATGTGTAATGAAAACAACACTATGGTGTCTACTGAATCCTCTGGTGATTCAGATGACAGTTTTTATTCTTGCTCTTCAGAGTATGTAGATACTGAGAGTTATGATGCATATAGCAAATTAGATACTTCTAGAATTAATGTGAAAAGTGATTTTGTTCCTCCTTTTATACATGAAGGTATCAAAAGTTTTTCAGCAATGTTAAATTTTGATATAGAGATGTTGTATAAAGAATTTTGTAAGAATAAATCTGGGGTTAAATATAACTTGACTAGATTAGAGTGGCAAGCGTTACAGACTTTAGCTAAAAGACAAGATTTGATAATAAAGCCCGCGGATAAAGGAAATAAGGTAGTACTTATGCATTATACTCAATATGCACAGATGTGTCATAAACATCTGGATGACACTACTACATATAGTAAATGTGACATTATAGTTTATAATAATGCTTTGAAATTATATGAAGAGTTACTTTACAAGGGACTGAGATTAGGATATTTTTCAAAAGAAGATATAATGAAGAAATTTAAGGTTAATAATAATGAAATAGCTTTGTTTTACTGTTTACCAAAGGTACATAAAAACATGGATTGCCCTCCGGGACGCCCCATTGTATCAGCATGTAAATATTTTTTGCACAATATGGGGATATTTTTGCATAGTTTTTTGTATCCTTATGTGAAAAAACAGACATCATATATTAGGGACAGTTTTGAATTTTTGAACAAGATTACCCCAATAAAATGGACGGAGGGAATGTTTTGGTTTACAGCTGATGTAAAAAGCTTATATACAAGCATAAAACATGAACATGGCTTGCAGGCTTTACGGCGAACTTTAGGTGACAACCCACAGTCATTTTATATTATAGAGTTGGTGGAATTCTGTCTTAAGAACAACTATTTTTATTTTGATGGTCAATTATTTCACCAACTAAAGGGCACAGCCATGGGGGCAAGTTTTGCCCCCATGTATGCTAATATTTTGATGAATAGTTTTGAACTTGATTTTTTGTATCATTTACAATTTTACAGGAATCATGTAATAAGCTATTATAGATATATAGACGATCTAATTTTTATTTGCAGGGGCGGCATAGATGAGCTAGAAGCTTTTAAAAAAGACTTACATACAAATCAATTTGGATTAGAATTTGATGATTTTCAAGTGGGTAGTAAAGTTAATTTTTTGGATTTGACTTTAGAAGGGATAAGCAATGGCAAAATACTTACAAGAATTTATAGAAAATTTGAAAATTTACATTTTTTAGATGGATTGAGCCATCATCCTGCTCATCTTATGAAATCTTTACCGTATGGTGAATTTATTAGAATTAAGAGACTGTGCAATAGTGACAATGAATTGGAAATAGAATTACAAAAAACAGTAGATTTATTTGTAAGAAGAAATTATAATACAAAAGAGGTTGAGCTATCCTTACAAAAAGCTAAGAATGAAGGATTTCAGATAAATAAAAGAAATAATAGAACTAGAGCAAATAAAGAAAAGAAAGATGAATATACTGATAAACAGATGTTTTTTGTTCTGTCATATGATTTAATGACAGAAGAAGTCAAAAAAGCAGTATTGAAATATTGGCCTTTTTTATTTAAATATAGTGATCTAGTAGAAATTATTCCAATAAATATTACATTTTCCTATAGAAGAGGGAGAAATCTGAAGGACATTCTGGTACATGCTAAGTATTCTAATCCAAATGTTGATTTATTAAAAGAGATAGTTTTATTGGGAACATTTGAATGTGGGAAATGCATTTCGAGTAAATACATAAGTAAAACATTTGAATGTATAAATGGTAAGATTTTTAGACCTTGTGGGACTTTTTATTGTAATGCAGTAGCAATAGTGTATGCTATTAAATGTCCATGTGGACTGTTTTATATAGGTGAAAGTAAAAGGGCATTTAAGGTCCGACTTCAAGAACATATAAGAGATATAAAAAATAAAAAATTAGAAAGTCCGCTAGCAGTACACTTTAAAGACTATCATAATAGTTCACCTGAAGGTTTATTAGCAACAGTTCTCGAACAAGTAATAGTTTATAATACTGATGATAATTTAGTTAAACAAAAGCTGCTATATAAGGAGACAGTTTTTATATTGAAGTATAATACACTGACACCTATGGGTATTAATGTAGAATGCAATTGGAGAGTATTTTTATGAATGACATTTATTGTAAATTAACTGATTGTTTGATTGTGTAATTGTTTTATTAGTTTCTGTAATTAAGGTTTTTGAATGGTATAAATAATTTGTAATTGTTTGGAATATTCATTCTCCTAGAAGGCGTAAGCCGAGGCGCCAGAGAAAGAAATAAATTGTGTTGGATCTTTGTATGTGGTCGTATTGCTACATCTGGGTCCCAGCCTGCCACAGTTGCCTAAAAACTCTTGCCTCCCTGCACCACCTGTGCCAGGTAGCCCTGCACTAGAGGATGGTACTGGGGTACCTGGTGGTAGCAGTGCAAATGGAGGTGACCCTTTTTTATGGAGGTGTCCCATTTGTCACTCATCAGGAGCTGGCAGAGTTTAGGGGGCAGATAGGCAGTTGGATGCCCGCACTGGTCACATGATTTTCTGATGACTCTCTGAATTTCTCCTCTGCCCCGTGCTGACTCCTTCTTCTGAGGTAGGATACCATCATGGCAGTTTCCAGAATGATGTGTAGTCTTCCACTGGGTCAAAGCTGGCTATTCCCTCTTCCTCATTGTGTTACCCCTCACTCTCTCAATCATGTGTGTCTTTATCTGATACCTTACCTCCCTATGCTACCCACCTCTTACTTCCCCGATTTCCTTCCCCAACTTTCCCTTCTCTAAAACAAACAAACCAATAAATAAAAGGGCATCAATCCCACAAAAATATATTCCCACTCATACCACTCAACTTTCCAAATGTTTGACTAATGTACAATTATTGTTTTCAATTTATCATAACAAGTGCAGTTCTCTGAAAAATCATTGACAATTAAAGTAATCAAATAATTACAACTATTGTTGCAATTCCCCATGATTATTGAGCTAGAAGTTGAGAAGTGTGCACCTATCCCACCTCTTTCCTGCTCTTTCCCTTATTTGCTCATCTTGTGTTCTACCGTCTGCTTGCTTCCCCTTTTCATCTTTCTTGTATATTCCCATTTCCAACTTATAATCTGGTCAAAAAATGGATAAACACAACAGACACATGCCCACAAGGGACTTCAAAAAAATCCTCTTTTTGTGGTCATACATTGTACAATGGGTCACAGGGAGCAATGTCGATGCACATGTATAACCGAGGAGGCATAACACTGCTTGTGCTGTGGCAAAAATGAAAAGCAATTCTTGTCACTCGCTATGATCTAGCCACTGGTCACACCTCACCATGCAAATCCGAAATAAACGAAGTTACCTCTTTTATTTGAACTGCTGTGATGACTCAGTGTACTCATGAAATGATTTAGGTGTCAATGCACTGTATGTAGGGAGTTTATATCCCTTGGCAGTTGTATTTTGTTTTATAATGTTCGATATGCAGTCTACAAGTGTTCTATTTCCCTGATACGTATGTTTTAGGACATCGTTTTGTATGACTGTTTTCAGTGAATCCTTTAGCTAATGCACTCACATAGAAAATATCACTTGAAAAGGTATGGGCTCAAATTCCTTAAGTCCTGTCTTTCTTTACTTGATAACAGTCTGCAAATGTGCTTCAATTCCCTGATGTGTGTGCATTATGACCTCTTTTAGCCTGACTGCTTCTGTGGTTTTTCTTGTTAGGGAACTGGAATATACTGGTGTGTGGACTGAACTGATGGTTTGTCAACCTGATCATATTTTCCTTTTCTAATCTTATTCATATTATAGTACAGGTCTACTGCTTATACTCTGATGTTGTCAGGACTGATGCAGTCCAGTGTATCATCTTATATTTGTATCCCACCTCTACTGCCCAAGTTTCACATTATTCTACATTCAAGTGTCATTATACCATCTGCCTTGTTATGTTTTGCAGCCTTGCTTTGCCCTCTTCTGTCCATTTTTGTGATTTCTGTTGTTATAATTAACCTCTACTCCATCTTTAACCATCGATAACATTTTCCCTTTCATGGAATATTTCTCTCCGTATATATTGCTGTACATTACATCAATATTGTCAACATACTTTTCCTGCCTGTAAGCGAGGAGGTGCTTGTGCATATTCAGTGTTTAGCTCAGCTGCTCGTACTTTAATTTGAGGTGATCTAACATGACCTGGCTATAGGTCTGTACTGTGGCCACAATGAGGAGCTGTTCATCACACCCAATGGCCTGGCTACAATACATAGGTAATCAGCACTGAGAATCATTGCTCATGCAATGTAAATAGTGTTGATTTGGTTGTGATCTTAGATGCAGCACTCTGGGGTGATGTAAAATTCTTTTAAAAGACATTGCAAGAAATACAAAGAAATTGCTCAGCTAGAAAATCTTTTGAATTGAGATTTTCTGGGTATCTTTGTCTCCGCTGCCTGTTAATCATCATCTCCTTCTGGGCGTATTGGCCCATTTGTTCCCCGTCACTGGGTGAGGGTCAACTGGGAGGGGCCATTATTTAGACAGCTATCTGGGGCGGTTTGTGATTTTATTTATTTGTTTATTTTTTATACAACCTCAACATTCCTGTGTGCAGTTGGTATTGTGTAGAGGAGGGGATGTGCATTGGGCTGTGCATGAAGGATATCCTCTGACATTCCCTTCAAGTACCCCCACTTCAATGATTGAAGTACAGGGGTGTTTTTTTTTTTCATTTTCCACCAGTGAAATAACAACCTGTCAATGTGCTCCTTTGTGTGTGCAACTCTCCCAAATCCCCGGGAAAAGCAAGAAGGCCACATGCCTTCACTCCTCCACTCCCTGCTTATCTCCTGACACAGTCAGGGCTCTATCCCTCTGTACCATGGAGCCAGGAGATTTGAAAATCATTTATATTTAGTTCAAATATTATCCCAAGGTCACATGCTTTCTGAAGAGCATTTTATTTAAACTCTTTCCTTAAGTCGAGATGATAATGATGCAATGATGATACAGATTCTTACATGCATACTGCTTAATGGTTATTGTTTTCTGAGTGAATTGGCTAGAAAAGTGCCCACCCCACGCAAGGAAGGAAAAACAGAAGTAAAGAAACACTAATTGTAGTATAATCTTTACTGAATTCCTAGGTATTTAAAAAGGACTGTATTGTTTGTTGCTGTGTTGACAGGTGTGATATCTCCACGCTGACCCAGTAATCAAGGAGCCTGAATCCTCACTACTGACACTGAACGGGGACATTCACTTGGAATACAAATGGATACACTAAGTATTTTAAGATGGAGACCTCACTGCATCAAGCACAATTTCCATTAAGAGCACACAGGGGACGAAGTCAGCATAGGGTCTGGATTTCTCTATCTGTCTCCTTCCAGGTCCCCAATAAGACTCCCCACTGGTACAGATGTAAGGTTAGGTCCTCAGCCGAGTGTCCAAGCCAAGTCCTCCAGCACCCTCTCTGTGAAACCAGTGCTTCATGTCCCTGCCCAAGTAGCTGACACACACACACACACACACACACACACACACACACTCTGAGATTTAATTTTCATACACTCGCACACTCACACACACACACACACACACACACACACACACACACACAGGCGCAGCTTACCTGTTCTGACAAATTTTCCTAGACCATATGGTAGGTTCACTGCCACCAGTCAGTTAAGGTTCTTACAAGGGTACTGAATTATACTGAGTGAAATTAATATTAATACAATTGGTTGTTGTTGTCGTGTCTTTCAGCTTTGTTGACTAAACAGCAAAGCTTTCAGGAGTGGCCACAATTATCACCAAATTAATATATGAAAATACTCTCAAAGCTTAAATATTTTCTAAACAGGACCAGCCACAATGAAAAGCTTAAATATATTTAATAATAAATAATAAAAGAACATAAAAATACTAAATATCTATTTACAGTAAATACCAGAGTTTCAGTCACAGGAGATATTAAAAATATCACAGATGGAAAGTTTCACACAGTTATAGAAGAACAGTACTTCTAATCTCACTGTATTTTCCTGCCTGAGCTAAAGAGAATTATTGTTCCCTAGCTAAGTTACTTACTACCACAAGGCAAGATGATGTGGGTGAGGGTCTTTCAAGTCAGGTCCAAGACAGACTGCAGAATGCTGAGAGCAAACTCTTACTAATATTTAAATATTATTTTTGGCTTACAGAATGACATCACACACATTTGGTCATCTGACTCTGTTTTCCATGGTATCACCAACACTAGAAGCTGACAGGATTTTAGCACATATGTGTACCATACACACAGATAGATCTTTGCTCAGATCTCCTTCTACAGAGCTACTAAGCCAGGCTTCTTACAGACATTGTGCCTCTATCTTCATTCAAAACTGTGGGATAACATCTTTATGGCATAACTCATAAAATAATTTAATTTCAGATATATGTATATTAAAATTGGCTTCAGCTGGATTGGGATTAACCTCTGATCTGCCAGTGTCCTCTGTTGAAACATATACATTAATTCAGTTACATTAATACACATACATTATTTTCCTTCCAGCAGGGCAGGTCTATATGACTTCATCGACAAGTCAGAAGACCGACATCCAATTCTCCGACACGAAAACACCGACAGATTATATCAGCGAAACACCAAATCACCGACATTCACTTGTGCGACAACCAAGGACTAAGAAATACAATCCCCGTAACAAGTACATAACACTACTACACTTACCAAAACATGGTAGGCATGATTAGCGAAATTAAAACCTTGTTGCAGACATGTACATTTAATAAATATGTACTGTTCTCAGCAAACCGAGTGGCAGTGTACAATCTAGATACTCTCGATACTGAGTGCGTTATGTGCTGTATGACGGGAGTATTTAAGTTGTACACTACCTCTGAAGTTGCTAACATTAAGGACATGTTTATTCAATGTACATGTCTGCAACAAGGTTTTAATTTCGCTAATCATGCCTACCATGTTTTGGTAAGTGTAGTAGTGTTATGTACTTGTTACGGGGATTGTATTTCTTAGTCCTTGGTTGTCGCACAAGTGAATGTCGGTGATTTGGAGTTTCGCTGATATAATCTGTCGGTGTTTTCGTGTCGGAGAATTGAATGTCGGTCTTCTGACTTGTCGATGAAGTCATATAGACCCAGCAGGGCACATTGTTTATGCGTTTTAATACAAGCAAACCTCACAAATACATTTTCAGCACAAGCATCTGTACAAATCAGTTTGATATACAAATGACATGATTATTTACAAAATTCCAGCTAGCTGTGCTGGCACATGTGACACATCCACTGCCCTACTTCTTCTGGCATGGCTGGCAGTACCTGCTATTGTCACAACAGGTTTTCCATATAATATATTACAGAAAGTGTTGCTAAAAGTCTCATGCTAAGCTAAACAAAAACAACAGAGTTACTGTGCTACTACTGTAAGAGAAGAATCTACAAAAGAGCAGTCAACTGATTCTGTGACTGTCAACACTCATACATGCTCTCCTACCACAGTATTGCTCTCTTTGCTTCACACATGTGCACTGACCACAGACATGATGACATGTTATGGATACTATAGTCTATATCTATAGCTCATGACTCAGGAGATCCCTATTATTGGGGGGTTGAGCTAAATTTCTAAATTACAGTTAAAGCCATTTTTGAAAGTGACTTTCAGTAAGAACATTTTGGTACAAATATACTGGGATGCAGGATGGCCAGACCAACACAAACTTCCTTTAATTCATGAAGTATGGGATAAAGGCACTGCAACACAAATGAAAGTAGGCACTAGATTCTTTCAAGTTCCATTTTTGTTTCTGTACACACAAAAATTATAAGTGACTATGTATGAAATGGCAGAAGGCATAGGGATGCTGTTCCAATCACAAAAAAAGGTAACAGAATGGTATTGCTGTGAGATCCTGCCTACAACACTAAAACAATAATGTCACAAAATATGAAAAAAGGGCAGGAGTATTGTCAATTTGATATTATACAGAATTACCTGATTCCTACTCATTTCCACAGCCATAGTTATTCGCCCATTTTGTTTAAATATTGTAAAAGAATTTCCTATGTAAAACTCTTGGCAAACCATCATATAAATTAATCAGCTGTTTAAACGAGAACTATCATTAAATGTGGTAAAATTCTTAATTTTTTTCTGCATAGTTACAATCTGTACAGTTTTAACAAGTATTAAATGACATGTCTGGTTCAAGGCTCCAGAGAGCACCCCTGCAATACCAGGATACAACTCTTACCACACTTTTCGGCCACCAAACCAGGATTGAAATACTAAAAGGTGGAGGAGTGTCCATATTCACTAAGGATATTCACACTTCCAGGCTAGTTGCCCAACACAATGCATCTGAAATTCTCCAGGTGCAACTAACACTAGGTAAGACTTCAATCCAAATTGCAGCTTGCTACAGATCCCCCACCATGCCCCAAGATTCTCACTACACCTTTCTAAACATACTGGAAAATATTAAGATACAACCAAACATCCTAATACTGGGTGATTTTGACTACCTTGCCATTAACTGGGAAGACTACCTTGCCATTAACTGGGAAAACTACTCGTGTACCAACACCTTTGCCCAACGGTTCTTGGAATTCATAAATTCTAATGCCCTGGATCAACTAATCCAAAGTCCCACCAGGGGCTCCAATATCCTGGACTTGGTCATTACCAACATGGGAAATTGATGATCCACACCAGTGGTCACCCCCTCGTTGGTTAGGTCTGACCATAAGCTAATCACCTTTGACATCCACATCCCATCCCCACCCCCCAGTAAGGAAACATCTGTAAAAAACTTCTCCAAGGTCAACTTCATGCTACTCAAGTCAGAAGTGACAAACTTCATGACACCCATGCAGACAGGAACTAAAAGTTTGACTGCCAAATCCTACACTAAAGCACTGTACAAGCACATCCACTCGTGCATGAATTGTGCCATCCCAAATAGAACCAAGACACTTTCCTCTAAAAAAAGGAAGCCAATCTGGTGGTCCACTGTCATAAATAAACTATACAACAGAAGGAAGAAAGAAACTGTTGCGGAAAAGAGGAAAATCCCATGATGCAAAAAACTCCCTTACCAGCCTCAGTAAGAGGCTGAGATCCCTTATAAAATCCTCCAAAGCTAGTTACGAAAATAAAATTGCCAAAGATTCCAAAGACAGCCACAAGGCATTCTATAGCTATGTCAAGAATCTAAATGGCAATGCTCAGATCTGCTCTGAGCTACAACAGAATGGCATTAAATATACTGATCCCAAGGACATTGCCAATATCCTGGGAGATCGATTCAGTGCCAACTTCACCACCCTCTCATCCCCTAAAGGGCCCATCTCAATACCAAAAGATTGCCAAATTCTGATAATCACTGCCACACAGGTGAAAACCGCACTCTCCAAAGCTAAAAATACAGCATCCATGGGACTAGACGACATCCTGGGCTGTGTACTACATGAACTACAAAATGAACTGGCACCTCACCTAAGTGTCATGTTTAATCATAGCCTCATCTCAGGCTTTGTGCCCACTGAGTGGCGCACAGCTACAGTTATCCCAATCCACCTTGGATCCTGGGAACTACCATCCCATCAGTCTGACGAGCCTGATCTGCAAGGCCATGGAACATATTACCGTGGAACTTATAAACAAAGACATTGGCAACCTTCAAACACTGGACCCCACCCAGTTTGGGTTCGTGAAGTGCCAATCGTGTCTCCTGAACCTGATTAACTTCTTCGAATCAGTCTCCAGAGCCATGGACACGGGTAAGGCAGTCCACACAGCCTATCTGGACCTTGCCAAGGCCTTTGACACCATCCCCCACTCTGGAATCATAGATAAACTTACTAAGCTGTTCATAAATCCCTAAGTCACTCGATGGGTTGCCAACTGGCTTACTGACAGAACCCACACTGTAAAAGTAGCGGACTCCAAATCCAGCTCCAGGCAAGTGACAAGTGGAGTACCTCAGGGTTCAGTCCTGGGACCGGTCTTGTTTGGCATCTACTTCTCTGAAGTACAGGCCAACACTAAGGGACTCTGGCTATCAAAGTTCGCAGATGACTGCAAACTGGGAGCCATTATTGAATCCCCAAATGATGTGGATATTCTACAAAAGGGCATTACAGAAACAGATGCCTGGTGCCAGAGCCATGGGCTCAAGCTCAATGTCAAGAAGTATACAGTTATCCCCTTTGGGAAAAAACATATAGCCATGAATTACCACATAGGTGGCAGTACACTAAACACCGAATGTGTGATAAGAGACTTAGGAACACAGGTGGACAGTGGTCTCACCTTCGATAACCACATTGCCACAACAGTCAGGAAATCCTTCTATGTGGCACACCTCATCTCTAAGGTCTTTTCATCCAGAAAAAAGGAGGTCATTGTCCCACTGTACTCATCCCTCATTAGACCCATCATAGAGTACAACGCCCCATTTGGTATGGACCTCACAAGATGTCTATAACAACTGAAAAGGCTGCAGAAACACCTCACTAAAAGAATCACAGGCCTAAAGCAGATGCCTATGCTGACCAACTAAAAAAACTCCAGCTATACTCTGTCGCATATCGTCTACTCAGTGGTGATCTCTGCTTAACATACAAGGCCATGTCAAAGCCAGAGCTGTTGGACATGCTACACTTAAAGAAATCCCAATCCATCAGAGCCACACGCTCCAAGGACCTAAACCTTGTCATCACAATGAACAAAACATGCTGGAGGAATAGGTTCCTGACCCAGAGACTCCCCATACTCTGGAATAGACTGCCCATACATGTCAAACAGAGCGCCTCCTTGGCCCTCTTCAAAAGGAACCTTGACGACTGGATGGGAGATAGGAAATTTACACCAGGGATCACGTCAGTCACCCTGCTAGACAGAGGTCCAGGGAAGTAAATATTGTGGGAAGAAATAGCCAGGGAATTGTTATGGCTAGATTTGTACAGGCCCTAGGGCCGATAGCTAGTACCAACCTGTGAACCTATGTAGCTTTGTTAACATCAGTCTAGATGCTTTAATGTTTAAGTGGGACATTATTTTGTCTGTTAAGGGTAGACATTTGTAAGTATGTAATATATCATGCATTTAATCACTAAGCACAGCACTGACAGGGAGTTCATTTAATCAGAATGCATTTAGTCAATATGTGCATATTGGTACTGTGTAGAGGTGTAAGTGAATGATGGATACTTATGTGCTATTCAAGTTACTAGTGTGAGCTGGTGCTCCACTGGTGTGTAAGTGAATGACAATGGATACTTCTGTTATTCACTTAAACTTCAAGCTGACAGAGGTGGTTTTGCACGATTGGGAGACTGTGGGGTTAGGATTTAGTATTTTCCTCACTTTTGTGTGATTTTGGAGTTAATATATTTGAAGTTGCTGGGGTGTTGGGGTGAGCAGAAGGGCTTGGTCCTTGCAGAAACACTATTGTTTTGCATTTTCTTTGGTATAGTAGATTTGAAGTGAGCCTGTCAGTTGAATGGAGTGGTTTACAATGAATTGTTTTATTGACCTATATATATATATATATATATATATATATATATATATATATATATATACCTCCACCCGCCATGTGGAAGCTTTGTTGCCCCCTATACACACCTTTACTTAAATATTCTAACTTTATGTTCACATAAATTTTGGGGAAAGAGAAAAGACCATGCATAGAGAATCACTATTGGCTCACAAACAGAAACCAGACCAGCCCTGATACTCAGTAATTAACACATGCAACCTGTTTCACAGTAAGCCAGAAAAGCATTGACATACATTTCAGTATAGTTCTAGATATTTATTATAAATATTCTACAGTTTCCTTTGAACTATGATTAAATAAAACATGTTTTCAATGATTTATGATTCAGTGAAATTTCATTAATTGAAATGAATGCATCCACTGTATTAATATATTATACATATGCACACGCGTGTATACATATAATACCATTACACACACACACACACACACACACACACACACACACACACATTCACAATCAGAAACACAGTGTACTGCATAACCCTGTTTCTAGCAGAAATGTGCAATATGCAGTGAGGAAGTGATTCAAAGAGAGCAGTAGTGTTACAGTGGTAGGAAGCCACAACCATGTAGTGCAAAAGCAGTCTACTTGATAGCGCCTCATGCAGATGTGTCATTCCAAGGACACGGCTAATGTAAATTAATTATGTGCTATGCTCTGGAGCCTTACTCTGGGATCAAAATAGTATAGTAGAGAGAGATTCAAAGACAAGCTCTACTGTGCTATTTCAGAGAAGAATGGTGTGATCAATGCAATATGGGAAGGTATTTGCCCAGTGCCATCTGTGGTAGTTAGTGCCACAGCTGGTACGTACTGTGAGGTTGTGTGTGAGTGTGTGTGTATGTATGTTAGGAAAATGACAGACTAATTCGATATGTGTGTGTTTGTCTATCTGATCATCTTGTCTGTAGGTGCCTGTGCAACAGTATTGCATGGGTTAATGGGGGAAAAGTACTGGGCTGATGGGGCGGAGTACTAACACAGTTGTTCTAACTGCACTAGGTGATTGATTTCAGGAGCTGCTAATGACTTTTCACTCCATGTGGCACTTGCATGTCTCTGAATAACTAGTTAACTCCATAGCACTACTGGAGCACATAGCTCAGTACTATTAACTCTATGGAGCCAACCTTTCTGAATACCCCCAAAGTGTGCACCTCTTATATAAAATGAATGCACAGTGCACAACAATTTTACACTTTCATGGGTGATAGAGAAAGAATATGACTTCCATACAGAGTAGCAATACTGCAAAATGCTGTTGAGTTAAAGTGCCTTTAATTGCAGCCAGACTTTTATTGAAATTTGTGTGAATAAGCACATATCAGACAAATATTTTCTTTTGTTTTGTCTATTCATTCAAATCCTTTGGAACTGTTTTTTCCTTAGGTTGGCCCAAAATATCATGTAGTTATGTTAGGGGTAGCATAGATGTTTTAATATGGCCTTGGACATTAGCCTATAAAAGCAATATATTTGTCTGTATTTTGTATTATACAGCTCATAGGTTCATAGGTGTGTACTAGGCTAATGGCCCTGGAGCCTTTACAAAGCCTAACCCATAGAAGTGTCCTGGCATTTTGCCACCAGATGTTAGTTCCCAGTGTCTCTACCAATTAGAGCCACTGGAGTGATCCCCAGGGTGAACTTTATTTCCCATCCACTCATCAAGATTTCTCTTGAAGAGGGCCAGTGAGGTGCTCTGCTTGACATGTATGGGAAGTCTATCCCAGTGCATGGGCAGTCTCTGGGTTATGAACCTGTCCCTCCAGCATGTTCTGTTGATTGTGGTAATGAGGGTGAGGTTTCTGGAGCATGTGGTGCGGAGGGATTGGGATTTCTTTAGATGCAGCATTTCTAAGAGAGCTGGGCCAGACATGGCTTTGTAAGTCAAGCAGAGATCACCTCTTAGTAGGCGATATGAGACAGAGAATAGCTGGAGTTTTTTGAGTCTGTCGATGTAGGACATGTATTTAATGTCCAACATCCTCTTCATGAGGTACTTTTGTGGCCTCTCCAGCTGTTTCAGGTGTCTAGTGAGGTACATGCCAAATGGGGCATTATACTCGACGACTGGCCTAATGAGGGAAGAGTAGAGAGAAATGATGACCTCTTTCTGCCTGGATGCAAAACCCGGGTTCCTATTATGCGATCGAAAATCCCCTTTAGGTAATTACGAAGATGTCGAACCCTATTGTGCAAAGTACATATACCCTGAACGGTCAAAACCGCGAATTTTGAAATGTCAATTTGTTTTGGTTGGCCCGTCTGCGGTACAGCTCCGTAAGGTAAGTGTGCGATAGATAGGTCTTTAGTGTTAGGATTTGGGTTAAGGTAAGTGCATAGATAGGTACTGTATGTAAGAGTTAGTGTAGTGTTAGGTGTAGGGTTTTTTAAGTGTATGTATATGTATTATTTATTTTTTTAGGTGTATGTCTGTAGGGGATGTGTGCGGTAGTTACGGACCTTAGGGTTAGGGAGGGGTTAAGGAGAGTGTATAGATAGTTGTGTTTGTGGGGTTTAGTGTAGTGTTGGAAGTAGGGTTTTGGTGCTTTAGTTTAGGTTAGAAGTAGGGTTTGGTTAGTGTATGTATGTGGTTTATTTATTTTGTCTGGGTAGGTAGTATGTTGTGGGTGGTGGCGTTGGCCGACTATGACTGTTCGATATATATTTTTTTCGCGGTTTAGTGCATTCGGGATTTTCGCAGTTCGCAGTATAGGGGTCGATGTTTTGGTATTTGTGCATAGGGTTTTTTGCTTTACTAATATAGACCCGCAAAACCCTTGGTAATGAGATGTGCCACACAGAAGGACTTTCTGACCACAGTAGCAATGTGGTGGTCGAAGGAGAGGTTGCTGTCACAACCTGTGTCCCCAGATCTCTTGTAATGCCATCAGTGTTTAATGGGCTCCCATCAATGTGGTAATTAGTGGGAAATGAGTTTTTCCCCAAAGTGAATGATGATGCATTTTTTGGCATTAAGCTTAAAGCCATAGTTTCGATACCAGTCATTGGTCTCAGCGAGGCCTTTCTGTAGGATGTCTGCATCACCTGGGGAGTTAATAATGGCTCCCAGCTTGTAGTCGTCTGTGAACTTGGTCAGCCAGAGTCCCTCCATGTTGGCCTGGACTTCTGAGAATTAGATGCCAAATAGGAGAGGACCCAGGACTGAGTCCTGTGGGACTCAACTCGTGACTCATCTGCAGTCTGCTACTTTCACCACTGTAGGCTCTATGAGCCAATTTGCAACCCACCTAATGATATTGGGGTTGATGGCTAGTTTGGTGAGTTTATCAATGATTCCTGAGTGAGGAATGGTATCAAAGGCCTTGGCCAGATCGAGCTAGGTTGTATGAACTGCCTTACCTTCATCCACAGCTCTGGTGACTGACTCAAAGAAGTTAACCAGGTTGAGCAGGCATGATCTACCTTTCACAAAACCAAATTGCACAGGATCTAGAGTTTGGAGATTCCCTGTATCCTTGTTAATTAGGTCCGTGATGATGTGCTCCATAGCCTTACATATCAGACTCATCAGGCTAATGGGGCGATAATTTCCAGGGTCTGTAGTCACTCCTTTATGGAGATGGATGACTGTAGCAGTGTGCCATTCAGTAGGGACAAAGTGTGAGGTGAGGCTGTGAGTGAACAGGGCACACAGATGTGGTGCCAGTTCACTTTGTAATTCATGTAGAACACAGCCAGGGATATTTTTGGGTCCCATGAAAGCTGTATTATTGGCCTTCGACAATGTAGCTTTAACCTGTGCTGCAGTAATGATGGGTGCCTGGCATTCTTCCGGTATTGAGATTGGTCCTTTGGAGGGGAGGGGGTAAAGTTGGCACTGAATCTATCGGCCTGTATGTTGGCAATATCTGTTGGCTCAGTATAGGTGGTACCCATTGTGCAGTAACTCAGAGCAAATCTGGGTATTGCCATGGGGATTCTTGATATAACTGTAGAAGGCTTTGTGGTTGTTTTAGTGTCTGCCACAATTCTGCCTTCATAGCTGGCTTTGGGGGTTTTGATGAGGGTATCTCAACTTTTTGTTGAGGCTAATAAGGGTATTTTTCCAGTCTTTGGACTTCACTTTTTTCTGCAACAGTTTCTTCATTCTGTTGTAGAGTTTATGAATGGCAGGGGACCACCAGATTGGCTTCCTTTGTTTGGAAGAGAGTGGCTTGGTTCGGTTGGGTATGGCTAGTTCCATGCATTTATGTACGAGTTCGCACAATGCATTGGTGCATGATTCAGCAGTCATGCATCTATATTTCATTGGGATGGGTGCTGTGAAGTTGGCCAACTCTGTTTTTATGAGTCCAAAGTCAGGTTTGGAGAAGTTTTTCTTCATGGCGGATACCTTTGCGGGGGTGTGTGGGTGAGATGTGGATTTCCATGGTGATTAGTTTGTGGTCAGATCTAACCAGGGAGGAATTGACTATTGGTGTAGAGAATGGTTGCCCATGTTAGTAATAACCAGATCAAGGATGTTGCTTCCTCTAGTTGGGTTAAGAATGAGCTGGTCCAGGGTATCGGAATTGATGAATTCCAGGAAGCGTTGGGCCAGTGCATTGGAGCATGACTAGTTTTCTCAGTTGATGGAGGGGTAGCTGAAGTCACTTAGTATGAGAGTGTTCGGTTGGATCTTAATAGTTTCCAGGGTGCTTAGGAATGTGGAGCGAGAGTCATGGGACATGGTTGGGGACCTATAGCAGGCTACGGCCTGAATCACTGTCTTACCCAATGTTAGTTGTACCTGGAGTATCTCAGATGTGTTATGCTGGGCTTCTAGTCTGGAGGTGTGCATATCCTTTATGAATATTGAGACACCACCGCCTTTGGAGCTTCAGTCCATGTTCTGGGGCTGAAAGGTGTGGAATGAGTTATAGCCTGGAAGTGCAGGAGTGCTTTCTGCTGCTTTAAACCAGATCTGTGTTACAGCACGTATGTCGATGTTCTACATTTTGAGGAGTACTTTGAGCGAGTGCATCTTGAGATTTAGACTTTTAGCACTGAGCAGCATGACCCTCAGTTTGCATTTATTTATAGCCGTTACGGTGGTAATTTGGTCTTTGGAACACCACCTAAAAAAAGGCACTAAAGCGGTGGCAAGAGCCTTAGCCAGTACCCAGAAACCCAGGGGTGACAGATGCAGGCCATCTCTGGCAAAGCATCAAGGTCTGTCAATCATGTCATCCCAAACAAACAGATAATGGATCCCCTTAGAATGACACCAGAAACTTAGGCAGTTGTTGAAGTCAATCATTTTCTGTTTGTACTGCGGTATCATTCTGGGCGACACTAGGATGCTGCTCAGGGCTAGAGTCATACCTGCCTGGGCCACATAATCCAAGAGTTCTACCATGTCTCTCTTCATGTAGTACAGGTGTATCTCAGGTCATTCACATCCACATGGACAATGACAGAGTCATACTTGTACTTGTTGTGGAGTGACCAGAGTCATGTGTTATGTGTTGGACTTTGGCACCTGATAAACAGCTGACTGTTACGTTCTCCTTATTCAACCTAGTGAGAGTGGGACATCAGTGTGCCTCACTGTTGAGTCACCTATGATTATTGTATTGGGCAAGCTGTTTTGCCTTAGGGGCTTAGGTTGAGTGGCACACTGTGTAGGTGAGCTATGTGTCGTGTGGTTTATGCTTTGTTGTGGTGGTCGAGTGTGTTTCTGCCTTGAAGGTCTCTGCTGTTTGGGTAGATTTCTATTGAGAGCCTCCCCGAAGGTGTGTGTGTGGTTTGTGTTTTTATGCGAGGGCTGAGATGTTGGCTGTTCCAGAGGGCTATGTGTTCCATGTGGTGTGGTGCAGGTGTTGACCTTCTCCTCTTGCCCAGCTATTCTGGTCTTGGCTGGAGAGTGCATGTCTTCCAATTTGGAGATATAAGCACATCTCTCACAAGTCTGAGTGTTGGGAGGTAAGAGGAGAGGATTGTCTGTGTACATGAGGCATTTGCTACAGTGCCTCAGAATGCCCAAGTTCACCAGGTTGATAGGAGAAAGCACAGAAAACTGACATTTAGACATGCCAGGAGGGATAGTCATCATTACTTACTACTGGAGCCGTTTCCTTATAGGACATCTAGTGGTGATATCACTTATGTTTGCTTCAGTAATTTCTATAAAAAGCCTGATGAGGTGCTGTACACTGATTTCATATTTTTGGGTGTCAGAATAATAATGTAACTTTATAGAAAGTAATAATGTTAAATACTACATTTTATAGAGTTTTTAGACATATGAACATAAAGACTCACAATAAATACTTTAATCAAATTTGCTTTATTTAGTCTAATATTTGTTTAACATAATAAACAAAAATGCAATTATTTAGATGGGCTATGTTGCACAAGTTCCCCTTTTTATATTGGTTGCTTCTCAAAAATTTTAGTGAGCATCACTGGTTAACAGATCCTGATGTGCAACTGTTGATATGAAAACCAAAACATACTCTGATTTGTTCTATCTTGTGCTTGTGACACCTTGTTGTACTCCATTTCAACAAATAAAAAAAAACTTTAGCAAAATCTGCCTTCTTTTCTGAAAGTAACAGATTAAATACATTTTATGGGATTAACCAGTGGATTTGTTTGTGTTTCTTTCCCACTGTTTTTCTACTCCTATATTAGGAGAGCATGAAAAACCCACAAAGAAAGTATCTTGAAGTTCAGATTAAACCACAGACCCTTGTTTCTTGAGACACTAGCACTTAACCATTGTACCAGCCATAGCTAGTGTACCAACGTGCTACACATGTAATAATTTTAGATAAGGTAAACTGACCTATATGAATGTGTAGACCCTAAGACCAGTGCTACAGCCATGTAACTGCAATGACTGAATGATAAAAATCAGCCCTTGGGGCTTACTAAAGTAATGAAACTTTTAAAGTGTGAATGTTAATGAGCAGAGAAAATGTGACAAAACTAGAGCTGTGGAAAGGCACACAGATATGGGAAGAGTATGGCAAACTGTAATCAGACCCACCCAGAATCAAACCTGAGGCCTTGAAATTGTGAGACAGCACCATTAACTAGTACACCGTCCTACTACAATGGTGTTATATTACAAAGTAGGACATGTCTAACATACATTTCTGAATGACAATTCTTACACGAAGGAAGAAAAACAGAAATCAATATACTAAACACAAATAACAAAGTTACTATAGTTTAGGGACAGAAGACAGGAAACTATGAACATACATTCAGTGAAAGCACAGCATGACAAACAGTATTGTAATTAAAGAAGAGATATCACATTTTCAGAATCTCCGAGGATAATACAGTGTACTGTTCCAGACAAAGCATGAACAGTGCTATCATGTCAACAGCCTAGTCAGGAATCACAAACGCTGACACAAAGCATCTTTTCATTAACTGAGTAAAATAAAGACCTTGTTAATGTTCCTAAGGGTGTGACCAGTTTCTGAATGTACAGTTCAAATAAAATACAAAGCAGCCTTTCCACTATTGCTTTAATTTCAGTTGATAATATCAGTGCAGTCCACTCACAGTTTGCAGATTTTAGCTGGCAATGCTATTGCTTTGCTCCAGAACTTCCAGCTTGAAACTTATAAATTCATTCTCAGCAACAGTCTTAAGTTTTCTCCAGATACCTTCTTTAGAAAACAAACCTATTTATTTGGGATGGAAATGTTCTCTTCTTTTTTTTTTTTTCAGCATGTGTTACAGACCTCTCTGTTGCAGTAACTGATCTTTGCAGAAAAATTAGAAAAGGTTTGTCATTTTCACACATTGTGAAGCAGCTTTCAACTCTTTAATAACTGATCAGGTGCATCTGGTAAAGAATTCCTCCTCCACCTCCATTCATATTACAGGCTTTGTTTTAACTATACCTTAGCAAGAATGCCAATTCTTTTATCTGGTGGAAACATTCACAATGTTCACACACATACATGCACACAAAAGGACACAAAACAAATAAAGGCAAGGGACAACAGACAAAAACAGCACTCTAAAACATACTATATGATGTATGCCTCACACACAGTAGATACAGGAAATGAAGGATACATAACATCCCTTGAAATTTTGTTCAAATTAAGCCAGAAAACAGAAGGAATGAGTTATAGTACGGAGGGAATTCTAAATGCCAAAGTACAGCAGATGAAAGGCTTATTTCCAGACAGAGTGAACACCCATAGAGGGAACTAGCAATCACATAAACGGATGAAGCTGAAACAGCAGCTTCTAGGTAATAAGGGAGACACTTTAACCAGACAGCAACATTCCCTTCAAAGCTACTGCTTCTTTCTTGCATCTCATCTCTTTTCCCCTTCTTTTACTGCTAAAAAACTGAAACTTCATAAAATGTAACAGTCCTCAGTAGTTCGACACAAACATCTGAAACTTTATACCTACAATGAAGCTTTATGAATAGGTTTGCCAGTTTTACTTGATCTTAGTCAAGAGTAAGGATATGAGCTGTTAAAAAGCTGCTTCCTATAGTCCACAGTTTGAATCCCTCAGATGTGTTTGCCTGCTGTGTGAGTTTCAGCAAATCACTTAATCAGGCAATACTCCCAGGCTAAGTCAGAAAAAAAAGTCCACATGGATACTGCTGTACCAAGGTTAACAAATACAAATAAATAAATATACAAAAACATAAAAAATAAATAAATGCAAACTTCAAAGGGTTTGATTCTATAATATGGCTAGAGAGAGTTGCGAATATCTGCAATTTTCTTAGACCAGTAAAACTTGTCCTGTCAACCTTCAAATATCTGGCTTGTCGGGAATCTCAATGAAGAATCACACCCGATTCCATGGTTGAACCACTGTATCACATTCAATCAGTAAAACTGGCTTTATATACTTAATAATACCAAAATAAACCAAATACTTGAAAATGACATGCCAAATGTACTAACATTGCCAAATAAACTAAAACATTCCAAAACATTGCCCTAAACTAGGGCATGTGTTGTGCCATATACCTTCTAGGTAAATAACGGATACATTCTTACTGTGCTGGTTGACCTATGAGAAGACAACTCCTGTGGTTGGAGTCATTATTTTCATCAACCAGAATTCAGCATCTTTTATCTGAAGTTCCATTATTCAGAGATGGTTGCAGCCTTGTGATGAATGATGTGATGTCACACATTTAGTGCATAAGTGCTCTTATTTCCCTCACTGCCTGTTTGTCCCTAGCCACGTTCCCTGCAAATCAAGAAATAACCAATATGATTTACTACCCACGCTGATACAATTTAATATATTTACTTATTTGGAATTCCAGTAGCTGAGGTTTGCTGGTGAGTGTTATCCATCCAAGAAGAGACAGTGTCAGGGTAAACCTTATGGGCTGTCTTATAAATTCATGGACACGATAACATAACTACCATGCCTTACAATAAGGACCCTTCGTGATGGGTCCTTTGTGGTTGGATGGAATCCCACACAGTGAGCTGCCAGGGTGGAAAGAGCCAGACAACTGAACCAGAACACATCATAGAAGAGAAGGGCCTAGAGAACAGTCTAGCCAGAAGAGGCCCAACTCTAAGTGTTACAGTCAAGTCAATAATGCTTGTAGAAGGGACACACCACTGGCCAAATGTTGTGCGTCACCAAAGTGTACAATAAAAGAATATTCCAAAGCAAGAACAGCAGGCAGCTATTTCTATAAAGGAGTACACCTGTCTGTAGCAAATGACATTGGGTACGGCCTCCCAGTGCTGAAGAAAACAGATGTCAACCCACTATGATGTGTCAGATAAGTGACTAGAAGCCTCCCATCCCTGAAGCCAGACAGGGAGGCCACCAATCTATGTAACTAAATCAGTATAACCTCTTCAGAGAACTTCTGAGACAGTGATTTACCTCCGGGGAGGGAAGACCCTTCTCTCTTCCAGCCTTCTGGTCATGTGAAGAAGTAGCAAGAATGGACTGGTTCAGGAATAAGAATAAAAAAAAGAAAACAAAATGGGATTGAGGTGGGGGTATCCAACCCCAGAGAGGGGTTAAAGAAGATACCTACCCTCATAGGCCTGCCCTCATGGGCCTGGAGTTGTGTGATTTTTCTGCAAATGAAGAGTGATTAGGAAGGAAGTTTAGTAGGTCCAGTGGAGGACAGTCGAGCGTCAAGCCTGTCTGACATGAAGTTCAAGTCCCTTGAAGGGGAAGGCATTCTTCAATGTAGACAAATAAACAGTTCTTCCAAAGGAACTGCTCAACCAGCCAGAGATGGGCTTTGGTCCTACCCTCTACTGAGAACAATGGAGAGAAGACTGTTAAGGAACCCTCATGGAAAAACTGAAACTTGAGACTACAAGTATATGAAACACAAGACATCTGCAAGCAGAAGCACAGTAAGGGTGAGGTGAAAGAGGCAGTTGTCCTAGGAGTAAAGTGTTAGGGGGCATGACTGGGAAGCATAGTTCCTACAATCTTTTTTTCTGTACTGAAGCAATCAGCTTGTTACAGCAGAAGCTTTTTTTTTTTTTTTTTTATAATGAGCTGATGGGGAGTTCATCTGGCAATAGAGATACACCGATGTACCCCTCACCAGGCTCGACAATGAGAAGGTCAAGGTCAGTTGTCTGTCTGGTGCCGGAATCAGCCACATCATGCATGCACTTAAGTCTCTGAACAAGTACGACTTTGTCCTTGTACATGTTGGCATGAATGACTTGAGACGCACCTCCCTGGACTATATGAAGAGAGACATGATTGAACTCTCAAAGTATGTGTTCCAGGCAAGTATGACCCTAGCCCTAAGCAGCAACCTACCTTTACCAAGAACATTACCACAATACCAACAAAAAATGATGGACTTCAACAATTAGCTTAGTTTCTGGTGTCATTCTAAGGGAATCCAGTATCTGTCTGCCTAGGATGGCATGGTTGACAGGCCTCAATGCTTTGCCAGAGTTGGCCTTCACCTGTCACCACTGGGTTTCTGGATCCTGCCCAAGGCTCTCACCTCCCCCATTGTGCCTTTTTTATGCAATGTCCCAAAGACAAACCTTTCAACATAAAAGATCTGTCAAAAAGCAAATTGAAGGTCATGCTGTTTAACACTAGGAGCCTTAACCTGAAAATGGAATCACTGGAGGTCCTCCTTGCACTGGAAGATGCTGATGTCTGTGTGGTCATGGAAACTTGGTTCAGGGCTGCAGAGAGCACCCCTGCCTTACCAGGCTGTACCTCATTCCACACATTCTGACCCCAAAATGAGGCTGAGAAGACTAAGGGTGGTGTTCTCTCTATCTTCATTAAGGGCAGGCATACCTCCAGACTGGTTTGCCAGCATGAAGCACTAGAACCAGTTCAGGTACAACTGACAATTGGCAAGACACCCATCCAAGTTACAGCTAGCTATAGACCCCCCTCCATGACTCAGGAGACCCACTCCTCTTACCTGGATCTACTTGACTCCATAAAGGTACCCCCTAACACCCTGATCCTTGGTGATGTCAACTACCCCACCATAGACTGGGTGAACTATTCTTGCACTAATGCACTCTCCCAAAGATTCCTCGAAATCATCAATTCTAATGCACAAGACCAGCTCGTCTCATCCCACACAAGGGGAGATAACATTCTGGACTTGGTTCTTACCAACATGGGCGACCGATGCACCACTCCCATAGTACAGTGGATATAAAAAGTATACACAACCCTGTTAAAATGCCTGTTTTTTGTGATATATAAAAAATGAGACCACAATAAATAATTTCAAAACTTTTCCCATCTTTAATGTGACATATAACCTGCACAATTCAATTGAAAAACAAACAAATCTGTTAGGGAAAAAATATAAAAAATAAAAGATGTACAATAAGCTGGTTGCATAAGTGTGCACACCCATAAACTAATACTTTGTTGAAGTACCTTTTGATTTAATTAAACATTCAGTCTTATTGTCCGGAGTTCCGCTGTGACGAAAAAGCCGAAAGATACAACATCATTCAGTCTTATTGGGTACACACCTGCCATCAATTAAAGAGACTCTGATTAACCCCAGATAAAGTTCAGCTGTCCTAGTAGGATTTTCCTGACATTTACTCAGTTGCCTGCTACAGCAAAAGCCATGGTTCACAGAGAGCTTACAAAGCATCAAAGGGATCTCATTGTTGAAGGGCATCAGTCAGGAGAAAAGTACAAACAAATTTCCACAGCATTGGATACATCATGGAACACAGTGAAGACAGTCATCAAAAAGTAGAGAAAATATGGGACAACATTGATGTTGCAAAGAACTGGACTTCCCTCCAAAATTGATGAAAAGACAGTACGAAAACTGGTCAGGGAGGTTGCCAAGAGACTTAGAACAACACTGAAGGAGCTGCAGGAATTTCTGGCAAGTACTGGTTGTGTACTACATGTGATAACAATCTCACGTATTCTCCATATGTCTGGACTATGGGGTAGGGTTGCAGGATGGAAGCCTTTTCTTACACAGAAAAGCATGCAGGCCCTGCTAAAATTTGCAAAACAATACATCAAGTCTCCCAAAAGCATGTGGGTAAATGTGTTATGGTCTGATGAGACCAAGACTGAACTTTTTGGCCACAATTCCAAAAGGTACGTTTGGCACAAAAACAATACTTCACATAACCAAAACAACACCATCCCCATGGTGAAGCATGGTGGTGGCATATCATGCTTTGGAGTTGCTTTTCGTCAGCTGGAACTGGGACTTTAGTCAAGGTGGAGGGAATTATGAACAGTTCCAAATACCGGTCACTTTTAGCCCAAAACCTTCAGAAGTCTGCTAGAAAGCTGAAGATGAAGAGGAATTTCACCTTTCAACACGACAATGACCCCAAGCATACATCCAGATCAACAAAAGAATGGCTTCATCAGAAGAAAATTAAAGTTTTGGAATGGTCCAGCCAGAGCCCAGACCTAAATCCAATAGAAAATCTGTGGGGTGCCCTGAAGAGGGCTGTGCACAAGAGACTCCCTCGCAATCTGACAGATTTGGAGCACTTTTGCAAGAAAGAGTGTGCAAATATTGCCAAGTCAAGATGTGCCATGCTGATAGACTCCTACCCAAGAAGACTGAATGTTGTAATTAAATCAAAAGGTGCTTCAACAAAGTATTAGTTTAAGGGCGTTTTTTTTTTAATTTTTTTATATTTTTCCCCTAACAGATTTGTTTGTTTTTCAATTGAATTGTACAGGTTTTAGGTCACATTAAAGGTGGGAAAAGTTTTGAAATGATTTACTGTGGTCTCACTTTTTTATATCACAAAATCCTATCATTTTAACAGGGGTGTGCATACTTTTTATATCCACCGTATGCTCTTCCCTGGTGAGATGAGATCATTGGACTGTCTCATTCAAAGCCACTCCCCACCATAATCAAGCTAAAAACATTCTCAAAAGCTGACTACAACCTCCTAAGGGACGGTATCTGTAGCTTTACACCACCGTCCCCCACAGGATGTAGACAACTATGCTGAACAGTACACCAAAGCAGTATATAAGCATCTGTACAACTGCATGGACTCAGTCATACCCAAAAGAACTAAAACCTGCTCCTCAAGGAAACACAAACCTGTTTGGTGGACAACATCTATTAACAGGCTTTACAACAAAAGAAAGAAGCTGTTGTCCAAAGGTAAAAGGGAACAAATTCCAAAGTCTCTTTGAGACTGTCACCAAGGCCCTGGATGAGGGAAAGTCAGTACATACAGCTTACCTTGACTTGGCCAAGGCCTTTCACACAATCCCCCACTCGGGCATCATCAAAAAGCTAACACAACTTGGTGTAAATCCCTGTCTCATCAGGAGGGTGACCAACTGGCCCACTGACAGGACCCTCAAAATTAAAATAGGCACCTCCACCTCCGACAGCAGACCTGTCACTAGTGGAGCTCTCCAGGGATCTGTCCTGGTACCCCTACTGTTTGGCATCTATTTCTCAGTGGTCCAGGCAAAGACAAAAGGCATGTGGCTGGCCAAGTTTGTGGATGACTAAGTTGGGTGCTGTCATTGACTCCCCAAATTATTTTAACATACTGCAAGAGGGTCTCACAGCAACTAATGACTGGTGCCAAAGTCATGGCCTCAAGCTAAATGCAAAAAAGTATCATCATACCATTCGGCAAAAACATGACCCCTATTAATTAACACATCAACAGCACCCCCTAAGCACACAACCTGTGGTGAGAGACCTGGGCACTCAGGTTAATAACAACCTCACATTGGACTATCATGTAGCGGCACTGGTTAGAAAAGCCTTTTACTTGGTTCATTTCATAAGTAAAGGAATTGCATCCATTTAAAAGGAGGTTGTTACCTCTCTATACTCCTTCCTCATTAGAACAATAATTGAGTATAACACCCCATTTGGGATGTACCTCTCCAAACATCTGCACCAAATGGAAAGGCCACTGAAATACCTCACAAAGAGAATCCATGGCCTTCAACACCTGTCCTATGCAGACAGGCTCAAATCACTATCACTCTACTAGGTATCATACAGATTGTTCAGGGGTGATCTTTATCTTGCCTACAAGGCAATCTTGGACCCTGCCCAACTACATATGCTCCATATCTGTAAGTCTAACTCCTCAGGCAGTACCCACTCAAAAGACCTGAATCTAATATGCAACATCAACAAAACATGCTGGAGAGACAGGTTTGTCTCCCAGAGACTGCCCTGTCTCTGGAATAGACTTTCCATACATATCAAACAGAGCACCTCACTGACTGTCTTTAAGCGCAACCTTGATGAGTGGATGGGAAAACAAATTTGTCCCAAAGGTTCCACCTATGTCCCTCATTGACAGGGGCAACAGGTGCTGACTGAGGTTTCTCTTTGGGGATTAACTCTTGGCTAGGCTTGGAAGGGCCCCAGGGCCATTAGCCTAGTAACATCCTATGATCCTATAGGAAGCCATTTGGTAGAAAAGTACCCATCATCTTGCTACAGTTCTTTTTTTTTTTTTTTGCTGTTCTTCACTTGAAGAGCTGAGGGTGTGGATTTGGTTGCAGGAAGCTGATTGGTACAAATGCACTAAGTAGAGGCAGAATGTTCTTTTTTTTTATTAACCATTTGAAGAGCTGGACAGTGCAATATTGGGCACTGGGAGCTAGATAAGCCAACTATGGTTCTGCTATACGGGGTACCTTTCTGCTCAAACAGAGAACTGTTTCCAATTGCAATTCCAAACAGAAGGCTTGCTCACTTTACCCAAGCTCCTGCAGCCTCAGACACCAAAATTCAGTGCAAAAAAGTTCTGGAGCCAGTTGTGCCCAAATAATGACAGACATCCTTGGCCAACATAAGGATTTTTCTGCATGCTATAGAACTATAGCCTGAATCCCTGCCCTACTGTGCCACAAGGAGTAGTCACAAAGGAGTTTAATCTTTATTCCTGAACTCACAACTAAAGGGAGAATATGCCCACCTTAAATCCTTCTTCAGAACTGCTGACAAAACAGGAGAAGAACAGGACTGTGATAACCCTCACAGCAGACAGGGTGCTCTCTGGAGTCCAGCATCTCTGAAGACTCAGACTATGTATGATTTCAGGAGCCATAAGTACAGGACAGGGCTGTAGGAATGCTTTTGAACAACCATCAGTATGCTCTCATCTACATGGATGACAGCTGCAGAGAGAGCAAAGCTGACATCATAGTCAAGCACTAGAATAACTGCTACCTGCAACGAAGAACAGCCTCATGTCCCTCCTCTAAAAAGGTTTGTAAGACCGGAATGTGATCATCTGGAATCTACTTTAGTGGTCACAACCAAACATTAGCATAACATTCTCCCTAATGGCGCAAATTGAAATCAGATTTTTTTCCAGTCACAACCTTACCTGCTAAATGTACACTAATCCACTGTTACACAACACTGAAGTGCACACGCACACCTCTAGAGAGTAGTCATTCATTTTGCTCTAACAGGAGCTAGCTGCTGATTTGGGGTGTATATAGCTCCACAATATGGATTAAGTGATAAATCACACATAGGAGTCCCCAAAATAAGCTAATAGCTCTGGTCTTAGCTCCAAAGAGTCAAAATAGACCCCTAGGCAGTGAGACTACTTACCCAGAACTGAAAGGAAGCTTAGGTGAGTTAGCTACTTTCTCCTCCCAAGTAATGGCAGAAGAAAAAAATGTAGAAAAGAAAGAACCATGCCGGATTTTGTAAATGATTGTCCACCAATCCATGCCCTTAGACTGTCACCATGTCTACAGGAAAGCCACAGCACCATGAAGAATATTGCTTCATTGATTTTCAGAGGAAGTAGCTGGATTATCTGTAACGGTTTATATTGCAAATTTTAAGCATTTAACTAATACAAGCTTTTTTACTAGTGCTGCTATTGAATCTTATCCATATTATCACATTTCTTAATAAATGTTTATGTAATATTTGTGAATTTTCAACTGTATTATCAATTTTTTTTGTTTATTTGTCACTTATTGCCATTTATTGTGTCTGTTCCATGTGGATGGGATTGCAGCCGAAAATGGTCCTCAGATAAGTCCACTTAACTATTTCACAAATATAAAATAAATAAATTTTTTTTTATAGAGTACTTGTTTTTATTTGTCATGTATGCATGTATGGGCTTAGTTATCAATATTTTGCATTTGGTGGGATTATTATTTACTTTTTAGTTTGTTGCCCATAAATGTGTGGCTGTTTTTGTATGGCATTATGTCCTAACCAGATATGTTTTGTATTTGCTTTAGCTTTACAAGTCTTTTATTTTTCATCTTAATAATGTAAGACTAACCTATTCTGGAGTCCTTCTGGCTATCCTCTAATTTTTTGATCTCCTAGTCATCATCCGTATAACGTCTTTAAGCTCACAGGATTAGATTGAGAATTTTCACGGGAGGGGGTTGTATGCTCTCATTTTTCTTCTCCCTGATCTCCAAGTATCAGGATAATTACTACCACCAGAGACACACACACACAAGGATGTAATTGGAGTCTCCTGGATCCCCCTGTCCGCTTGTTACCTCTCATGTTGAAATTCTATCTTTTATCATGGACAAGACCTGCTTCTTCATGGTCCTATCTAGATCTATAATTTGTCGTGTGGTCGCTCTGAAACAATCTTGGTATTTGACTTCCTCCATTTGGTTGATTTAGTGTTTATCATGAATACCTGGTGAAATAATAAATGCTTGCTGTAACCATTTCTCCAGGTCTCCATGCAACTCACAACCCCAGGCAGAGTATTATTGGTGGTAATATGGCCAACTTTTTTTCTCTTGTGTATGAGATGTCACAGTTGGTGGTTGAAAGCATGTTATAGCTTATTACAGCTCTCCAAAAAGCCCTCTTTGTGAATCACAGTTTGCAATTAAGGGTGAGTTCAGCAACGTAACACAAACAAACACCCGGCTACTTATTAGTGTTTCTGAATCTGGTCTGATGTCTTCTGCAGGTATTCAAGTTGATTTTGAAAAAAGAAGAGACTTCTAAACGCAGCATTCATACACAGGTTTTCAGGATTTTGCGTATCATGAAGTGCCTTGAAAGTAAGGCATACATTTCCAGTAATTAATACATACAATAACTGATATCTATGTTCAAGACCTGTATCCGCTATTGCTTGTTTCATATAATATCTGTTAATATGTTCAAATTGTACCAGATGTTTTGCGAAGTAAGAGCAAAAACAGGCTTTGTATTGAACAATAGCCAAACTAATCTCTGTATTAATGGCACACATATTTATAAAAAGCTACTAGATATACCATGAACAATAACATTGATCTCTCAATATACTTTCCTAACTATTTGGGAATCACTGTTAGTTCAATTATTTGCTTAATTACGTACTTGCTTGTTTGTTTTATTTCTTGACCTAAGAACACTGATCTATATGTAGATATAATAAACCCATCAAAAATAGAAGGAAAATGAAAACACATTTCTAAAAGCACTGCACAAACGCATGAGCTTAACAAAAAGAAGAGCTCATGTAATTATTTATTTATTTTATTTATTTTACATTTGTTAACCGGGATGGTCCGACTGGATACATGTCCATTTTCAGCGGAGTCCCGCGGAGAAAAGCTCCAAGTTACATATACATATTACAAATACTAGGAACATTGCACTTAGGTTATAGGCATTACAAAAAATACATAGTCCTATAATTGAGGTTACAGACATACAAGCTGATTGCAAACATAGTTACTTTTGGCATGCAGTAATGCTTATATGAATGCACAAATATAGGTTAAGAGATTAGTACTAGGCTACTTGCGGGCCATTTTAAGCCTAGCCAAGTACCCCATGTGAGAATCAAACCCTGCACTTGTGTCTGCAATTTAAACACCTTAACCATTCTGCCATCCTCCCAACCCCCTGGTAAATGCAACCATCCATGAGGCCTGAGGCATACATTTCAATTCAAGTAATTGGTATTGATAACATATTACCTTGGGTTTAAGATATTTTATTTACACAATTAATACCTTGAGTAGCTATCGCGAAGGATCTCCCTGGTTAGATGAAGAGGGATGAATGGGCAAGGACATTTATTAAAAGTGAGGTGGAGGGATGTGTGGGGTACTAGTTGGGGTTGGTACAGGGACATATCCAGTGTGATTTGAGGTGGCTTTTAAGTTTGTATTTAAATATCCTTGGTGAAGACTCTAGGGTAAGGTCAGCTGGTAGGGAGTTCCAGTTTATACCGATAGAGTTGGCGAAGAGGGAGTCACCCGCAGCATGGTTGGATTTTATCATAAGTACTAGGAGTTTGGTGGATGAGCGGAGTGTTCGATTGTTGCTGTAGGGGCAGATTATATTTCTTAGGGCTGGAGTAGTGTCCGGATGGTGGAGCATTTTATGGGCAACTTTGAGCTGGTTGAGCTGTAGGAGGTGGGATAGTTCCAGCCAGCCCAGGAGATTCAGGTTCCAGCAGTGGTGGGTATGGTAAGGTGTGCCAGTTGCAAATCTGGCAATGTGGTTGTAACATGATGACAGTTTATTAAGATCGGTTTTTCTCAGGTGGGAGAAGAGAGGGGAGGCATAAAGAAGGGTAGATAGACGGTGGGAGCGGGCGATTACAATTCTAGCCTGTGGGGTGAGGAATGATTTGATCCTACAGAGACTACCAAATTTTTTATTGATAGTTTTTATAGTTTGATTGATGTGAACATCAAACCTGAGGTTGTTGTCGATCGTGACACCCAACAGTTTAGTTTGGGTTGCTGGGGAGATGATGGTACCATTATTAGCTGTTATTCTGAACAGTGGTGAGGAGGTCCTATACACTGGATGAAGAGAAGTAACTTAGTTTTGTTGGGATTTAGTATTAGACGTTGGTTTAATAGCCATTTTTCAACGTTGTTGAAGGTGCTTTGGGTTATTGTGGTAAGATTTTCTGGGGTGGTGGCAGTGCAGATCAAGGTCGAGTCATCTGCATATTGAATGTAGGTAGCCTCTGTAATGACTGTGCTAAGTTCATTTATAAAGATGGAGAAAAGAAGGGGACCTAGTATTGAGCCTTGGGGGACTCCAAGTCTGATGGGGAGGTGTGAGGATAGTTTACCCTGCCACAGTACTGCCTTGTAGGTAGGAATCAAGAAATAAAACAATAATGAATGCTAATACCCATTCAATATTTCTACACCACTTCAGTTATATTCATATTCAAATAATTTACCCTTCTATCATAAATCTGAAAAAAACATTCAGATTCAAATTTGCTCCTCAAACTATAAATCCAAAAAAGAAGAAAATATTTAAAAATATGTAATTTAGCCGATATCAAGACATGCATAGCATAAGTAAAATGAGCTATATTATTATAGCAGTAATACATGTTAGGGTGTAGATTATGTTATGATATATTCATGAGAACTGGGTTCTGATTGTGAAGTCTCGGTGACCAAACACAGTGGAATGAGTATATTATAGCATAAAAGCAAAGTTTACACAGTTGCCCTCAGTGGAAAGAGATAAACACAGACCCATAAGAAGTCCACTGGAATGATGCTCCAGATACCAATCACTATTTACAAGAGTTCAGCATTTCCATCCACCTCACCAAAACTAAATGTATAGAATCCACCAGGAATTTTAAATGTTACAAAACAAGTCATGTTATAAAATCATGCAATGAAGTTAGACGCTTTACAGTGTTTTTCCTTATGATTGTAGCTGCAAGTAAAAATATGAAGCTTGTTGTCTAATAATATGGTTATTATTTACTTGTGGTACTTTTTTAAAAATTCTGCTGCATTTATCAGCTTAAAACTCCTCTTAAACAGTAAAAGTGGGTTTTGTTTTTTTATTTTACCCTCTAGCTAATTTTCCTGAAATTCTTTTATTTTTAGTTAAATCACTTGCCCTGTGCATCTCTAACATTTTTATAGTATTAACTCAGACTGTCTCATTAATCTATGTCTTATTCAATCATTCATAGTGCCATAGACAATCATCTTTTTAGCAAATCATATAACTAAATGTAAAGCTTCTTGCACTGCACTCGAGCTAACTTACATTAGTAACAGTAACAGTTTATTGGACTCCCTGATTCCTTGTAAAAAGAAATGAGTAATGTAAATAAGATTTTATGTTGGTAAACAGAAAGCTTAAAACATACTTTTTTATTATTGCTAATTTTCTAAGTCTTCTTTTGTAAGGCTAAAAGTTTTGAAGGCCTTTATCTCTTCTTTATGTGTGCTATGTAGAAAAGTAGCACACTGGATTCTTTCATATTATACAATTCCTCCCCTAAAACGTGCACGCTGACTGGCCAGCCCAACCAGCGTGCCCGTTGTAAATCCCTCAATATACTAACGGAAAAAGGTCCGGTCGCCCGGACTTTTTCCATTAGTATAAAACACTGTCTCGCTATGTTAAAAGAGTTTAACATAGTGACACAGGTTTAAAAAAAGCAACGGAGATCTCCGTTGCTTTTTTTAAAGCTGTCTCGCTATGTTAAACTCCTTTAACATAGCGACACAATGTAAAAGCAACGGAGATCTTGCGATCTCCGTTGCTTTTAAAGCTGTCTCGCTATATTAAATGGGTTTAACATAGCGAGACAGCTTTAAAATAAGCAACGGAGATCTCCGTTGCTTATTTTAAAGCTGTCTCGCTATGTTAAACCCATTTAATATAGCAAAACAGTAAAAAAAAGCAACGGAGATCTTGCGTTCTCCGTTGCTTTTGCCCACAGCTCTGATGTACTGCGTAAGCATGCGCAGTACATCAGAACTGCCGCAGAATACCAGACAGCTGCGGAAGGGCAGTAAAGAAGCATTATACAATGCCATTATTTAAGAAAAGTAATTATTTCTTTTCTTAAATAATGTCATTAATATAACAATAACCGCCTGGGTGTGGGTAATGCTGGATTACTCACGGTTGGCTTTGTTTGGTCCTCGGGCCGCCTCGGGACCAAACCACGCCAACCGTGGGTAAATCCAGCATTACCCACACCCAAGCGTGGGTTATTGCTATATTTGTCAGTGATTCCAGCTACAGTTTTCAGTTCTCAGGCAAGTTACTAGTCAGCTGTAAGGGTGCTAGGAAGTCAAAATATAGTCATGCAAAAATAATGAAGTTGGTGATTATTTCATCCTCAGGATATCCAATGTCATGACGTAGATGCCAAATATGGTCATAATTCTTTTAAAGTACTCATAATATGCTTTAGTGAAACAAACAAATATTTCTGTTTTTATCTTTATAAAAGCAAAAGATGATAAAGACGATAAAATGGGAGAAGTAGGTCTCTAAAGCAAAACTGTAAAGAGTCTGAAAAAAAGCTTTGTCATTTGGTACAAGAGAGAAAACAAAGAAGATTCTTCAGAATGAATAACTAAAGTCAAAAGTAGATGCTGAAAAGGTACAAAAAAAAATAAAAGAAAATGGTGTTTTTTTTTTTTAGTTTCAGAAAAAAAAATCATATCCTATTTATGTTCTCTTAATTTTTTTAATCAGCACTACAAAATGTACCTTTTCATGTGGACCATGCATTGCCAATGAATGGGTGGGTTTGGCATAATGGTGAAGGTCTTCACCTCATAGAAATGAGTTACAGGGTTGAATTCTGACCTCAGGATATTGCCTAGGCTTAAAATGGCTCTTCAGGGAAGTTAGCTTAATATCCACCTATGAAACTTGGAACCTATGAATCTAAAATATGTTTTGCAGTCTCTGCTGTCAGCAGCCCAAAATCCTTTGGATTTTTTTATATTGTTCTCTTTCCATTGTTCTCTGTAAGAAGCCTACCTAAAGATCAGAGATCTCCCAAACAAACACGCTTCACCTAATACATTTCCAGCAAATCACAATACACATACAAATGTATGCACCAGTGTTTCACCAAACATGCCCCTAAGACAAAGCACAAAATCAAATGTTTTCATCATAGGTGACTCCATTGTGAGATACTCACCAGGCTGGATAAGGAAAAGGTCAAGGTCAGCTGTCTGTCAGGTTCCAGGATCCGCCACATTACACATGCACTCAAGTCTCTCAACAGGCACTGTTATAACTCTTTCATAGTCCATGTTGGAGTGAATGACTTGAGACATACCACACTGGACGATATAAGGAGATATATGACTGAGCTCTCTGATTATGTGTCCCAAGTGGCTATGTCCCTAGCCTAAGCAGCATTCTACCTTCACCTAGGATGATGCCTCAACATAGACAAAAAATGATTGACTTTAATAATTGGCTTAGTTTCTCGTGTCATTCTAAGGGGTTCCAGTAACAGCCAGCCTGGGATTATATGATTGATAGACCATGATGCTTTGCCAGAGATGGTCTCCACCTGTCACCTCTGGGCTTTTGGCTACTGGCTAAACCTCTTGCCTCCATCATAGTGCCTTTTTTAGGCAAAGTCACAAACAAAATTCCCCGACTTAAAAATAACCTCAAAAAACAGCCCCTTGATCTTCTTTGTTAGAAACCCAGGAGGTCTCTGTAATTGCTGTAGGTGCTTAATATGGTACATGCCAAACAGGGCATTATACTCAATTATGGGGAGAATAGGTTCTGAGAATAGGGAAGGTTATAACTTCTTTTGCTCTCTAGGTGATGCTTTTACTAATCAAGTGTGCCATGTAGAAAGCTTTTCTTACTACAGTAGACACATGGTGGTCGAAGTTATGGTCACAGTCTACATGTGATCCCAGGTCCCTTACCCCTTCATGGGTACTTAGGGTATTGTTGTTGATTTGATAGTGTGAAGGGACATTATTTGTGCTGAAGGGAATGATGATGCATTTCTTTGCAATCAGTTTGAGACCATGACTAATACACCAGGCGGTGGTCTGCATGAGACCCTCCTGAAGTATACTGACATCATCTGGGGATTCAATGTAGCAATCAGATTAATAGTCTTTTTTTTTTTTTTTGCTCTTCATGTGAAGAGCTGAGGGGGTAGGGAGCTGGTTCGTGGTACCATCACAGGGCACTGGTTGAGCCAGCTATGCTTCTGAGCTACGACTTCCATCCTACAGTGCGACAACAGCAGCTCAGTATGACTCCTATTCTTTAACTTGACAGCATGAAGTGAGTGGACCAGATGCAAAAAACAAAACAGAAACCAACCAGTGTGCTTCACCACGTGTTTAATAAAGTAAATTAAAAAGATATTTTAAAATAGAGACTGAGCGCTTTCATCTTTACTAAATCAAAAGACTTTATCAGAGTAATTATCTGCTATAATTGGGGACTATAAATACTGAAAAATTAGCCAATCAGAATTAAAATTACCAGCGTGATGTCATTCAACAAGAGAATACTGGTACAAGTTAAAAATGAATTAACATATCTGAATGACCATGGTTTAAAAAAAACAGCATATAAATATTAGATTGTAAAACCATAAAACATCAGTGAAAACTAAATATGCAAATAAATATATTTTAAAATGACAAAAACTGAACACTGTCTCATACTAAAGCAGTTTTTTTTCTTAAGAATGCTTAAAAGAGAAAGTGTCATTAATACCAGGAGCAACTGAGGCATTAAACCTCATTTGTCAAGTAAGTTCTTTAAACTCAAAGAAGGTTTCAAAGTCTCCACTAAAATTTGCAACTATCACTCTATCAATAATAAAAAACAGAAACTTCTTAAAGTTAAGGTACTCAATGGTATGTGTGAGCAAAGCATTAGTAGTTTTCTTTTTCCTGATTTCATAAACATGAAACATGCTTACAAATTCTTTCTTTAAATTTTCTTATTTTCCCCACGTTGGAACCATTACAGGAGCTGCAGGTAGCAAGGTAGGCAATGTGTGAGGTGTTACAGTTACACCTCCCAGGGCAGGGGATGGTTCTTGCAAAAGTATCTACCGAAGCACAGGGACCCTCATTGATGAACCTACACATCTTACAGATCCAACACTTCCGCATCACACCCTGTCCTAACACTGATTTCTTTCCACTAGAAGGCAATACCAAAAGGGTCTTAATATGTTTTTCATTGGAAAAAAAAAAAAAAAACAATCACTGGAATCGCTCCTAGACACTTTTTAATGTCATCAGGGAATACTATGTCCCAATTCATCCATACTAAACTAGTATATATATAGTAAGAATAGGAGTGGATGAGTCAAGCAAACCATTACTCATACTGCAAACTGTTATTTTTCCTACATTTTCAACTGTGTGGGACCTAATTTTCAAAATGGGCAGAAATGGTCATTACAATGATTCAACATGTCAGCTCAAATGTTTCTTAACAACCAAATAGGTTACCCCCTTTCTACAAAAATACAGATTAAGTAGTTTATCTCCTTGTCAAAAACGTTGTTGTCCGAAATTAATCTTGAAAGCCTCACCATTTGGCTTTTAATGACAGACCTTTTTTGGTGAGAAGGGTGGCAACTATTGAAATGGAGATATGTGTTGGAGAATGTCTCCTTTCTATAAATGGTTGAAGAAGAACACTCGTTGGCAGAATTTTTCTCAACCATAATGTCAAAATAATTGATACTGCTAGTACCAATGGGAATAGGTAAAGCTAAGAAGGGGTGTACAGTTTTGCCACTGAATGTAAGATAATTCCCATTGTTTAGGTGCCTTTCCACAAAATAAGCACATCATCTAGGAACCTGTAATATCCATGCATCATAGAAATTATTGTGGGTGTAAAAAACATTGTTTTCTCCCACACAGCTAACACTATATTAGCATACAGGGTAGGTGAATGCAGCACCCATTGCCACTCCTGACAACCAGACAATATTTGTCCTGAGTTTCTTTACCACTTCAGATATTAAATATTGCCCCACTAAAACAGTTATATTAACTCTGTCTCACCACCCATGCTGTGACAACCATTTAGATATACTCCATTGCCAGATCCGTACATAAAGAACCCAGGTCTACCTCCTGCAGTCATTTTCAGCCCAATCCATCCTACCTATCCTAGGTGAGGTTCTAGAAAAAGTCACCTGTAATCAACTTATCTCTTCCCGCAATAATCTAACTACTTTCTGTTCGACTACATATATTTTTGGCTGGGAGAAGCAACCTGACAGTGCTCTGGACTCCAACTGATGACATTTTATCCAATACAGATAACGGGAATCTGATCAGTGCTGTGTTTATTACCCTATCATATGCATTTGATACAAATGATCACTCAGTCCTACTTATCTGTCTTCAAGACATCAGCCTCAAATATACCAGTTGGTTCAAAGACGTCCTGTCCAACAGAAATTTCAGTGTAAACATAGGGTCTACTCTTTCTGACACTGCCTGTGCTCTCTCAGGAATCCCACAGGGTACCATTCTTTCCCCAGTACTGTTCTCAACCTTCATTAATAAACCCCCCTTAGTTTATCCCAATTCCACTACTTCTATATGCTGATATTATGATCATCTATACGTTTGATCCCTCTGAAAAATCCACTGAAACACAATTCCAAAAATATCTACTTGAACTACACAATTGTTTTCCATCCAAAAACAAAACTGATACTCAACCTTAAAAAAAATCCAGATCCATGCTGTTTGGCACCCAAAAAAGATTAGCAAACTCTCCCACATCTCTTCACATCAGAGTGTGACTATGTTGTTGTTGTTTTTTTTCTTTCGGCTTTTCCCAGTTAGGGGTTGCCACAGCAGAACTGCAGTCCGCTAATGATTGGCAGTAGATTTTTATGGTGCCGAGGTTCTAGCTCAATGCCCAACCTTCAACGAAGACACCCCCATTCACGTATGTCTTTCGAACATTACTCGACTGCCTGGAGGATATGCAGACTCCACACAGAAGGCGCTCCAGCCGAGAATCGAACGGGAGAACCTCTTGCTGTGAGGCGACAACGCTACCGCTGCACCACCGCAGGTATCGCAGAGTGTGACTATAATACCACTAAATCTAATACTTCCTGTATATATCTGGGCTTGTTTTATAGCCATGAACCAAGATAAAGTACTTACTTTTCTGGGCTAATAGTATCCCATAGTTCCTATCTACCTCCTGCCAGAGCAGCTATAGTCAGAGGTATCCTTCTTGTAAAACTTGAATACGGACTCCACTTGTTTGCCACTGCCACAAACTTAACCAACATTCAAACCCTTTCAAAAAAAATCTGCCACTTCATATCAAACTCCCCTGAGAATGAACATCACTGCCTCACTCTTTCTAGATCTACGTGGCTGCCATTGCAAGATGGAGCTGACCTCTTCTTGCCCCTCCTTCTCTTTAAAGTAATTCATCATGACCCCCACCCCCACCTCTAAGCTGTTTTCAGCATCTAGGACCTATAACCTCAGGAATCAAGACATAGGTGGCCCATCTATACAAACATGTTCTTTCAAGCTACATTCCACCAGTCATAGCTCCTGAGTCTTTGCCTCAAAACTAAGCCAGTCACTTCTTCATGTCCTAGTCAAACTCACTAACTACTCAGGTTTCATACATCATTTTAGACGGTTAGAATGCAACTGTCTGAATACAGGGCATGTCATATAACTGCACAACACACACTGCAGGTCCATAACAATAGACTTTATACTTACATACCTATTTGCAGTGTCTTTTGACCTACCTGACAGATAATACCCAACTGTTCTAACATAATTCCACAAAATTCAGTTCCTCACATATTCAGCTGGGAATTTACCAGTTCATGATATGCTGCATATTCATAATTATATAATTTTCACTCAGAGTTACTCCCAACTTCCTCTTTTCTTCCCTTTTTCTTCCCTTTCTCCTTCCTATTCTCTCTCTCTCTTGTTTCTTTTCTTTCCCTTTTTTCTTATGTAAACATGTATGTATATTTTGCTTTTGAAATGTGTTTGCCTACCAGTATGCTGACCTCCTTGTAAATCCACAGTTTACTGTTTTCATGTATTATATTTGTTTACCTTTATGTTTATAACAACTTTCTATAATCATGTATTTTATAAGTTAAAGCTAAGTTGATGTACGCATTTTGGTGAAACCAATTTGTTTGATATTTCATCAATAAAATATACTGCTTTCTAAAGAACAAGGTGTGTTCAATACCTGAAATTTTCAATTTCACATCAGATGGATGCATTGGCCAGTTGCAGCTTCTTGCCTTTCAGTTCCACTTGTTGCTACCAAAACAGTGAGTTTTCCACGGCAAGTGAGAATACATTTCTGTACTCCTGACAATATAACTGAATAGTGGGGAGCCCTGTAATTGGTCCACAAGTATTTTCATCTTACAGGATATAAGATGGCTATCATAGAACAACTTCTAAAGGTGATCACTACTACTGCAAAAGTAATGACAGTGGTAGCCAAGGTCATAACTCAACCAGGAACCGTGCCGCCACCCCCACCCCCCCAAAGCCTCTTAATAATGCCACAGAACTGTGATGAGATTTGAAAGAATAGCCAATAAGGAAGGTTGTGGATGGTCCTGTTAGGCAGAGATCCTAGCTGTTTATTTCATGGGGGAGACCCTCCATGTTGTACATGGACATTCTCATCTCAGACTGTAATGACTTTTGACCAGGTAAAGAGAAGTTTACAAGAAAGGGCAGGATCACCTCAAAGGATCAAGCCCTCAGTTTGCATGACTGTACCCTCTTCTAGGGATAAAATGACAGGAACAAAAATATTTCATTTAAATCAAATTGTAAATTTTTAGCTAGATCTCAAATATCAAAGAATAAATGATGGAAGCCCTGATAAAAAGGCAGATTAAAAAATACCAACAAACATTAAAAAGTGGGTGTGTGTCAAGTCAGCCCATGAGATGCTAAAAGCTTTGTGACTTTAGTGTAGAGAAATGAATGATGCAGCTTGAGTTGTACTGATTCAGCAACATTATAGACATTAAAGTTAAACACTTCTTAATTCCTGATAAAATAGATATTTACAGAAATGCTCCAATTCTGTCACTTCTCCATGTAAATACTTTTAAATTGTAAAAGATGCTTCTGATTTTGGAAATTTGCCCCTTATTATCTTGCCCCTGATTTTAGGGAAAAAACTTACATGCTGCGGTAGGAATGTTTGAAATATCAGCATTTCTGCATGTAAAAATTGGCAAAAGAAATCATAATGCATGTTTGGAAAAAGCCATATTTCCTTGGAATGTCTTTTCTGTTAGTTGCTGATTAGTTACATGGTTACAGCTGCATGCACATAACATAAATATAGTGTACAATATAGTGGTGGGTTTCATGTGTACTTAATGACATCCAAGACAACTGTTCCAGGGAAATATGTTAGCTAGTCCTATTTGAAAGGCTACTTAAAATGTAGAGAAATTATTAAACAAACATGTTGAAATGGTGGTTAAAGGATAGATATCAGTAGTGCAATCACACTTGCATGTGGTTTTCACAAAACAGAAGCACTGTTATGCATAATTCTAGTATTGTGTTTAAAATGAGCTGTTGCTTGAACCAACTAAATAAATATGTTAGTTGTAGCCACTAAACTCCATCTTTATGTGTCTGAGTTCCTTTTATAATCCAAACTGAGTGACAATGACAATGGTTTGCAAAGGGATTTTAGTTAAGTTAACTAGCAAGACAGAGTATGACACTCTTCATCAGACAGTGTTACGTGCTGTAATACTCTCAGACTTCTTTACATGGTGGTCTTAGCTGCTTGTCATAGACTGTATATACCTGTTGCACTTTTGGCATTGGAATGTGTCACTATATACAAAGTGGGCAAAATGTGTGATATACAATCAAACTTGAAACAGAAAATGCAAAACACAAAGGATCTAAGCACATTAATATCTATCACATATGAGAAATACAAAGCAATAGAAGTTGTTGCAATTATACATTTGAAATAACACAGAAAAGTGTTTAAAATTAACTTTGCCCTGTAGTTCATAGGGATTTTGAGAGCTGCAATGAGTGACACAGAGAGATATGTGTGTTTCAATTAAGAAAACCACAATTCTCCAACATCTACAGAAAAATATGTTATACTTTAAGAGACTTTACCATTTTTGTTTATTTTCGTGTGATGCATCTACCCAAACACATCAAAGAAATATATATATATATACAACTCATTGAACTTAAAAGCACCATTTTTATTTATTTTCATGGAATGCAGCTACCCACACTGGCTATGCCTATGAATATCATGTCAGATATAAAACTAATTTCTGCATTTGTAATTTGCCTCTTATACGCATCTTAAATAGTCAACACTGCAAGATACCAACGACTTCAAAAAAATCCCTTACAGAGGGATGTAAAATGAAACATTTTGTGCTATGCATTTTCATGTACGTAAAAATACACCATCACAGGTCAAGGCTCACAGGTGTCACATTTTGGGTGGGGTATTCCTATTTAATTATTTTATTTATTTATCTTTTGTGGCCAGGTTAGTCCCACTAGGTTATTGCTTCTTTTCAGGGGATTCCGGAGATGGTAGTTATACTACTGGGGGCAGTTTGGCCAGCACATTGGGGATCTTCATCTATTCTTTTCAATATGTGCTATGGGATCTTTTGCATCCACCCGACCTACCACAAATTCAAGCAGATGGGATCTCGGGCTTAACAGTTCATATAAAGGATGACACACTCAGGACTTTAGCATCCCCCTTTATGCTGTATTGCAGTCATACCAATCTGTTTAGCTAGTGGGGGAATAGAACTTACAGCCTTCTACACCAAAGTAAGTGTGCTACCCGTTGCACCAGTCTATCCTGGAATCCAAAGTTCCATGTTGCCAGGTCTGAAGTCCTGATTCTGTACAAAGCTTGCTCACAAACTAAGACTGACAGTGCAGATGCAGCTGGCCCAGCTGCATGTTAGTGCAGACTTTTTTCTTCATGTGAACCCACTTGGTATCTCCTCATTCTGTATCTTAGCATTTTTTTAGTAGTGGTATCATTTACTCTGTTATGTCTCCATCTTTTACCATAATGTTACTGTAAATCCATCCACACTCACTGGCATTATTAAAATATTTTGATCCACCATGACCTGAGGCAAGTAATCAATGCTAGACAAGATGGCAGTTGAAGATGAAACTTAGGACTGAACCAAGCCTGGCCTAAACTGATTTCTGTAATGCTCACTTGGTCTTACCCTGAAGTGAATGTCCAGAAAGGAACTGCAAGAGGTAGTGAGTAGCAGGAGGTCACAGTTACATTTTAATTTTTGTTATTCTGCTTGGATACAGAACTTTGCAGTAACTGACACTGTTACACCTTTACTGTGTTTGTGTCTCTGTGTGCAACAAAATGTTAACTTGCAAATGTAACTTGAGGGTGTGCGGTTATGGCGCATTTAATTAAGAACAAGCCTGTTTTCTATAAAAGTATGTAGCAGGGACTGTGGTGCCAAGTAGTGGACGCAGGCAGGTGCTCCTTAGACTTACTGTCTAGGAAGGTGGGGGAGGGGGTGCAATCAAACCATTTGTCATCATTATATATTTTAAAGGTAAGTGCTGGAGAATACAGACAATGTATACATGTCATTTACTGGTTTTACATCTCTTACCCAGCTAATTTTGTCTGAACTCTATACCACAGAGCCAGCAGCAATATATTATTAACATTTTGGCAACCCAGTCAAAGCTACCTGCTTCCATTCTGATTTGTGCATGGCTGCTTACTCTTCCTATTTTTGATGCTGAACCTACCAAAGCTACCAGATTTTGTTTAAAAAAAAAAAAAACAATCAAAAATCTGTGCACGGATTGCACTTATTTACTTTCCCTGTATTTTCTTACTTTTAAAAACTGATGCTGTAAATATTCTTGAACAGTCTGGTGTATGCATGCCATTGACCATTGCTCTGCCTGTTTTTTTATTGTTAAGCATTTTCATAGTTTTATAGCCATTTTGCTTCTTGATGTTCTTAGCAATATGTATAATTTGCTTAACTTCAGTTGTATATTTTTTCATCTTTTTTAAATAGCAAAAATTAAAAATTTTGCTTAATCACTTAATGACGAGTACTGTATAACTCGTAAGCTAACTGTGCACTTGAAATATAATTTTTACATATATGATCTACTCTAAATGCTTGAAAGGCATAGATGGATTGTTGTTCTTATAGTCAGAGCTGAAACAATCTTACAGCTTTGGTATACTTTATAAGGCAAGCCCTTAATGGGTTTTCTGTATTGGTTTGGTTAGGTTTCCCTTAAGAGTTGAACCACCTCTGAAATGCAGCACCATATATAGCTCAGAAGTTTTATCCATGAGTTCAGAGCTAACATTAAAGGTGTTGTTACTGCCTACAAGTTGGTAGACAACGAGGCCAGAATCTAAATGATTTTCTCTCAATAACTGACCTACTCCACAGCGGAACTGCTTTGCAGATAGACATTATGCAGTACCTATCTGCAAAAACAGCCTTACTGTAGAGCAAATTACTTACATTGTGGGTAAGTTTTTTTAAAACTGGCCTAGTGTCCTACCGTTATAATCACTTCATCTGTTTTGAATACATATCATCCTTTTTTAACCCTGCATTGTCCTCCTGTCCTGAGGCTACATTATGTTGAAGCAAAGGTTCTGACCACTATCATATATTTATGAGTAAATTCTCTGCTTTCCACAATCACACTGCCCTTCCACTGGTCCACTGTTGGTAATTATTTTTTACTATTTGGGGGTATGTGTACATTATAGGTAACTCTCAACTTCTCTTTTCAAGAGTCGGGATGTAAAAAAAAAAAAAAAAGAATCAGGGTGAAAATCCAAAAAAGCATGGGGAAAGAAAGACACAAAATCAGGGATATTTTTTTAAATATTACTTTAATTAATGTAAAAAAAAGTTAATAGAGCAGCAGATTTTACGTTTACATACATTTTCTGAACAATAATAAGAATGAAGCTCTAATGTCGGTCACTACTGACTGACCACAATGCTTAGTGACTTGTAATAAAATCAAGCATTGTATGAGGGACAGGGCAAAAATAGGCACAACTGAGAGCTATGGGGGCTGGTCAGGCTGTGGTAGAGGGTGCTGCAGTTAGTGGATATCACACCTAAATTGAACTCTCCCTTACTAAATGACTGGTAATCTAAGGCTGGTGCCTCAAACAGCCCACCCACTTAGATCAGGCGCTACAACAACTTCATAATAAATGACATAGGATCACAGGAAATTACTAGGCTATTGACCCAGAGGTCATTTTAAGCCTAGCCGTTTCATCCCAGTGTAATACCATAGAAATGCTAGTCAGTACCCGGTATTGCATTTAGTGATGACTGTTAATGTCCAGGAGAATTGTGGGCTCTGATGGTGCCCCATCCACTCGTCCAGGTTCCTCTTGAACGGTGTCATAGAGGTGCTCTGATTCAAATAAATTGCTAGACGGTTCCAAAGATGTGGCAGCCACTGGGAGATAAATATGTCCCTCTACCATGTCCTATTTAAGTCACAGGCTATATTTAGGTCTCTGGAATGGGTAGCCTTAGTCCCGTCTGATTTACAGATATGCAGCAAGTTAATTAGGTTTGGGTCTTGGATTGCTCTGTAGGCCAAGCATAAGTCTCCACTAGGAAGTCTACATGATACGGAGTATAGTGACAGGGGACTTTAGTCGGTCTGTGTAAGGCACATGCTGGAACCCCTTGATCTTCTTTGTTAGAAACTGCCGAGGTCTCTCTAATTGCTGCAGGTGCTTAGTAAAGTACATGCCAAATAGGGCATAGTCCTCAATTATGGGACAGATAAGTGCCGGGTATGGGGGGGTGGGGTTATAACTTATTTAGCTCGAGGCGATGCCCTTAATAATCAAGTGTACTACGTAGAAAGCTTTCCTTACTACAGTAGACACATGGTGGTCGAAATTAAGGTCATAGTATTGTCGTTGATTTGATAGTATAAAGGGACACTGTGCTAAGGGGAACGATGATGCATTTCTTTGCATTGTTTGAGCATTTTTTGCTAGCAATGCATTTGTGATTTTGTTTTCCTTTGCTGTAACTGAAAGCCCTTGTTTGGGGCAATGGCAATTAACGGTTCCATAAAATGTAGACACACAACCTTATAATTAAACTTAATTACACCTGCTTGTCTCTATAATTTTGACTTCTTCATGTATACATATTAAGAATTTATGCTAATTGCCTTGTTTCTGATTTTAGCAAACAAACATGAGTCTCCCTGTCACTATATGTGGTATCATGTAGACTCCACTACATCCCTATCCATATCCAACACTTATCTCCACTATTTCTATCCGTTTTCTCTTTTTACTCACTTATTTACTTAGAAACCGACAAGACACCCCTCCTTAAGGCCTCGTTTTTAATTATTTGTCTAATATCTGCCTTATGAAACCATACTCCTCACATACTTTTTATGTTACATACTGTTGTTATTTTTCATGCCCTAGGAATACTCTCAAAAACTCTTATTATCCACTTTGTGGGTGCCTTGTTTTTCATTATAAATTTCAAACTATTTGACTTTTTATTTGAAATCTATGTATAAAACTGACACACTGTTGATTTTTGTTGTATAACTGCATTTGGACATACAGTTTTACAGTAAAAATCGATAGTATTTGAAACTTTTCTCCCTGGACCTTCGTTGAAAAGGAGCTCATTTTTGGCCCGTAGGACTTTCCCGGTAAACAAACTGCAAATAAATATATAACTAAAATAAATATTATTTCGGGATTTATCCCTTAAGCAGTTCTCTGGAAGTTGTTTAGTACGAAACTGTTATACTTCTTGGGTAATAAATAACTCTCATCACATTAATATGCAGAAAACACGTGCAGTAATAATATTAATATACATGTAAAACGGTATACCAAATCCGCGATAACAAAACAGTAAAACCACAAGAATATTGTCGTGCGCGGTCGGTAACCTTTGCCAAACTAGTAAAGTGTTTAACAAGATGAATCGATCAATAAAAAAACAATGATGCAACAAGCCAATGTGTTAAAAAAACAACAGAGACTAAGAGAGCGAGAAGCAGATTTAAAGTACACGTTTCAGACCCGTTTGCATCAGCAAAAAAATAATCACAGTAATTCAGTAAACAGATTTCCTTCAAATTCTCACTACCTTACAGACATCCACACCTTAGCACACGTTCAGCAGTTCATCATCAATCAGTCAACCTAGATAGAAGTTGTTAAAATGCAGCGTGCGGGGGCATGGTGTCTACGCCTACCTGACGTCAGTCCGTGATGCGGTGGGCGGTGCAGAAACCCCCAACGACCTGACGCCTTGGAGATGCAACATGGAGAGTGAGGAACGTTGCCCGGGCTGGAGAAGCGAGTGCGCGAGAGTGAAGCTGGTAATCAGTAAGATCACGGGATCCCACCGCCCGAGGATAGCCGCAAATGAGCAAGTAAGCTGGAGGCGAGTCGAGAGGGAACGTTATAGACTGTGAAGGAGTAGGAAAGCAGTTCAGAAAAACTGAAAAACAGAGGCGCACGGAATCTTGTATATTTTAACGCAAGTGGACTATCTGAAACCATCCGTAAAAGCCAGTATGGAGCCTAGTAGTGGTGAGTACAAAGTGCAAGCACGGCTTTTTGAATCTTGGTCACGGAAAATACCAACAAGTTACTTTACCCTTGTCAGATTATTCCCATGCACAATTCTTTCTTCTGTCATATACATCTGTATTGCACCAAACCTTGACATGCTTCCTAGTCCCTACGCAACAGTCTCTCTGGAAAAGCATAAATGTCCTGCCCGATATTCTCTACCTTAAACTCCCATGGACTTCACTCTGCTGATGTTTGTTGACAGTTTATATCGCTGTCTTATATCCATTTAGGTTACTTGCCGACTAATAACTGTGGCTCACTCCCAGGTGACATACCCTTCCTAAACCAGTCATAGTCACATTGTGCTGTTTAACAAGCCGTGGTACTTAAAGCACCTTTGCGTTTCCACCTTTAGTAGGTCGTTCGTCTTATTGGCTTTATCTGACATGTACATCATTGCACAATCCGTTCATTTTTTAATCGTATGCCTTATCTGTCTCTCGTCAGCATAGTCATAGTATCTTGCTTGTGTTATCCATTTCGTGTACCAGAAGTGCAAATGTCTTTTGATATCCATCACACACCACATCTGTTTTACTTCTGTCATGCATATGCATTCTGCCATTCCCCTTTCTATCATTAAGGACTTCTTAGATGGAGAATGAGCCAGTGAGGCCTCCACCCTGGTAGTTTAAAGATAGTGTGAAAACATCTTAACAATAGGTGTATTTGCTATTGTAGCTAACTGTTACAAATGCACATTAATGAGGTAGCTGGATTTTTGTCTGTATGTAGTTACTGCAATATAAGAATACATACACATAGGTGTGAAGAAATAGATACTTGAGTGCATGCACACATACTTTAATGAATAGCTCTGTAGTATGAAAATATATATGTATGAACATACCTGTTAAGTTTGTGCAGTATGTGTGTATTAGTTCTTACCACAAGCCCAGTGCACATTTATTCATATGCAAGCATGTATGTGAACATATGCAAATTAAGACTATACAGACAAATGTATCTGTGTTTAGTGTGCATAAATAAATGGGTATGTGCATGTGTGTATGGATGTGTATATGTACGGCTTTTATGTATTTATATGCATGTATGTGCATAAAGTTATATACACACACGTCTGTGTGTCGCTTATCAGTATGGATCCCACAGCTCTCAAATGTCACATTAGTGTAAAGTAGCCCTTGGTAAGACATTTTGTCAAAGCCACTGTGATGCAATGAGGTTGCAGCTTAGTGAGAGTAAGGAAGTTTTATGTTGTTCTCACTGTTGTGTGATTGCAGTGATCTTGCAGTTTATAATATGCTATAACACGTGAGCCTCCTGTAGAAACCCTTTGTGTGCGTGCGTGCGTGCGTGTGTGTGTAGTTGGCAGTATCAAAATGTTCAGAGATTGTGCTTTTGTACAGTGTTGCTCGTTTTTTTGT